>NC_092056.1:16014448-16327448 GCF_039877785.1 Chaetodon trifascialis
GTCCCACCTGCCGATCCTGTTTCACTCACGATCCTCAGTCTACTTCACAATTTCTTCTCTGTCATTTTGGGTCTTGAAAAAAACAAGCACCACTTCATTTTGGATTCATTTCTGTGCCAAATAGTGTGATTTTGGGTTGACTGAGTCGTTTTGTTTGTGCTTTTCAGAAATTAAGCACTCAGTATGTCTGACGGGGACTATGATTACCTCATCAAATTCCTAGCCCTCGGTGACTCTGGGGTGGGAAAAACAAGCTTCCTCTACCAGTATACAGATGGCAAGTTTAACTCCAAGTTCATCACTACAGTCGGAATAGACTTCAGAGAAAAAAGAGTGGTAAGTTTAATCAATTCTGAATAAAATGGAGGTCCTTTGTTCAATATGTGACTAAAAGCACACATGGAGTTTAAACTCTGGGATGTAACATTTCCTCGTGTCCAAGTGTGCTACAGCCATTTATGGCTGCCTCATTAGGGGCTTAAATGCATTCCTGCACCATTAAGTAACTCTCTTATGACAAAAGACTACTGATGAATGTTGCAACAGAAGTCCAAGTTATGACTAACGTAGATGAACGGCAGAAACCACCCTCCTTGAGAATAAACACTTCATGCCATTTGCTAACAGGTGAGCAGTATTCATATTTACTCAATAGTCACTCTTTAATGGTGCTGACCTGCAGCTCCAAGAATATATACTGTATAGTCTGATGCCTGAGTAAAAGAGTTTGTCATAGTTATATTCAGACAATCTGGCATGATTTAAGTGACTGTTCATCGATGCACATCATTGTCTTTTTATTAGAAGTGTTTCCATCGCTTCTGATGAATAAAAATAAAGACAGTAATAAATACAGCATAAAGAAAATTTAAAACTACATGTTTGACAATGACAGCTGTGATTCGACAATGTCAATATCCCTTTTAGTCATCATGGTTGCAGCACAATAAGTAATTCCAGTGTGTCCTCAAACACTCCCAGAGCTGTGCATCCGGTCTTTAATTGTTAAAATCGATCATGCATGAAAATGAAACACCAGTCAGGGTTTTTCCTGCTCCATGAAATGACTTTAGTTGTATCAAATCATTCAAGTGTATAGAAGGATGGAAACCACTCCCAAATATGGCAAATAGATCTGATCTGCAGAAATCATATTTTGTGCAGTGAAACCTCAGTAACAATAATGTTTATGAATTTCTGCCAGCATCCTGCTGACCATGAAACACCAGATTAATACTGCTAATCTTTTATAATACATTCAAATCAGTGAAAACTCTATCAGAAAGGAGTTCGTCAGCTATGCTCCAAATACAACTCACCATTGAACAGGCTCGCTTTTTTAAGGACTGACAAGAATTTCTATTCGATGTACTTTTGTGAGAGAGATCACTTTTAGATATGAAAAGGCACCTTTACATTGGCTGTACATCTTGAAGTTTGTTTCTGTGTAAAGAAGCCCCTTACCAAAGTGAGCTGAAGACAGTCGCTGAGTTATAGCTGAAGGAAAATAATTTGAAACAGTTTCCCCAAAGGATCAATAAAGTATATCTGATTCTGATTCTGACTCTGAAACTCCGCTCAGAACATCGATACAAGCAAAGTAAACAGAGCTAGTTTGTGGTCTGACCTTTGGTTGCCCTCCTCGACAGCTCAGCATCATTCATGAAACCTGTCTAGATAATTAGCTAACATCAGGAGCTGGATTGTTGTTTTGTTTTTTCTAGTGGAGGAAGATGTGCAAACAAACTTTTCCTTCCAAATTCCCTCTTTCAGTCCATCAGTAACAACAGCAAACAACGTTCCTACAACACAACTCATCCACTTTGAGATTTAATGTTTTGTCTGTTGACATCATCTTCATAGTCAGTTAAATTTAGTGCAAAGAGCGTCCACAGTTAGTTTAACCTCACTTGTGTCTGTTTACATCAGGTTTACAAATCAACGAGTCCAGATGGATCTTCAGGTAAAGCACAGAAGATCCATCTGCAGCTGTGGGATACTGCAGGACAGGAGAGGTATATGAAGCACTTCTACCAGCACTTTCCTCAGACCTCGTCTTCTCTTTGGTTGCTTTTCTCTTTTAATTATATCTCTCATGAAGTGTACTTTTCTTTCTGAATGGTACCAGGTTTCGGAGTTTGACGACAGCGTTCTTCAGAGATGCAATGGGTTTCCTCCTCCTGTTTGACCTCACGAATGAACAAAGTTTCCTCAATGTCAGAAACTGGATGAGTATGTCCTCTGATATGTCACTCAAAATGTCCACTTTTAGCCATTAAAGTGATGATTCTTCAAAAAATAACTGGACATTTGATTATATTGCATCCCTTTTTGACTGTCGAAGGACTTTCAGTCTGGCTCATGAAAAAATGATGCAGGGCTGCTGTTAGAGGCAAAATATTCTGATAAAACATGAAATCCTCCAGTTATGAAGAAGTCTTTCTGAGCTACTGCTTTTACTGTGCTCATTGTTTTTTTTAATTCAGGTGAATATAATGCATTAATGCTGGCTTGAAATCTTTCGCAGAAGCAAAGATATTGCACGTTGAAATGGGACTGAATGCATAATAAACTGCTGAATGTATCTTTCAGGTCAGTTACAGATTCACGCATACTGCGAAAGTCCAGATGTCATTCTGTGTGGCAACAAATGTGACCTGACAGACCAGAGAGCAGTGAGTGAGGCAGAGGCCCGTGAGCTGGCAGAGAAGTATGGGTATGTCTCAGTTTTGATCCATCTGTACATGAACCTCTCCCTTAAGTGTTTGACAAGAAGGCAGTGGCTGCGTTGTTTGCCAAGGACTGCAGGAGAATGTTAGACTAAATTAGTTCTCCTCGAAAAGCAAATATTTGTGCACATGTGTAAAATAACCTGCCAGACACGCCCTTACTAAAAACCCAGATATAAGATATTTTAAAGTAGACCAAAGTTTTTCCATCTTTTTATGGGAACTGGAGCTCCTCTTTCCCCTCTAAACCAGGTCAAGGTTTGTGTTCCACCGCAACTGGTAGCAGGAGTCTGTAGTCCCGTTTTTATGACCAGTGTTTTGTTCCATGCAGGATCCCGTACTTTGAGACAAGTGCTGCTAACGGGCAGAATGTCAGCGAGGCTGTGGATGTCCTGCTGGATCTTATCATGAAGAGGATGGAGCGATGTGTTGACAAGTCCTGGATCCCTGATGGGACCGTCCGAGTTAATGGACCCACCAACCCAGACACCTCTGAGGGATCTGATAAGAGCAAATGTGCATGTTAGAATGATGATGAGACATTGTGGTTACGCATCTGTGTCCGTAATAGTGGTGAAAAAATAGGAAGGCAACCAAGTTTAACAGTGGGAGTATGTATGTACTTTCATATATATGTACATACACACACACACACACACACACACACACAATATAGCGTTCTCTGTTAGGTGAAACTTGACATTATTTGTGTCCTTTGCCCCACAAATCAGTGCATTACTGATGTACTTTCATTGACATGCTGTATTATTTGTCAGTATAGAGTGAAGTGTCTTTTGAATATGGGCATTTCATTTCAATCCATATCATTTGTCTTTTGAATAATTACTTAATGTTTTAGTGTGGGATATTTATTTGTTGTGATGCATGGCTGAAACATCCAACTGTAGTCATCAGCTGGGTATGCTGATCATATTTTCAGGTATACATTTTGTGCTCCAAGTCGCAGCCGAGTGAGCTGCCCTGCCAGATGAATATATATATATGCTATAAATATGCTGTTAATGCTCTGTACTTGCTGCAAGATTAGCGTATTTTCACACTGCAATTAACTCAAGGAAGAAGCCACTTTTGTAAAAATTGAGGAGTAACTCCACAGTAGTTTATCTTGTATTACAGACCCATGCAAAAAATAGAAATGCAAATTCTTACTGTAGCCTTTGTGCACATTTTAATCGGTTTTGAAGACGGCACAGCTCACTTAATTCCATTTCAATTCACTGCCAAATGGTTCCTGCTTCCTTCCAATTAAATAGATATACATTCAAACAAGTATTGCCCCTAATACCAAGATTTAAGACTGAGAAGTTCCATCTTCAGTCCTGACATAGTTTCATGACTCTCACCTGCAGCTCGCACAGAGTCAATGATGTCTACTGTTTTGAACTCCAGATGTTTTATAGTTCAAAGGATTTTCTTAGGTGAGATAGTTGCACTTGATGCACAGGTCTCAGAATGATACTAAATGAACATTAGTTATTCCAAGGGGTCCCACAGTCTTTCACAGTGGAGGTGGTGGGCCAACTTGCCTGAAACAGCGACCATCTCTGTCACCAGCATAAATAATGTATACACTTTCATGAAATAAAGCATTGAACTTCAGGGAAAATGAGCAGAGGTGCTATTTCACACAGCAAATGCTAGATTTTTAATGTTGTTTTGGCCATCATCTACTAATTTAATCATAAATTTAGCAAAAAGAGTATTTACACCTATGAAACCACTTTAACTGTAATGTGACAAATTTTAGCCAAACTGCAATAGTTTCATGCACAGATCCACATTTCTTTTATTACACTGTCATGCTTTCCTGTATAAAAGGGTGAATGTGATGTTTTAATTAAGACACAGTATATTTTCCACTCACTATTTCAATCCACAGATTAGGAAATCTGTTAAATCCAATTTGATTTTATTAGTAAGACTAAACTGAATTTTTTTTTTCATATTTTCAATTGTGCCATACAGTTTCATATGCAAAATATGTAAATTATGTCCAACAATAAACATTTTTATTTATGTGTTCTGTAAAGCAGAATCTCATGTTATCTAATCAATCCAGTTTTTCTGAGAAGTGGTTTAACAGCATGGCCGCAGGTGTCCTCAGCCCCTGCAGGGGGCAGCACCTCCCCTGAACCGCTCCACAAACACGAGTGTTCGGCGACGAAGAAGCGCCATCAAACCCAAACAACCTGAACTGTGGGAGTGTTGTAGGAAGGTATCTGAAACATTTTCCATTTGTTTTGGCAACTTTGTTATTCATTGCTAAGATATATGTTACCGAGATGGCAGTTTTACAGAAAGCCAAGTCTTGAACCCCGAAAAACGTATACTTTAGAGTAAAGCACACCATTTGTATTTTTATTTTAAACTTTCGCTTCAGTGCTCTTTAGCTGGCTAGCTAACGTCAAGCTGTTTGGTCATTGCATTGTTTTTTTTTTGTAACAGAAAGTCAAACACAGGTTGAAATAACTTTACGCAGAAAAAAAGACACAACCATTAACTCAAATGGTTTTCATTAGGTGTCCAGCTCTGAATCTTTTTTGTCATATTGTCACTACAGTACAAATAGCAGCTGGCTAACGTTACCACAACTAGCTGTTAGTTTAACACGACATGACAGCAGAATGACTTTTTTCTGTCAAAAACTAAAAGTAAATGAACAAAGCTCAAGCTGAAAGTCATCACGTTTAATTGGATGTGGTTATGGAAAGACAGGTCTTTCCATTGTTAACCACAATTAGAACATTTATCTCCATAATAAAGAACATCATCGCTGTTGACACATAGATTAACACTGGCTAATGCATTTCAAGCTCACTTAGTATTCAGTACTAATAAGTGCTTATAAGTGATGGTTGTCTTGGTTGTCACAAGCACACTCACACAAATATAAACCTGCATGATACATGATGAGCAGTCTGGGTAGGATCAAAGCAGGTATGTGTGTGTATTTCTCTGGAAACACAGAAGACGACTCCCAGAGAGACTCTACACATGAGGCTGACATGAGGTTCAGTTAATCAAATGGTGTGTTTATTCTTGCAGAATGCCTTTGAATTTCTGCCCTCAGTGTGGGACAAAGTTGCAGCCTGGCTTCAGATTTTGTCCATCATGTGGGGAGAAGCTTCCCTGTCCTGCTGATGAATCTGGACCTGTGAGCTCAACGGCGTCTCCATCCAAACAGGATGGAACAGCAGCATCAGTAGTTAGAACGAGCCTTGCTTTAAGCACAAGTTATGAGCCCACGGACAGTAAGGCAATATATCTTAGTGTTATTCATAGATTTTAGACCTTGTGTGCTTATAAACTTTTGTGGGAAATGAATATTCTCTCTTTCTACAGCCCATGCGTGTATCACCTCCACTCCAGTTACAGCTCGTCCTGCACTGCGAAAGACGCGTAACTCCCTTCGTTTGGACAAAGAAGTTAAATTCAACATTAAAGATGCCACTCCACCCGTGGTGCCCTCCATGAATCACATCAGAGATGACACAACTGAAGGTTATTAAGCTGCCCTGGAAGCAGCTGCTCTGCTTTGCTGTTATAAATGAGAGATTTGCATTTAAGTTTTCATTTAGTTTGAGGTATAAGAGAAGTAACCACAGAGACTGTAAACCAGATGTTTGTGACATGTAGCTTTAAACTTCCAGCAACACAAACTGGTGACGCAGGTTTAATTTGACAGCTGACACCTTACTTTATAACAAAATGCTGTGATTTCTATCCACAGATAATGGCGTTGGGCTGGTTGGAACTCCTTCAAAGCAGCACACAGTCAGTTTTAAACTCGACGCAGCAGTAGAACCAACTTTAAAGTCTTCCTCTTCCCCTGTCACAAAATCCCCTCGATCTGGTGAGCTGAAACACAACACAGCACACACAAACACAGCGTCTCTCTTCTGTCATAATCTTTTCTCTCATCCATCTTGATTGTGGCTGGATCCATATGCAGTCAGAGGCAAGGCGAAGCTCTCCAGCCCTGCTGATAAAACAACAAGGAAGGCAGAGGAATCAACGGTCGACAGCTTTCCTGTGGCAGTCGCTTCCTCCGTTTCCGCACCAATTTCCAGGTCTCCTTTAAAAGGTGAGCAAAAACTCCCTATCGCCATATGACATGAATTCACAGCTTTTTAAGTGAATATCATCATTAATAAGAGGAGGAAAAAGACTTATGATTTGGTTTGTAATCAGGCTCACTGGAGAAATATGGTTAATCTTTCCAGGGAACTGTGTTGCACACCCTGACATAACCTGTAACTGTGACATCCATCCTGCTCTCTCCTTGTGTTTTCTTTGCACTGTCTGCTGTCAGAAAAAAACACATGAACACATTAAAAGGACATCTTGAAAAAAATCCTCATCTTTTTGCCAGAGCATTGTAATAGTTATGTATTTCTAAATAGGAGATGTTTTATTGTAATGTAGTTGTAAATCAGTTTGCTTTCAGCTAACCAGATTTATTTACAGTGTTTTTTACTCTTTGAGGTCATTTTAAACCCAGGGATATCGACTGTCTAGTTGTGCATCATTCTTTTCTTTTAAGTGGTAACAGTGCCTTTTCTCTCATCATGCACACAGCAGAATTGGTTAGACATGTTTTGTATGCATGTTCAGCTACAGGGAAAAGCAAAGCCAAGAGGGCAAAGCATGCATCTGTTGTGGAGCCGCTGCAGGAAGGTGAGGAGGTGATGGACACGACAGGCAAGAAGTGGGAGCTTGGGAAACTGCTCAGTCAGAGCACGACAGAGCTCATCTATGAAGGTGAGACAGTACATGACATGGGAGCACATAGTGGAAGGTGAAATGAATGTACAATTAAACTGTCTATTATTCTGGGACAGTTAGAGTGTATAGTGTGAGGATAATTAATAAGTAAAAATAAAGAACAGAGTATCAGAATTGAAAAATGGTGTTTATTGTTTTATTGAAACCTCTTACTAAACTCTCTGTTTCCAGTATCTGAGTTCTGTGTGTTTAACAGTTTCTTTGATCTACACAATCTGTTTTCATGCAGTTATTAAAGTAGATGTTGTTTTGTCAGACACAAAAGAGATGACTGACAGAGTTTAGGGGATGTGACTCTAAAAACAAGCGAGAGTTAAAAGCAGAAAAGAGCCTTCTTATGCCAATATGTTTTGTCCTTTTCAATTTTCCAAACAGTTTTCCGATCCAACTCTAAAGAATCAAACCACATCCTCAAACTGGTAAGTGAACACCACCTCAGCACCCATCCAGAAACTGCTGAATTAGTATGTGTCACTGAGATTCCAAAAATACACACATAATTGCTTTCCCACATGTGTATTCATTAACAAATCAATTCTTTTTATTTGTTTTATTTCTTTTAATTCATACTTTTTTAGTTTAGTGGCATCAATTCAGTTTCTCTGATCTTTCTTCCTCTCAGGGAGCTAAAGATGGAAGAATCTTCAATGAGCAGAACTTTCTTCAGAGGGCTGCTAAACCTGCATCAGGTGAGGGTTTAGTGTGTTTCCTCTCAAGTTCAGCACCTCCTGACACCTCTCTGAGGGCCCTTTCACACCTGTAGCTCGGTTCATTTGCTCCAGATAAAGAGAAAACAAAAATGATCCATTGTTGTGTTTTAGCTTTGGTAAACTTCTTGTTCACATTAACTTTTCAAGACGAGTGAACTCGAAGTTATACAGACCGACAGGAAACTCTTTGATTGGACACTTACGGCGATTTTCATCCTGCATCATCGGGACCAACGTGGGGAAATCTGGTGACAATTTATGCTGCTCTTTAAACCTTCTGATGTGTTTATCTGGGTTCTTTGGTGTCACAAAGAGCTCAAGAATAAATAGCTGATTATAAGCATTATTACTATTATTAGGCTGCAAATGACCGCATGTTGTTAGTAATGAAGAGGCGGATGAAAGGGAGGTAGGTCTTGTCAGCCTACAGTAATGATATGGGGCTTATTACTGTTACATCACTGTCTCACACCTGAACTGACGAAGTACACAGAGCAGGAAACAAGCACAACAATGTTTGACCTGTTAATGTGGGAAAGTACCCGTGTTGACATACATACATACCTGTTACCCAGGCTTCCAGATGAAGCCAGCAAGAGAAATAAACTTTGTTAAAACAAAGCTAGCAGCAGTATTTATCAGCTGTAAGAACGTTTCACTGTTTATTTTAACCCTAACAGTTTGATCAAAAATCCTAGTTTGGTGACAGAACCACCAAAACTACAGTGTGAAATAGACAGTAAGAAGGATTCTGCCAGTCTGTCATGTGATCACATAAATGCATCCATCTTTCATTTCATACTCTGCTAATACTTGACTCATGGTACTCTGTCTCTGTGTTTGTCTCCCTCTAGTGGACAAATGGATCAAACAAAACAAGATGGATTTTCTGGGGATTCCTTCCTGTGCTGGCTTTGGTCTTCATGCAGATTCTTACAGGCACAAAAAAAGTTTATTTCTGAATATTTACAAATATTTATTGTGAATACTGAATCTGAAATCACTTTGTTTTAACTTCTGCTGTATGTTTTCTTCTTTCTTTTTTTATACAGGTTTCTGATTTTTCCCAGCATGGGTCAGTCTCTCCAGTCTGTCATGGAGGAGGAAGATGAGCTTCTGTCAGAGAAAGTTGTTCTTCAGCTCGCCTGCAGAATCGTGAGTGTAAACTTATCAGATTGTTTTTCACACGATATTCTTAGTCACCAAAAAATACACAATCCAGAACTCGTAAAGAACTGTGACTCAGTAAGTGGTTGCATTTCTTTGTCCTTGCAGTTAGATGTGCTGCAGTACATCCATTCAAACGAGTATGTTCACGCTGATATTAATGCAGAAAACATTTACATCAAACCAGGACAGAAATCACAGGTGAGAAATACTCTGAAGTACAACCACTAATCTGTCAGCAATAACAACTGAACTGTGTTTCACGCTGACCACCCTTTGCTTGTGTGTGCGTGTCTGTGTGTGTGGTTAGGTATACCTAGTAGGATACTGCCATGCTTTCAGGTACTGTCCTGGTGGACAGCATGTAGAGTACCGTGAAGCCAGCAGAACCCCACACGAGGGCACCCTGGAGTTTATCAGCCTGGATGCACACCAGGGAGCAGGTGAGTCACTGCTGTGGTTCACTGACTCCTTGTTCCACTAACCTCAGCAAATCATTTCCCTCCACGAGATACTGTAAACCAAACGCTACCAGATTGATTTTCTTCCCTCCATGAGGAAACCTGCACTCCTCCCACGGTCCATCTGTCTGCACAGCCATCAGGCTTCACATAATAAGACTTTTCATGTGAAGCTGGTTGTGATATTCTTTGGTATAAAAGGTTCTTTCAGCATTTGACTTGTTTGACCATGTAAACAACGACAACAACAGCAATGTGGTATGTACATCTGAGGGTAGCATTGTGATGTTTTATGAAGGTTAATCTGGTGTGTGTTCTCCTTTCAGCTCCGTCTCGACGCAGCGACCTGCAGTCTCTGGGTTACTGCATGCTGCGCTGGCACACAGGGACGCTGCCGTGGACTGTCCTTACTCACCCAGACCAGATAGCCACACAGAAACGGAGGTGAGACAGCATTCATCATCAGATTAGTCTGACAATGCAAAGAAAATGCAAATGACTCAAAAACTCTCTTTGTAGGTACATGGAGGACGTTCCTGCATTGTTAAGTCACTGCTTTGGGAAGAAGAGAGTTTCCAGTGAGTTAAAATGTTTATTTACCATAAAACAAGTGTGTGATTATACGGATGCACTTTGCTGAGTGTGTGTGTGTGTGTGTGTGTGTGTGTGTGTGTGTGTGTGACTGTGACGTTTTAGGTGCATTTCAAACCTACCTGGCCACAGTGATGAGTCTGCAGTACTCTGAGCAGCCAGACTACTCCGCGCTGAAGGCCGGACTCTCTGGCACTTTGCTGCAGCTCGGGGGGTCACCGGAGAAGCTGCTCAGTTTTTAGGTGAGGGCAGAAGCAACATGCAGCATGCATCAACATGCACCTGGGTGTCTGGTCAGCAGCAGGCATTGTTAGGAGACATTGTGACCCAGAGCTGTTGTGAACTTAAATAGCACATTTACAGATGCTCCTCCTGCAGCTTCACTTTTACATGAAAGACAGATTTTACAGTACCAGAAGTTTGGGGTGTAAGCAACATGTGTTTGAGACACAAATAATTCAGTTGACATTATATCGTGAACATCTGTATTCTCATGTCCAGAGAGCTTTGGGTCTGCAGCTGATTGTTCTAATAGGCTCATCACTGATGAATTAATTAATGTTGGAGGTGGAAGATGTGCTTAGTGCTGGAAACACACTGATCCCAGCTTCAGTCCTGACTCGAAAACAGGAGACACAATGAATCCAAATAACTTCAACACCCAGTTTTACACACACACACACACACACACCAAGGCTTGGTTTCATATGCATGTAATTTCCACTGGGGGGTGGGGGTGGGCATGTCTAAGGTTTCTGTTAATGACAGTTTGTGTGTTAAACACGTTACCATTATAAGAAATCTGAGACACGTCGCTCTCACCCACAGTGGAAATTACACCCAGAACCCTAAACATCACACTGTGTCTATGCTGAAATTAAACACTTATGTGTGATAATATTCAAATGTAATACTGCGTTTCATTTTCAGAGATATGGAACAAAGAAGGCAGAAGATGGACTGTTTCTTAGTTTGTTTTATCTTTGGTGTTTTATTGCACTGAAAGCAGAGTGTTGTAGATCAGTTTGTGACACTCACAGCAGGTTAATGGGTTTTGTTTGGGATCATTGTTTCAATCAATCGTGATATTGTTGTGGTTTGTTGGAGAAAAATGGCACTGAGGGGTTTAGCATTACAAAGGGTGACATGAATGAGAGGGAGGTGAGTTCTTAAGTTCTGATGCTCAGTTTTGTGACATGGACACTATCAGTTCAATGAGACCGTGTTCTTCTACACTTTGTCTGGTTTTAGGTATTTTAACTGATTACTTGTTCCAAATGTTTTTAATTAATTTATCAATTTCTTAAAACCGCTATGACACAAAATTATTGTTGCTGAACATTTCCTGAAAATGTGGACTCCACAACCCTTTAGTGTGTGTACACATAGTTCATTTGCTTTAATAAAATTGCTGTATTTCCCACTAAAATTGCCTTCAGCAAATGTTTTGTGCTCTTGTCATGTTGTAGTCTCTCAGTCTGACACATGCTGATTAATTCAACACAACAGCCGTGTTCATTTTAAAGAAACCTTTATAAAGTTTAAACATTTCTGAACATAAACATTTTAACATTTCAAGACATATACAATTCTTTATATGAAACAGTAAATATCTCTTATTGTGCACACTCTTAAAGTAATTCAGAAAATAAACGCTGTTATCTTTTGCCTGATCTCTCCTGGTCTTGGCATTGAAAACCTTACTTCTCTGTCACTTGAGGCACTTTCTGAATGACGAGGCTTTTGTAGAACATAAAGCATGATGCTGAAAGACTATAGCGCCCCCATGAGGCAGCTTTTGTACACAGCTACAGACCCAATGGCGTCCTTGCACAGGAGCCTAGCTTACACACTTAAACTGTTGAGCTTTTTATACAGACATGCTGGCAGTGTGAGGCAGCTACACATGCAGGTTTAAATATAGTTTTACACTGCAGATTGTTTTTATGGACCACAGAGTGTTTGACTCCCATCCTTCAAGTGTTTATACTCTTTCCTAATAATACCTCTCTTCCTGGTATGGTTTTGAAGGTTGATGTCACTTCTGCACTTCATGTTCTCATGAACTGTGTCTGATGCCTAAAATGAAAAGATCCTGTTGGTTTTCAGGACACATTCCTGGTTTGGGAATGACTTCATGTCCACAGCACGGCGATACAAATGTTCAACACAAACATCACATGCTCATGAAGTCTTTTCCCCCTCCTACCAACAGTGAAAGGGCTCTGAGCTGTACACTGATTTAACACTGAAAATCATAATGTCGTTTCATATCCACAAATACTGATCGTTTTTCAAACCTTGTAATGCAACTTTGTGATTGTTTGCCAACCAACTTGAACTTATAAAAAAGGATTAGATTACTTCATAAATGCACTGTAATAAAGCCAAAAACAAGGCTGCTTTCAGCTGTTCCTGAAATGGTTTTGGACACTGAATTTTCACACGACAGGAACAGTTAATGAAAGTGTAAACTCAGTGGTATCCCACTTAAAGGATGCAGTGTGTAGGATTTAGTGGTATCTAAGAGGGAGGCTGCACACTGCTACCAACTGAATACTCCTCTACTCACCCCTCCCTTTCCAAGCATGTGGGACAAGGGTCATCAATGGGATTTGTCCGAGGGCCCGCATTTTTCTAAGCAGACACTGTGCTGGCTGGACTCAATATTTTCATTTTCAAATATGGGAACTCCACAATGATATCTAGATACTTCACTAGAAAACACTCTCAGACCTCCACCAAGGAGGCAGTCAGTTCTCAGTACAAACCCACAGTTTAACTACCAATGAATGAGTCCTGATCTCAAGAAAACTCCTCTTCAGGATCCCAGCAAACAAAAATACTCACTTTGACACTCAGTGCAACAATTGGCCAAAGAAAATAAACCGAAGTGAAGCCTCTAGCTTCTAATGCACGTTTTCTGGATGGATGGCAGGCTTTGCTTTTGCAGGCCACCAGTTGGATTTCCAGTTGGAAATGCAAAAGGCGCTTTCTAGAACCAGTGTTTGGTTTGTCCATTCTAGGCTACTGTAGAAAAATGCCGTTGCAACATGACGCACTCTGTGGAAGAAGACCCGCTCCCTCTGTAGATATAACGAGCTCATTCGAAGGTAACAAAAACAGATTACACACTAATGAAAACATAACTGAATACGAATTTCTATGTCTGCCAATAGATCCCCTAAATCCTACACACTGGACCCTTAACCCAGGCAACGTGATGGAGTGTGTGCTAAAAGAATGAGGGCTTTCGGGGGGAGGGGGCTTTCGGTCACGAGGTTTATCGTTCTTGGTCAGAACAAGGCAAATATGTGCACAAACTCAGCCATAATGGAAGAGTTGTTTGTCTGAGCAGTAAGTGGAACATCCTCAAGGCCCAATCCAGCAAGAGGGAGACAGTGATCAGAGTGAGAGAAATGGTTTCGCTATGGTTCCACTGGCTCATTAGAAGACAGTAGTGGCCAAATGGCTGGGAGTCGAGGGACGCTCCTCCTGACCATGTGATGTGTCCTCCCCTGAAAGATAGAAAAGAGAGCGAATAAACAAACCTCTCATGCCTGCAGCTGAGTTGTCACATGAACAACAGCAGCCACTGTTTACTAACTGCCTCTCACCATGTTGTTCATCTCCCTTTTCCTCGCTGCGCTCCTCACTGTGCTCCTCCGGCTCCTCAGGCATTTCTATCTGTCCCAAATCCTGCACGTCCTCCACACTTGACTCCTTTTTAAAAATAATGTTCCATTTGGTTCACATCAAAATAAACACGCTCGCAGGAAGGGCTTCAAAAAGAACTGAACTTTCATTACCTGTGACTCAGAGAAACGATCTTCATCCGAGTTCCTAAATCCTTCTGGAGCTTCCATAAGGATCTCAAGACCATCGGCCTCCTCGTCGCTGCAGAGTGAGACAAAAAGTCGATCGATGTGATAAATTTGGTGGATGGACATGTTGGGATCTTAATGTAGACCACCATTTAAAAGTAGCCTGCCACAAAAGCTTGATTTAGTACAGTTGGATGGCCGAGGGGACAATAGATTTGAATAGTATTTCGTCCTTTCAGGTCTTAGAACGTCCTGTTAACAATGAAGGGTTTGCAAAAAAAAGTAATGTTTGGTAGAAGAACAAAACAGTGTGCAATGGTTCCACCAGAGTGGCAAAAGCAGAAAGAGACAAAGGCCCCTCCGAGCATACAAGAAGATAAGAAATCACCAGTCACTGCAGATTTAAATAGGAACAGGTTCCTGTTTCAGTGTCAAAAAGCCTCTAACCAGCTGGAATCTACAGATGTTTGCTTTAGCAAAGCTACTCTTAACACTTCAAAATGGAAACACTTAAAGGCTCAGCGAGCAGGCAGTAATAAATATTTAGAGCTCAACACTGACCAACAACTTCGTCCAAGTTCTGAGAGAAAAAACACGACACTGACCTTCCTCCAGAGTAAAACTTCTCTTCATCCTTCTCCTCTTCCTCCACTTTCTCTTCCTCCTTTTTGTTTTGGTTCTCTTCGTGTTGCCCGTCCTCCTCCTCCTTCTCTCCTTCGTCTTCCAATTGTTGTTGCTCATCTTCCTTTTCCTCCTCGTCTTCGTCCAGGTCAGAGCAGTTGAGAAAGTCAAAACTTTCAAGGGCCGTCTCGACTTCGTGGGTGAAACTAGACGAAGTAGGAAAAGGAACCTGAAAGAGAGAACAGACGAAGGAGTTTAAATATCACATTTGACACATTAAACTTGGCAAAAACACAAAAGAGAATGCAGGAGCTCACCACCAGAGGGTCCTCTGCTTGTTTTGACTCCTGAACGGGCTGATGTGTCTCTTCTACCTGGTGTCCCTCTGCTGTTTCAGTGGTGCTGTCCTCTGCTCCGGCCTGTATGGACGAGTGCTCCGATGCATCATCTTTTACCTCCTCCGCTGAAATACACACTTGTGGGATGCTGCTCTCAGCCAAATCAGGTCTCTCCGTCAGCGACACGGGAGGTACAGAGGAAACATCAGGGTACGAGCAGCTCAGGTCTCCTGAGGTCTCCGAGAGGTCAGCTGATTGGACAGACGCCCTGTCAGTCACAGTACAGTCTGGACTACTCTCGCCGGTTTGGCTGTGAGAGCAGGAAGTTTGCAGATGGCCGTTGGGCACCGCATCTGCCTGAGAGAAAACCTCGCCGGCTTCTGTCTCATCCTCCTCTTGGTTGGAGGAGAGCGACGGCGTCGACGCGCTGGACTTGTGCAGCGTGAACGACAGCTGAGGGGTGAGAGTGGTTTGCAGCATGTTGGAGGCCGTCAGCCTCTGAGCGTGGTGAGCCAGGGCCGGACTGGAGGAGTCATCAGAGGATTCAGAGGAGTTGGACCAGACCGTCCCGTTCTCCATCTCTCCCTGTCGCTTCAGCAGAGACTAGAACGGGAACGAGACACAGAGAGGCGACAGATGAGGACGCCACCAAATTATCACTGCTACGTTGACATACAGGACATGACTGCAGGCTTTGAGCGCAGGTTGGTTATCAGATCACAGCCAGAAAAACAACATGCATAATCCAGTGGTCCTCAAAATGTGTGTCATAGGGGCAACAAATGGGAAACAACTGAGGTGAAAAACATCTAGATATATATTTATTATTTATAAATGACATGTGAAGAGCACTGAGCAGATTTCTGGCTGGTAAAAAAATCACGCTAACAGGTTTACTGTCTTCTGTGTCTACAAACCCTGCACCACCTGCACTACAGTAATTTGTTACTTTAATGCAGTAACATTCATTTAGAATCATTTTACGTTGAACTGTAAATGCTTGGAAAAAAGTGGAATACTACTAAGAACCACTGGATTAATCAATCCTCTCTGTCTACTGACAGCAACTCTGATTTCATCACTGTAATATTTTGTTTATGAGCTGAACACAGATTTTTACATGTTCAGATTTTGCTATTTGTTAAAGGACTACGATATGTGAGCAATGTTAATATTTCCTTTTGGGCTCTGCAGAGTCATTATTTGTAATTGTTAAAACACCAATGATCACCAACTTTTTTCATTTTCTTGATTTCTTTTTTACACAATTAACAGTCGTGTAAACAGTATATTATCATATATACAGCACTATCTGCCCTCTGTTGCTTTACAAACCCAATTCCAAAAAACATGGGACTCTGTGTAAAAACAGAATATAATCATACAGACTGACAGACCTGTTACCGATGAGCCTGTTTACCTGTGGAATGTTCCAAACAGGTGTTTTTCCCAGTCTTTAGTTTCTCCTGTCCCAACTTGTTTGAAACATGTTGCTGCATGAATTGAGTGTATGTCAAAAAGGATTCTGTTTTGTTTATGTTTCACACTACATCCCAACTTTTTTGGAATCAGGGTTTTAGAATAAAGAATGAAAAACAGAAGTAAAGACAATAATACTCTGCCTGACTGTGACTGAGATTACATTCAGAACATGATCAGACTTTTTCTATTAGGATGCTGAATTTTTTTCACTTTGGTCACTACAAATTAAAGTACAACTACGTCCCAACACACCGACTGTACGGAGGTGAAGCGGGGAGCTGTGCGGCTGAATTCACAACGTAAGGATGGCGTCCTGCCTGTCGTGACGTCGTGGAATGCCTCCACCAGCAAGCGGCTCTGTCTGGGCCCACAGCGAGGCACGCTCTTCACGCGAGGTGAAGAAGAGGAGGGACAGATTGGAGCTCTACTCAACCACTATTAAACAGCTACAAGGGCCACAGGTCCGCTCATACATGCTGCTGCTGCTGTCACACGTCCCACTACCGCTACCATTCGTTCTCTGTGCATTAGGCACACCACTCCCACCTGCACATGTCCTAACACACAGTCCTTTGTGAATGTCCTCACACACATCAGTGCTAGCGCTACAGACAAAGCAGTTGGGAAGCAGCTGAAATAGAACAAGCCAGTGAAATGACAGTAATAACAGCCATAAGTAAGATAAATGGCAAATATACAATGTCTATATATGTAGAGAGAGTGTCTAAACCATTAATTGTAATTCTATGATCATAGACTGTATAATAAATAGTTGAAGGTGCTTTGTGGACTGCTGTTTTGAAGCATGTTTACTGAGGTATTAAAGTGCTGTCATTGTCTCTCACACGTACATACAATCAGATTTCTTTTTGCAACCGGCCCCCTGCTGGCCATCAGAAAGAATGCAGGTTTAAAGGAACCCGCATTGGCATGAAGCTCCTTCCACTTATTATACTGTCTATGGGTGTAACAGAGCAGGTGTGATGGAGTTGCTGTCAGTGGAAAATGCTGACTCACATAAAACACCTGCTCCCGCATAGAGGGCGTGTCAGGAGGACTCTGATTGGACAGCAGCCGTTTGGAAACAGTACTGGTGGATGATGTCTGGTCATCCTTATCAAATGGACTGAAAAAGGAGGAGGGGAAAAAAAACATGACAAAGAGTGAGAAACAGCAAAAGCCGCCTGAATAAACATTAAAAGTGTTAAAAAAGAGGTGGTGTGGGCTGCAGGTCTCAGTACCTCCAGGTGACCTCCAAGTTCAGCTTCACCGTCCCGAGGTCATTGATATCCACGGCGAGCGTCTGGGGAAGAGGGCAGAACAGGTCGAGCATTTCGCAGGACACACTGCCCACCACCACGTGATTGGCCAGGCTCTTCAGCTCCGTCACCTTGACAACCAAAATCAAACCTCAGAGAGATGAGGACAGGCAGGGACAGTGGATGTTTGACAATGTCACAATTAGCTAGAGCTGGCAGCTTTCGTGAGGATGCATGTTGTGAGTTAAAGGCTGGGAACCTTCGTAAACAAAAAACAAAAACCAACAATGAATTTTAGTAGTAAGTGTGATCTGTGTGGCTTATTTCTCAGTTTCACAGACCTCCACTGTAGTCCAAAACAAAGAGATGTTTCTTCACAACGAACATGCACACTGTGGTTTACATACAGCTTCCTGCTGCTGCAAATATGCACTGAAGGATCAAATATGTATTAACTTGCAGCTCTTTTAGGAAATTATTTAGACTCATTTTAAATGTAACTATGCATTAGTGAGTGTTTTTGAAGATGTCTTGAGTAGGAACCAATTGACTTGGAGCTGAGTGCCACAGACAGGTTTGGTAAGTCAGACATTGTTGGTTTTAGCCTTTTCATGGGATTTCTTTACAATAAGAAATGTTGGGAATAACCCCAGCCTCATCCTTTAAAGGATGATCCCATTACCTTGATTGACAGCAGTTCTGTGACGAGAGGCAGAAAGATGTACTCTTCACTGTCCCATATCTGCTTGTTGCTGACTTCCACGCGGCCTCGTAGCCTCCAGCGTTGCCGCCCATAACGCATTAAGACCTAATGGGGCCAAAAACAGCTGAAGTGATGCAGTGGACACTCTGTCAAACTATGAGTGTATGCGCTTGTTTTGGTGTTTCTTACCTCATACTGGTCACCAGCACACAACCGTGCAAAGCCAGCAAGGCCTGTAACATCCAAAATGGGCAAGAAAAAATGAGAACTTGAGAATTACAGAGTCGAGCAAATAGGAAATCACATGAGTGTACGCAGTGACTCACCCTTCATCTTGACATGAAATTCTCCCATCTGGCTTTCTAATTCGCTCTCAAGTGAGCACATGTGCTGCAGACACAGACACAAGAACGGATTTAAATTATGTCGACGTGATTTGTTATAACATTAGCATGTACAGTCCATAATCTGACATCTATTTTTAGCTAAACTGATGTGAGAGCCACACCCAGTGCTGAAACATACAAACACATCGACTCCATTGACACCTATAAAAACAACGCCTTCTGCATTCAGACACGTCGTCCAGAGTAAAATACTGCGATCAGGATATGATCGGCTCTGCTTGATCATATCTGTAGGTATTCTGGCTCACAATGTGATTGGATCTTAGGTACATGTAGGTGTACAGTGTGTTGGCATCCACAAGCTGCACAACATACATATATCTATTTTTAGCTAACATAAAAATACAGGTTGTTTTTGAAATTTATAAAGCGAGCAAGCAGGAAGGCTGAAAGACGCCTCTAATTACTGATTATACGTCTATTCTGTGCCACGAAAGCACCAGAAGATACCTCATTCAGCAGAACTGCATGAAAAATGAAAGCAATTTTATACACGGTAAGAAATAACTGTGTGCGACATGTGAACACTCATCTGTGCAGCTGATCTGCAGTTGACAAGACACACTGTGTACTTTGTGTAGTCACAGAGTAGCCTACGCGCCGTGCTGCAACACACACGGAAAAACTGACACAGTATATTTTTTATACAGAAAGGAATTTTTTTGTAGACAGCATTTCACAAAGTTAAAAAATTTCCCCTAACGCAACAACTCGCAAACCTCCGACATCTTTTCAGGGAGTCTGGTGCTGCTTTGCTGGCACCTCAACTTACTCACATCCAGGTTTAGCTCCAGGGACGAGAACGCATTCAAAATACCAGACAAAGACCAGATCTGACGGTTTATTGTCCAGGTAACGTATCTGGAAACAGACGGCATTTCAACACCAGGTGTGAATCTGTAGATCGACCTCAGGTCAGTCACTTACCTCTGTACATTCCCTGTAGCCCTTGTTGGCTTCACTTAGGCTCTCTCTGGCCTCCCTACTGCCGGTGGCGGAGTTGAAAGCCGCCACCATCTTACTTGCTCCGTCACGCAGCCGCCGCTGTATACAATAAGCATCGTACAGCTCCTCAACCTGGAAAAGCAAAGGTTACACATATCAACAAATGGATGCAATGTTAAATTCTCATCTGGAGAGACTGAAAATGGATATTGTCATGAATTCACTTTGATTTAGAGCCTTTGGTATTCTATGAAAAATCATCATTTTTGTGTAATAATTCAAGTCATGTCTTTCAGCAACTGGAAGAAGCTGTCAACAGCATTCACATAATATTGCCTCACAAAGTTGTTATGGCACACATGTTAGCAAACAGCTACCTATTTACACATCCAGTACACATGAAGCAACATTAGTATTCATCTGTCTTGAGTCATGTTTACATCCATCTAACAAAGTTCAGTCAAACAATCACTCTGTTGAGGTCTCTACCAACACATCACAGCTTTTTTTAAACTTATAAATAGCTGCCAGCTGCAGCTGGGAACAAGTTACTGAGGGCAGTGAGAGTGAAGGCATTAAAAACCAAAACAAAGAGCTGAAAAACAGTAAAAAGCTCAACAGAGTCAGGGAACACTTCTCTTTGGGTCTGTCAGCACGAATGACAGCTTTAACGTCACACATACTCCTTTCCAATGTTTTGGAACAAAATTTTGACTCTTTAAATGAAAATACATACATACATACATACATACATACAGTACACACCTTACTCAGGTGGAATTCCAAGCGGCGCATAAACCTCTCTATGGCTTTCACTTGCTAGGAAACAAAACAAAACCGAAACAAATGATTAAACTTGACAAGCTAAGGCAGAAAATCTCAGTCTCTCTTCATGCAGTTTCAATGTCCTGCAATCACTGTATACAACAGGTGTGAATGAAACTCACCTTATCCTGCTCATACAAAGACCCCTGCAAAGCAAACAACATGAATAAAAACATTTAGCATCACAAAGTATCAAATTAACATCGTGACTGAGGACTGGAGACGAAAGCAGCCAGCATAGTCATGAATGAGAGTCTATACTGGTGTGACTGGTTTGACTGTGTGAGCTCTCACCAAACGGCCGTTCCTCTTGTTTTCTCTGATCTGCTGACCCAGACTGTCCAGCTCCAGCTGGTGCACCTGCAGGTACGACCTGACAACAACAATCCCATTGCCATTACTTTGTCATTTTAAGACTCAATAGCAGTCGAATCTGCATATTCAGTGATAGTGCGCCTGGCGACCGTCCACTGGAATCAATACAAACAGTGCCTGAGATGTGTTTACTCACTGTAAGCCTCTGCGTAAGGCAGCGTACACTTCATCCAGCCGCTCAGGCTGGGGGGTTTTAGTGGGTGGCAGTTTGGTGGAGCCTGTGAACATCCTGCTTCCTTACAAGGCACGTTTCTCTTGGATCAAACAGTGCTGAGGGAGAGAGAGGCAGAGGGAGAACATGGGATAATTTCTGATAAGGCCTTCATGACTATCTCCGTTTATTCAAGGAAAGCTGAAGGACAGAGAGGCAGAAAGAGTTCTGCTAACCTGCTGGGTGGAGAGAGATTGTCACTACTGTAGCATGTCTGGACAGTTGAGTGTAGCACTGTGGCTTTAGCAAACCGAAGAACATGTCCTGTAATTATGCAAAAGGGAGACATTAGAGGCAAAACTGTCCCTCTTCACCTCATACCTCACCCTACCTGACAGGGTTTTTACTCCTGCTCTGTGATTATCAAGGACACTGATAACTACAGAGGCCACTGGATCAAAATTTAGGTTGAGGAGGTCGAAACCACTCTTTCACTTCCTCAGTCTGGCCACAGTGTTTCTCTGAGAGTCCGAGAAGCCAAGCAACATGCATGCAGCAACCACAGTGGCCACCACTGACAACAGCAGGGAGTACAGTCTGCTTTTGCTTCTCTTGCCCTTCCTTCCCTACTTCTCCACCCCCCTCCACATCCAACACCAGAGCACAGGAAGTCTCGTGGCTGACTCTACACAGGAAATTCTACACAGAAGTTTGGCCCAAGAATATAAAACTGTGAGCGAGGGTGTAAAAATTGACCCGTTTTCTACTCTGAGCTCAGCCATTAAACGTGCAGATTAGTGTGATGCCACAGGCAGGGGAAACCATGGGAGGAGAGGGTCGTGCCTGAGCTAATCTAGTCACAAAAGAGATTACAGCCTTAAACCACACTAAATCTGTCAAGCAGGAGACAAACCTACACTAACACACAGGACGGAGCAACTGACATCTGCTCTCCATTGTCTTACACTATACTGAAAACCAGGAGAGAAATGAGCCCCACTGTAAGAGTCAGGACCGAATGTTCCACCTGTTGGAGTAGCAGAGGTGGAAAACACACAGATTGTAGTTTTATATGATCAAAGCCACATTAGGAACAACATCGCTGACATGAGAGAAAGCTGTAGACACCCTGCTGGTTTTCTGCGGTCTCCTGCCACACAGTGAGGACGTGGGCTCGGGGTGCACCAGGCCGGGGGTCCAGTTAAAGCGCTGATCTTTAGGAGCACACTGAGAGGATTAACAGGAGTTGCTTGGGGTTAGAACATGGCAAAGAAAGGCACCACACCAGAGGGCCTTTACTGGTAAGATGCACCACCAACCACTTTTTGCCAAACATGACCAAAGAACACAGGCAGGACTCTGGTCCTGAGGTGGGCATGGCTATGAAAGTGCAAAGTCATCATGTTGATACACACATAACAACAGAGATGTTACACACGTCAACACCTGAAGCCCACACCAATGCTCGGCAGATGTCAGTAATATTGATAATTATGAACACCAGTCGTCCAGTTTCCTCTCCGTCAGATGTGTTTATATCCCTTTCCTTACATTACAGGTCATTAGCTAGATTAATCCTCTCCACAGAGCAGAGTGAACAAAGAGGACCCTGTTTCCAATCACCTCACAAGACTGGAGTTTTGTTCAAAAAAGCCTTTCAGCACACTCACTGCATGCACAAGCACATATAGGCTTGTTGAAGTACTTTAGACCTACGACAATCTCATAATCATTTATTCATTCTGACAAATTCATCAATCATTTACCATGTTTACTGAACAGAGCTGCAGCTGATGGTTACTTTCATTATGCGATGAATCACTACATCGATTGTGTTGTTTATAGATTGTCACAAACAAGTAAATACCATCCATTTCAGTAGATGGAGTGAGATTGAACCTACAGTGGTTTCAAAGGGACAAAGGCAGCAAATCTTCACATTCAGAAAGCTGGAATTGGTGAAACTTTGACATTTCTCCTTGACAAATGACCTGATTATCCAATTATCAAACTAGTTGGCGATGAATTTTCTGCTGGTGGACTGAAAACCTGCTAGAATGACACTGGACATCACAGCGTGCATCAGCCAAAAGTGATGGTTTTCTTACCCATTACCGAAAACCCAGCGCTGAGTGTTTTATAACACAGAATGAGGAAAAGGAAATTCATGTGTGTGAAGTCTAGAGATGAATCATAATCATTACTGGAAGTGATTAGTCCCCTGCCGATCACTTCAGCCACTAATCGACTAATCATTTCAGCACCAAAGATTTCTACAAAGTAGTTGTAGTACTTGGATTCAGAGCTCCGGTGCAGATAAACATGTAGCTCACACCCCGTTAGACCAGCGTTACTTTGAGGGTCCGAGTGTGTGTGTGAGGAGGAAGAGGAGGAGGAGGAGGAGGAGGAGGATAAGGGGTAATGGTGTTACAATACAATGCAGCCACTTATATTCCAGATTAGTGGATTAGCCTAACCCGGCGGCAGCAGGCCACTGAGTCGGATAAACACACTCACATCGCGGCCGTGCTCTTTACTTCAAGCAGCGGCAAAAGACGGAGCTCCGTCAGCAAACTTAGGACACGGTGTCGTGCCAGATTTTGTATTCCGCACATATCCCACCCCAGCCTCATCACAGGCCACAGAAAGTCCACTCCCGTCCACGCCAGGACCCCCAACGCCCTCGTCCCCCGAAAGTGTCGGTCCACCAACTCACAACTAACACCGAAAAGCAGCTGGAAAAACGGGGGATTCAGTCAGACAGAGAGCTGGCGCATTTTATTTCCACAACATCGCAGGAAAGCAACTTCACGTCGGACGGACTCGTGTCCATGTAACGTTAGAGAAAAATTTAACGGGCTTCTCGTTGTGACCTTGGCGAGAAAAGCAGCAGACCCCTACCTCTGTTTTAATGTCCCACAACCCGGAGAACAGGACCGCTGTCTCATTTCCAACGCGATGCTCCACACAGTTAGCAGAGGTTTAGAGTTATTCTGGGCGCTGTCCCTCTCCTTGATTTCGCAGTTTTTTGTGTCCACAATCAAGTCAGCAGCAGTTACCAGACACAACTTCCGGTTGTAGGTTTTCATTATAAAAGCTCTGCATGTAAACCAAGATTTGCAGCTAATGCGGGACGCAAATATGCAGCAGCAACAATATGAATTGAATGTCAAGTATTTCAGTGGTGATACTCAAAAAAGAATGAATGAATGAATGAATGAATGAATGAATGAATGAATGAATGAATGAATGAATTGACTATTGACCCCTGTTGTCCGGTGCAAATGAATGGGGCTGACAACAAAGCACAAGGAGAAACTGAGTTTTTTATCCATATAACTCAAATCACAAGTTTTTCTCTGGGGTTTGACAATTTGCATAAATAATACAATCTCTATTAAACCCTCAGTTTAGATAAAGGAAAAATTCTGGTCAAAAACCCTGTAAAAAGGTTAAAAAGGAAGACATGGAGAGACCTCTGGAGGAGCAGCAGTGGAAGGATTCCTTTTCCAGGACAGGTAGAATATGTGTCATGCATACAGAGTGGACAGAAAAAGCTAAAGATAAATTATAATATAGAGAAACAGTATGATAATATCTAAGCAAAAAGATAGAACGTTGTGTGGATATTAAGTGTAATAGGTTAAATAGGCAAAAGACTGAGGCACAAACACCTAAACCATGGTAAATGGCCAAATGGACTGCATTTATGTAGCACTTTTCAAGTTTTACCGACCACTCAAAAGGCTTTACAAAACAAACCAGTCACACACATTCATAGACTGGTGGCAGAGGGTACCATACCACACACACTAAGTGAAGACACTGGCTACATATAAGATTGGAATAGTCCGTTGGTTTGTTATAATGATCCATTATGTAATAGATATTGATTTATATTTGAACTATGTCCCCCTTATGTGTAACTACAACATACTGTGAACAACTGCACACTAGCACACTTCAACTAAAGTCATAGATCTGTATAGAATTACTATTGTATAGAAAACTATACATGTTGATGACATTTGACATTTTGCACTGGCTCCCAAATATCAAGACTCACACAATTTTTGTGTAATCTATCCAGAACAGTCTCGCTTGGACACACTCACTAGACTTGTGCATTCGGCACTAAGGACCAAGATACCTTATAAGCACGCAGCCAGCAGTCATGTAGATTCTGCAAGTTTAGACCATTACGCTGCCATGTCAACTTATTTTGAAATGTCGCCCCTCCAACCGGAAATCTTGTTTCGGCTAGTTGCTGTGGCAACAAGGATGTCCCTCAGTCTGTCACTGTTCGTTTCAGCTTGTGCTTCGCTGGCGTCGTCACGGTGAATCCCGACGGAAAAAAACAGACATGATGTTTCCGAAGGAGAGGAAGGAGAAAAAGTAGCAGCGTCTCCCCCAGCCGCTGTGGTCACCCATGGGTGGCCCAGTCCGACGCGTAGGTTCAGTTTTAGCAGTGAAATCTATCAGGTGCAGCGGTGTCGGGGCCGTTTGTCGAAACCCGGGAGGGGGCGGCGATGGAGGACAGCATGTGGCGCTTTTTCCTCCAGATTTCCTACAAAACAGGACGTAGCAGCTGACCAAATCAAGAGAAATGCTGTTAATCATCCACATTAATCAGTTAAATAACTGCCCACTGCCGGCTGAATCTAACTATGGATTTTATAGTATTCATACAGGTTATAATATGGAGTGAGGGTAACGTTTGCTGGAAGATAGAAGAGTTATGAGATAAGTAAATTAAGTTAAATATCACTAATTTACTGACGGGTTAAACAATCTGAACATTAAACACTAAATTCTCCTGACTCTAGCAGCCACTGGACGTCCATTTTGCCCCATTTTCACTTATTAACGGCCGGTAACGAACGTTCCACAGTTTGGAATCCATTTAACGGTCGTTTTCTCAGCACGTTGGCCTTTCAGTGTCACAGCTAGCTAAAACATGAAGTAGCTTTAGCGCAGTTACAGCAGATTGTTCGACTCTTACATGACGAGGAGGTTCCCAAACCTCACAAACCGCGAAGACTCAACATTTCTGTGTCGTCAGGATAAAAATAGGAAACATGGAGGTAACTTCTTCTCAGAGGAAGACTTTCTGTTAAAGAGGGAGAACTCTTCAGAACACACTGGAAACCAGTGAAACGATGTGATCATATGCCATGTTTGTCGTGTTTGGCATTAAATTTAGCTACATGATCAAGAAACGTTACATTGCCGATAACTGTGTCAATGTTAAACGGGGGCTTCAGCTCAGTGTTTTATTAACTACAGTAATTCAAAGCCAGTTAGAGGGTCTGTATGCCAGGAGGCTGCAGTCTACTGCCTGACAGCTCATGCAGTGAGACGTAGGATACTGAAAAGCAACTTGTTAAAACAGATGTCCTTCATTTCAGTGTGATTTGAGGCAACCCTGCTAGAAAAACCAGCATAGACCAGCATCATTTCTATGCTGGTCTATGCTGGTTTAGCTGGTGAGTCAACATAGCTACGTTGGTACACCAGCATGGTGTTGCTAATAATGCTGGTGGACCAGCATGTTGTTGCTAGTGATGCACAGGATGCTGGTGACCAGCATAACCAGCATGGAAATGATGCTGGTCACCAGCATCCCGTACTGGTTATGCTGGTCCATCATGGGATGCTGGTTATACTGGTCCAGCATCCCATGAATGGAAATGGTCTATGATGGTTTTTCTATCAGGGATGACGGGCACAATTATACATAATCAGAAAATAAAAGAAGTGCTGAGGGATTAAAAACATAGCAACAAACGACGACTCAGTCCCACAGAGAATTATACATGAGCTGAACACCTTTATTCAAAGGAGACAAATTAAAAATTGCAGTATTGAAAGAGGAGCACAGTTTTGCTCCAGTTCTAATGCTTCTCCATTCTGGGTGGAGTCACAGTGATTGGCAATTTCACCTGCATTCATTCACCTGCTAATTTAGCTAGTGGTATCCCTGCATTTAGAAACACTGATGAAGCCCGGATGGCTACAAATATTTGGCGTATTAACAGATTCATTTGTGTTTAGTGCTGAAAATGATAGACAGGAAGGAGAAGGTGCAGGTCCTCCTCACCAGCCCCACCCGAGCAGCCACAGGCCTCCCCACAGGACCCTGTCTTATCATTTTGTTGACATTGCTGCTACAGATAGTTACATCCTCCACAGGGAGGTGTGTTACAGGGACACAGCAGAAGTCCATGACCCACCAGACCTCAGAGGAGATCCTCTCTCACTGCACTACGCTTCTCGCCTGCATTTGTGCAGAAATTTAAATTCACTGCATGGGAGAAAATTTTGCTAAACATAGGATCCCATGATGGACCAGCATAACCAGCATGGGATGCTGGTCACCAGCACGGTCACCATGCTGGTTATGCTGGTCACCAGCATCAAAACACAACATGTTGGTATTGCTGGTATAACCAGCATACCCCATGCTGGTTTGGCTGGTGGCTAGCTTTGCTGGTCTATGCTGGTTTTTCTAGCAGGAAAGTAATCCCCCCTTCTCACTTGCCACTGAAGCACTTCAGATGTTTACTGGTTTTGTTGATATAATTCTGTCAGTGAAGGAATTTTTAATTGCATCATGCTCTTCTCACATGATGCGAATTCACGCAAAGATTTTGCCCATTATTTTAGCTCATCATGCTGTGTCCTGTTGGTATCAGTCAAATTGGAGATTATTAAATCATGAATTAGGCTTAAGCACGAGTATTGGACTAAGCGTCAATGATACAGCTGAGCATTTTTCAAATGAAGAGTAATGATTTCCTTAAAGAAACCCATTTTATCATTTGTCAGAACCAGGTTAATACAGCCTTTTGCATGAGCACCTGATAAAGGTACAAGCTGACTCATGAGCCTCAGGTGAAATGTTTAGTTTGGGAATTTAGGCAAATCCCAGTTAAAGCTCAATGAGTAAAAATGTTAATGTTGTCATAATTGGACATATTTGAACAATACCAGTGCTACGGAAACATCCAGTACAGTGGTGGACAAGCCCAATGCATTGTCCACTCATGTGGTTTAGACATTCAAATGAGTGAAGCTCTTAATATCAAGGTGTCCATTTAATAAAATATATTTGCAAGCAAAATACATGGACATTTCTGTGTTAGCATTCAGGGGTTTCTCTGCTAAGTCTGATGAAACCAATTCAAGCCATCTTTTTCAACTGTACCACTATACTTTTAAACATCAATGACCAAGATTATTACACCTGCAGAAACCTAAAACTTCAGTCTCAATGTCTACTTTTATTGGTTGTACAGTCATACATCTGGTCTCATCTGCCACACAGTTATTAAAATATCATTCAAGCTGCTACAGAGCATTACATTGCCAATGGTACAAAAGGAAAACATTAACCCAAAGTGGAATGGCTACACAAGGAAGCAAAACGACGTTCTTTCCTTGAACTTAGCGGTGACAATGTTTAGTACATATGCATCATCTAGGGTTGTTACAGTAGCAAGAAAGGAGCATAAAGATAAGCAGTCTATTAAGCTTTTAAAAACTAGATAGGCTTAAAAAGGGATGTACTAAACACAGAAAAAAGAAGCCAAAAAGTAAAAATATTCAAAATACTTTTATCTTGAAGTGGCTGTGATTAATGCTGTATCATATCCCTGAAAGTTGCCCTTTTCTTTCTGCAAATTTACATTTCTGATGAGACAGTGTTCTGTCCGAACTGAGAGGTACATGGAGCTCTTCAGTGAGGATACTGAACATTGACTGGACTTATGGAAAGAAAGGGAGAAAAAAAAAAAAAAAAAGGCAAGGTCCACATTTTA
Organism: Chaetodon trifascialis; assembly: GCF_039877785.1. Classification (NCBI taxonomy): domain Eukaryota; kingdom Metazoa; phylum Chordata; class Actinopteri; order Chaetodontiformes; family Chaetodontidae; genus Chaetodon; species Chaetodon trifascialis. The sequence goes on from NC_092056.1 coordinate 16,043,663, forward strand.
TGTCCATTATCTACTTAGAACTTAACTCAATGACACACAGGCATAGAGCAAGAAAAACATACAAGACCTAAAAGAAGAGAGATGAAAATCCCCAGATCTTTTGTAAAATTATACACAGTCTTGATTTAGGGAAGAATCATTCTACCAAGTTCAAACATACTGTATGTATTATTTTGCAAAAATTTAAGGGAGAGCCAGGAGAGCTTTTGTCGTGTAGATGACGTATCATAGTTGTTTTCTAAGACATAACAGAGCTACTAACCACCAAAGGCAACAACAAAAGGCTCTAGATACCGCTGTCAATTACAGCCACTCCAAACCCCAATGTACTGAAATAAGCTTTTTTTTTGGTAGGCAAATCCTGATTACAAATCTTTTTCCACTTATCCAAGTCTTTGTCAATACATGATTAAAAAGCAAATCTTAAATTACAACAGTGAGCTTTATTTCTGTCTGGGATGCAAGTGTTTGTAATCCTAAATTCCAAGAATTAAAATGAAGATGTGATGTGTGTGTATACAGGTTCAACCCTCACACCCATCACCGGTCCATCATGCTCAGGATCATCTCAGGGGTCAGGTCCCCATTAGGTGGGGCATCAGACAGCTGCACCTCCTGTGCTGTCCCCTCTGCCTGCGATAACTCCTCCATCTGAATGGTTGACTTCCCTCCACCAACCACCACCTCCTCTATGGCCTCCTGGTCATCTTGTTCGGCACCAACCTCCTTCTTCACGATTATGTCATCTACCTCTCCAGTGGCCTCGTCCTCCACACGGATGATAGCAGCCGCTGTTAAGAGAGTTTCAGGTCAGATTCTGGTACTAGAAGATGTAAATATGCTTTTCACACTGTTGGAACTTTTAAAGGGAACACATGTGACATTTTAGCTATGTAGTTGTTATCTGCTTAACAATCCATTAGCAAAAGTATCGTGGTCGGACACTTACTGTCAGGTTTGTTTTTTGGGGGCCGTCCACGTTTCCTCTTGACTGGTGGCTCCACAGGGGCTGGGATAGGGACAACTGGTGGGGCCTGTTCCACCTCAATCTCACTTAACTGCTCCTCTTCCTCCTCTGCCTCATCCAGTTCAGCCTCTACATGTGAAATAAGGACATTAAGCACATTTGACTTCAATTTTGATATTTACTGGTAATCTTACTCATTTTAATATCCTCCACTACAATTTGAGACGCACATTCACATGGCTGTTTGTATGAACATGTATATATAGAATTAGTTGAAGGTTTGGACACAACTTTTAATCAAATGGTTTTTCTTTATTGTTTTCTATAGTGTAGATTAATATTGATATGAAAGAACACGCATGGAATTATGGAGGAAACAAAAGTGTTGAAGCAAAATAGGTTTTAGATTTTAGACCCTTCAAAATAGCCGCCCTTCGCCTTGATGACAGCTTGCACACTAATGGCATTTTCCTGACTAGCTTCATGCAGTGGTTTTCACATAACACGTGCCTTATCAAAAGTTAATGAGGGGAAATTCTTGCTTTCTTAATGTGTTAGAGGTAGTGTTGGTATAAGATCAAATAGCCCTATTCGATTACTGTAGTAATCTTTATCATGGTAAGAACTGCAAGATCATTATCCATCACCATTTTAAGAAATTATGTCAGTAAATCCCAAAAATTACAGCAACTTCAAATGTTTCTTCAAGTGCTATCACAAAAACCATCAAATTCTCTTATCAAACCAGTTCTCATGAGACTGCCTGAAGGTCAAGAGTCAACTCTGCTGATTTATAATGCTGAATTAATGTTGTATTTCATCAGATGAAAACAGCTTATGAATGAATAATACAATTTAGTGCATATAACAACAGCATTTATCTGCAGATATTGGCCAGATTAATCAAGGAGGTGTGATGGTGTTGGGATTCTTTGCTGTTGACCCTGTTAGCAATTTCTTAAAAATTCAAAGCACACTCAACCAGCATGGCCACCACAGCATTTTGCAGCGACAAATCGTCCCATCTGCTCTGTACTTTGTGAGACCATCACCCAAAACAGACCTTCGGGTTATGTAAGGGCTATTTGACTGAGAATGAGACAGATGGAGTGCTGCATCAGAGGACCTATTCTCCAGTATCACCTGACCTAAACCCAGCTGACATGGTGTGGGATGAGTTGGGCTGCAGACTGAAGGAAAAGCAGCTAACATGGTCAGCATATACAGTCATTGAAGCAAAAAGGAGGCAAATTTGAAGAATCCCAAACACAAAATATTTTAGCATTTTTTTCCTTCAGACTCTCTTTTGTCCACTCCATAATTCCATGTGTTCCTTCATGCACTTGATCTCTTCAGCATTGCTCTATGAGAGGGTGTGTCCAAACTTCTGACTGGCAAATAGATAGTTAATAGTGTTGGCAAAACATCTGCATGTTAAAAACTATTGAATTGTCTCCAGGTTGGCTTAATGTTCTGGATCCTATGCTTTTTATTTTCCAAGTTTTGTATAATCTTCATTAACCAAAAAAAACTGTCTGTAGGACTGATGATGAATCCCGTAGGCCAAAACAATATCCTGAACATTGAGAGTAGAAGCTAAAATGAAACTCTGTTGTTTTAACTTTAACAGCTTTTGTATAGCTAGGTTAAATGAAAAATGATCAGATAAATGCTAAATGGACTCCTCTGACCTAGAGAAATGCCAGTGCATATTCTAGTGTCAACTTGAGGGACTGATACAAAAGCATATGTACACAGTACCTGTGTCATCATCATCGTCATCCCTCCTGGTCTGCATTTTCCTCTTCCTGCCCCGGCGACCCTTTCTGGGTGTGGGAGTTCCATTCTCCTCTTGAGAAAGTTCACCTGTGCAGTTATCAGCATGACGCAGCATGGTGTTCTGTGGAGCATACACATAACCATCACCACTCAGTGGCATACTGTGAAAAAAATGGTGTGTCTGTGTGTGTGTGCCAGTGCACTAAAACTCAGCACAGGCCTACCCTGCGGGTGAAGGTCTTGCTACACTTGCTGCAGACGAAAGCAGTGGGGACAAAGTTGGGATCATGGTAGCGCTTGAAGTGCATATCCAGAAGCTGCTTCTGCCGGAAAGTTTTCTCACACAGGCTGCAGGCAAACGGCTTCTCCCCAGTGTGTGTGCGCTTGTGCATTATCATGTGGCGTTCCTAGGTCAGACAAAAATAAAGAGTCATTTACCATGAAAATAAATTAACACCCACACACATGCCTCATATTCCTCTTGCCACACACCTGTCTGCAGCAGTAGTCACACTGATCACATTTAAAACGTTTCTCATTCTTGTGGGTCTTCTGGTGTTGGATGAGAGCGTATCGCTCATGAAACACAGCATCACAGTAACGACATTTCTTTCCCATTTCAATAAATGAATGCTGCTTCCGCAAATGAACACCTGGAACAGAAATAGAAAGACATGAAATCAGTTTGACAAAAGTCACTCTGGCCTATTATATGGATAAAGACAATAAATAAATAAATAAAATATTCAAATAATAATAATTCAGTACATACAGATCCTTTCAATTGTCTACAATGACTGTATACACACATGGCATACCAATACTCCAATGTTTTAGACAATATTTCTATCACAGAAGGTTTACATCATGTGAAGTAACATGACCTCTCATCCAACCATGGTTTCCATGGAGACATTGACTGAGATCAGGCTCCAGAGACCCACATATAAACCAGCTTCCCAGCACTTATTCTACCACACCACTTTAATGACACATAGTTTTAAGTAAAAATGACAACACATAACTAACCAAGATCACTCTTGCGTGCGATGACCGTATCACAGTGTGGGCAGTGAAACTTGGCCACATTCTCTGTGTGTTTCTGCAGAATATGCATCTTCATGGTGCCGCTCTGTGTGAAACGGGCATGGCAGATATAGCACTCGTACGGCTTCTCACCTGCAACGAAGAGGGAGAATTAGAGAGGTTGACTCTTCTCAAACTGGGGGAAGGCTATGTCTTTCAGTCAGTAAATGGAACGAGTATGTTACCCGAATGTGTCCTCATGTGCCTCTTCAGCTTGTAAGTGTCTCTGCTAGCATAGCTGCACAGACTGCACTGGAAGGGTCGCTCTCCTGTATGAGAGCGGATGTGTCTCTTCAGCTTACTCACCTGGGGGAAAAAAAAAAGGCAGAAACATTAAAATAAGAACTTATCCCCAGCTTTAAAGGAGAATTACACACAAGTTTTTTAGCAATCAATATGTGATTACTTGCCTCCACACTGCAATAGTCACACATAGAGCACTTGAAGGGCTTCTCATGTGTGTGTTTGTAGCGGCGATGACGCACCAACTCACCGCTGGTCACAAATGCCATGTCACAATCTGTGCATTTATGTGGCCGAGTGCCTAAGCAAATGGAGAGAAGTGTGAGAATGAAGAACACGACCACGGCTTATTAATGAATATATTCTATGCCTACTTGGTCTAAAAGTAACATAGAGTGAGAACAATCAAGGATGGATGAAAAGAAAGCAAACTCTTGACAATGTGGTGCAATCAGAGGAAGAACAAAATTCAAGTGCATTAAGCACCTAACCAGGTTTTGTAACAGTTTTTTTTCTAAGTAAGTTCTTTGCTTACCAAGTCATCAGAATTATTACAAACCACAAGGAAAGATTTTCAATCACGTATAAATATCAGACTTTCCATTACCTGTGTGGGTATTGAGGTGGTTCCTCAGCAGCGTGACTGTTCGGAAAGCCCGTCCACACAAGTGACATTTATGTGGTCTCTCGTCTGTATGGCTCTTCATGTGTCGGTCCAGATTGGAGCGCCTTGGACAGGTGTAGCTACACAGCTCACACTGGAAAGTCTTCTTTACACCTGGACACAAAAAGGGCATATAATCATTCATTCCAAACACAGCAAATAAAACACCATTTTAGTGTTGTAAAGAGGAACACTGCACAACCAAACCACAATGTAAAATGTGTCCTTTTCACCATCACATGTTATCTAGGACTCTTAAGTCTAACCTTTTTTCTTAATCTTGGTGGGCTTGGGTGGCTTCATGTTGCCGACAACCTTCTCAGCATTCACCTCCGACAACAGCCCCTCCTGCTGCTCTTCTTCAAAGTCGTACACAGAAACATCCATGTCCCGATCTCCCTCGCCATAGCGCAGGCGGCTCTTCTTTCCCTTCTTTCCTTTACGGATAGTGGTGATGGGCTGGTAGTCTGGGTCCTTGGACCATTCTGGATCTTCTTGTTGAGGTGCAGGGGGATCTACTTCTGCTGCTTCTTCTTCTCCTTCCTCCTCCTCGCCCCTTGTCCCCTGAAGTTCCTCGTGGGCTGCTTGGAGTTCCTCCTGCTCTACAGTCTCTACTTCACCATTGGCACCCACTTTTACCACCTAAAAAAAACATTACAAATTAATCTTATTGCATTGGGACTCTTTCCAATAACAAGGAGTTCACACAGTATGCCGAGTTGAGGACAGAACTAAAAAGGGCCTGATTTCATTACACAGCAGCCCAGAGTCATTTCTCACCTGGAAGCCCTCTGGCAAGGGAAGGGTGTGACAGATAACCGGCTCTGTGTCCTTGTTAACTGTCGACGCGTCAACAAAGGTGCCCTGAAGCCCCTCTACAGTTGCTGTTGTGACAGGTACTTGAACCAACTGAAGCTGCCCAAGACCCAATGCAGCCCCTGTCTGTTCCTCCATATTCACCACCTAGATAGAAGAAATAACCTGCTGAACTTGATCATATGACAAAAGCCCCCCCCCCCCCCCCCCCCATTATCCAGAATTGGTTTATACAAACCTGGAGCGTGATGATCTGACCCTCATCTCCACCAGTAACAGTGACTGTGCCACCACCCTCCAACACCTCAGACTTCATTTGCAGCAGAGTTGGGTCGAGAGCATCCATCACCATCATCTCCATGTTACCAGCCACCTCCCCCTGTGGAGCTATGGCTGCTCCTTGCATCAAGGCCTCTCCACCTTCTGGCAGTGCCTTTCCGTCAGCCTGAGCAGTCTCCATGGGAACAACCTCGCCCTCCATGGTGACGGGCCAACTAACACCCTTAACAGAGAAGACATTTATCAAAAAAACTGAAAAAAGGCTTTCATGGTTGACCATTCATGTAGTTTTAAAAACAAAAACACATGGCTGAAAATATGTTGGTGGCATAAAGAATGCAACTCATTCGGTTAAGATTTCATGGTCAGTGAAATTAAATTTGGGTTTTTGAATATATTTTTGCTTACTTATCTAAGTAAGTAAATAAAAAATATATAATAGTAATAATAATCATTTTACTCACTGTTTCAATTTTTTTTTTTTTTTTACTTATTTGCTAACTCAACTAGACTTATAATCATTTCTAAAACAGCACTTGAAAGTGTTTCAAACCATGACAACATTTGAGGACACATGTACTAGTGACTCTAAATTGCCGCACCGACCAGGCAAGTGTCCTTGTCCTTTGCCCAAAGATGAGATATGCTCAAGCCCCGGGATCCTGGACATCAAAAAGCATGATTGGAAAACCAGTTAATTATCAATCTTACACGTATGCTGTGTATTTCCTCCTATATTTCCACTATACAGTTTTGACCCAATTACTGAGGTTTTGATGCATCTTCTACGGAAACATCCACTGCCACCCCAATGCAATGGCAGTGAAGATTTTTAAAAAATCTCAACACCAGTGTTTGTTTCCAGAGAAAATGTTGAAGATAATCCTTAGACCTAACTGAACAGTTTTCAGTTGAAATTATTTTCAATAAAATGGAAAGCTTGCGACAACTCTCCACTGTAAGTGGATTGTCCCGAGTAACCAGGACATCTTGCAGTTGAGTCTATCAAATGTTGTGAGCTCAACAAATGAAACTGTGTTTCCTTCCAGCGCTGCTGTGGTGGTTGAAGTCGTATCAGCAGTGCAGATTTCGAAAGCTCAGCCAGGGGCGAGTGTGTTTGTGTCATGTTGATGACCTGGTCCTTTAAGACCATTAAAATGGCCACTGATTACGTTTGCATCTAAAATCAACTCATTGTTTCCGCATAAACATAAAGCACGATAGAACTAGAACTAGATAGAACTAGTCATAGAACTATGACTTCATGCAATCAGGATTGTCAAATCTTCGGTTTATCTGCCCACATAACATGCAGGAGTCAAAAAAGGATGAACAGATGATTGCTAATAGCAGCGACAAACAATGTTTTCGATGTAATAATACTTTAGATATTCTTTACGCAGACTGCCTCTCTACCACTACGAGTATTAATCCCATAATGCACCACGTCGAGATGAATATAATGAAGGACGACCTAGTGCACAGCGACTTCTACACTACATGAAGTAATACCTCGAAACTCGAGCGAGCAACGTGTTGCGAGGAAGCAACTCGTGAGAGTTTATCATCCATAACACCACTGTCCTATAGTCCAAAAGTGAGGCAAACTTTTGAAAAGTGATAATTCGGGCCTTCTTGCGCTGATTTAACACTGATGAGCAGCATCTGTTTGCCATTTACAGAAATCAATCAGCCGATCAATCAATCAGTCAATAATTCTGTCACGCTACCAAATCTTTGTTACTTTTTAAAATTTGATGCATTAGTTCAGTCCGTCGGTCTAAAAGTGAAACACAGTCAAAACGATATAAACTATTCAAACGTCAACTCGTGAGTTGGTGAGTTAACTCGAGGGGCGCGAGTACGTCTGAAAACAGGAAACAAAGGGTACGATAAGATGGACGTCAGGCCTGAACAAACTTAAAACAGAAACGGTGCTAAATACAACCATCCCTATGCAAGTACCCCAAAACATCGGCCAAAAAACACCAAAAGGCTCAACTGAGACCGGGAGTTACAGTTTATAGACGGATTTAGTGCATTTTGGACAACGATAGAGGGAGACAAACACCCCCCGCCAGCCGCCTGGCCGGTAAGCCCTACCGTGACACCTAGAGGCCGGCGACGGCTCCTACAAAAACGTTTCCGTGTTTGGAGGCAAAGTAACAGCTTCACTTACTCCCGGCGGCTTCTTTTCCCCGTGATATTCACTCGGAAGCTCAGCGTCTGTGGTCACTCCCTTCAGTCCCGCTGTGAACGTCCGTAAGTGCAGAGCGCCGGACTAATAATTTTCTCCCGCTTTTGAAGAGAGAGGGCCTAACACAAAATGGCGGTCTACAAGAGCCAACGCGACTGCGCAAACAGAGCACCCGAGGGAGTGAAGGGGAGTGGTCGAGCTGTGGCTGGCGGTGGTGGGCGCCAAATTTGAATTCAGGCGTGGGCGTGGCGTCCAAAAACATGACGAAGACGAGCGATAGATTATTGATCAGTTTTCTGACGGGAAGTGCAGGTGGCTTTTAACAGAGAGTGACTGCTAGACCTCCTACTGAGTCGAGTCACTGTTCGGTCGAGGTTAAAAGTGACATTTTGTGAATTAAAGCAATTCACAAAAGTGGTCACAAGGGGGCAGTGTGAATGTTGTAGGTGTGGAACTGCCCTGAGCACACAGACAGTCGTGATTGTACATCATCCTTGAGGGTTTTCATATGTAGTTGTGTCATTGTGGAGGGAAGGTGACTAAAAACGAAAACTGATACTGTCCAATATCCTGACACTACCACCATGACCAGATAAAACTGCTGGCAAGGTGAAATGAGCTGCTGGGCCCATATAAACTTTGATGTTCTTGCACTCTAAGTGCAGTGTTTACTAGTCCAACATTTGCTGGATGGTAATATTGGTAAACTTGTGGAACAGGAATGTATAACACTTAAGAGCAAAACAATGTGATTTTGGAGTTTCACAGCACTGAGAATAAACCACAGCATCATTTTAGTTGCACATCAAGCCCCTGTTCCTCCTGATGATATCTGAACAGGGCAAGTTTCTTCAGTGACACTGCTAATCTTAATTTTTAATCTCATCTGGCTTTAAAGTTTTATTTAATGTTTTGTCTGTTTATTGGTTTACAGCAAAGACCAGACTCATTGTGATACATGAGCATATTTACAAGATCTAATTAATATAAAATACACATTCAAGCTTCAAAACTGTGTCACCACAGTGATCCAAATTGAGAAACTTTTTTTTTTTTTTTTTTTCATTACAAGAAACTACAGTAGGTCTATTACATTTGCACTATAGCACTGGAATAGCTAATGTCATATTACTTAATGTGGAAAACCTGACATGGGTTCAGAATTGGAAAACAAGTTATTTATGGGTTGTTATGAGTGGCTGAGAGTTAGCTGCTCAGAGAAGAAACAGTCACTGAGAAAATAAATACCATCCCCAGAGAAATTGTGTGTGTTTGGACAGGTACTGTTGTAGTCATAAATCAATGTCAATTGAGCATTTCCTACTCTGCCGATGAATCCAGTGTGTAACTGTTACATTTATATTTAAGTCTTTCAAACCAGGATGAAAACCTTGAAATAATGAAACCAGGTTTTCATTTGAAATACTCAAACCAGGCAACACAATTCCCATGAAACTTACCAAACAAGCCCTCATGTGAATTAGTAGTATAATGAAGATTGGTGCTTGTGGGTGTGTGTCTTGTGGTTTCTGAACAAGTCATTATCAAGGCCTCTAACAATCCTCTTAGGACTGTTTTGGACAGTTTCCTCTATAGTTGCCAGCTATTGGTGAGACATCTTGCTTTGAAATTCACAAGAATACTATAGTGTCTCATTACACACTTTTTTGGTGCTAAAAGTATCTACCAGGTCAGCCTGTCACTTCCAGCATTTCAGAGCATCTTTTCCGCATATAAAATAAATTATTAATTTGTTACATAACCAATAGAACATTTTGTTCATTTCACCTATTTCCATTGCAGTATATCCTGATATGTGCACTTGTCACAGGCTTGGATACATGGATGAAACAAATGTGATCATTCCTCTGTCTCTGCCTCTTCTTATTTTATCACCAGCTTTTTCTCATGGCTCTCCTCTCAGAGGGGAGGGGGCAGAGAAAGGCGAGGTTCTGTTGTCAGATCTGTCAGTCTAGCCGGCCTGGCCCCTCCCACCTCAGTGGAGGCATTACATACTGCTGCTCGTGCTCTTAGCAACGGTGCCTCAGCAACAGAGCCACGGCAACAGAGCTCCACGGCAACAGCGTGCCGTGTCTCCCCAATGGAGCTGCCATTGGGCGGACCAGCGCTCAGGCACTACACCCAGAGCAGACCGAGACCCCACCGACAAAAACTGAACTATCGTCCCAGCAGACCGCAGGTACAGTGAAGGGGCATCAGAGAGGTTTTGTAAAGATGGAGTGTGAGGGAAAGGTGGTGTGTGTTTGAGGAGAGAAAATGGAAGGGAGGGAGAGAGGAGAGATGTAATAGGGTACAGAGGGGAGAGGCAGGGGGAAGGGAAGGACGGAGGGGGAGTGCTGTAAAAGATGCCTGGTCCCTGCTTGAATAAGGCAGTCCCATTGTACCGGTCACTGGCTGTTTGAAGAGCCCACACTTGGTTTTTGTCTGAATGTCTTCTTGTGCTCTCTCTGGAAAAAGCTAGTGCCGTTTTTATTTTGTCCATACGATTGTATCAAGAGTGTGTGTGTGATCATTTCCATTTTCCACTGAGCTGATCATGTTGTCACAGAGCGATTAGGCTGTAGACATATAGTCACTCCCTTGGAGCCAATGGCCAAGGAGACAAAATTCAAGCAATTCCCCTGACTGGATATCATGTAACGGTGACTTCTGCTAAATTTGCGTTCTGCAGTCAACCTTCTGGCTTTTATTGCTACTTGTGGGCACAGATGTTAATATGATCAGGATGATGCAACACTGTATAGCTGCAATTTGGATATCACATTACCTACATTGGCAAAATGAGTTATCCTCCTTTCATTCCGCATGTAAAATCCAGTGACGCCCCCCTATTGTACGTTACTGAGCAACTGACTCCCAGGAGGCTGGTTTGTAGCATGACTGGATGAGCGATTCAAACCAAAATACACTTATAGAGGCAGAGGAAACACTAGTGCCAGAGTGTGTGGGTTTTTCAAAGGTGAGGGTTATGTAATGTAAAGTTTCATATGATACAAGTTGCTCTTCAGCATCGGTTTGTTTGATGTTTGGAATGAAATGTATTTTCTGTGTATATGTGTGGAAATTAGGAGACAATAATTGAGAGTGAAAATGAAGCCCTTGAATTCATGGGGAGGGTGGATGAAGGAGTTGAAGAGTTCTTTACTAAGAGAGTACTTCCTACGGACACACTGTGAGTATCACCAGCTGCCACACTAGCCTCTTTACAGTTCCTTGATATTCAACTCATCTAGATCCTAACAATACTGCTTTGATAAACTTGTACTATACAACCGGATCCGCACAGTCTTGATTTGGCATATGATCCTTTATTCAGGAAAAAGCAAGATGAAGAAACTATCACAGTGCACGAAGTGGCTCCTGCCAGCTCTGTCCCCTGTCCACCTCAGACAAAAACACTCAGGAGGAAGCTTGGTGATTTCTTTACACTGAAAAAGAGACGAGGTCTGAAATCAGAAGCAAGCCAAGAGGGGCGTCCCAAAAAGGCCTCCATCGCTGATTTCATCCGCCCGCTCAGGGAGGTTGCCAGAGCCGAGAAAGAAAAAGAAAAGGAACGAGCAAAGGAGCATGACAGAGAAAATGAAAAGGAGAAAACAAAAGAACATCCCAGCGCTGTTTCTGGAGAGTCAGCTGTTCAGGAGACACCTGTTTCTGGTGCTCCACCGCTGAGGGGTGAAGCGGTGCCTCCCCGCCGAGCTCTCAGAGAGGGGAAGTCCCAGTCTCTCATTTTGCTGTCTGGATCAGCAGCAGCAGGGACTACTAATGCCAGAAACACTGCAAAGGTGAGTGTTAGCAGAGTTTAAGTCTTAATAGTCTAATAAAGTCTTATACACATTAAGGTACAATGGGTATGTTTTGAAAGCACTCATCACTCTGCTGTTGCTGATTTCAGAAACAATTCGAAGGCCAACATAGCTTTGAACAGAAACTCCATCTCATGCTTCAACGTATTGGAGTTTCCAAAGCCCAGCCAGGGGAGACACAGGTGTGTGAATGTATATGTCTGCAATTAGATACATGTGATTCTGTGTAGTCTTCAAAGGTGTTTAAATACCTCTTTATTCTTGTAGAATCAGGAGGGAGAGATGAAAAAGGCAGAATCTGAAGGTATATTTTTCTCTCTATTTGACGTCTAATATGATCAAACTCTGCTGTTCTCTAGCTTAGTGTTAATGAAGCAAAATTAATCTTTGAAGGTGACGGATTTGTCTCAGAGCGAGAGACTTTGTGACATGGATCAGCTCTCCATTAAAATGATTCAGTATCTCTTTGGGCTGATAAGACTGTTCTCCATCCATTAAAGGGACATTATAAAGAATTAATTCCCTCTTTATAATAAGATGTAAATGATTTTTGTGCCTCAGGTACTATCATTGACAGTAAACCTGAGCCACCACCTACTTTCACAAAACCTCGAACGATGTCTGCGTCGTCAGGTAAAACACGCACGCACGCACGCATGCACGCACGCACACACACACACACACACACACACACACACACACACAGAAGCACATGCCCAGGTTCACTGACTCATATCATATTGGTATGACAAGCTAAATAACTTTCACATTAATTTTTTTCTTTAGATACAAGGCATCAAATTCGCCCAAGTGTGTCAGCTCACGAGTCAGCCGGGAAACCCGCTTTGCTTCCAAAGCCAGTTCTCAAGCCAGGTCCACCCCCCACAACATCTGGCCGCAACACACCTGAGAACGAGCTAGCCCAAATACAGGAAGGGGAGACAAACACGCCAACTAAACTTACTCCAACTGTAACCCCATCAGCCCCTGCTCCTGCCCTCACTGCTACAACCACTCCTACTATACCGACAATCTCCAACTCTGTCCCTGACTCAACCAATTTCACGATTTCCCCTTCAAGTACTGTACTGCCCTCTGACTCAGATATATGCACTGACTCTGTTAACCCTACTGCAGCAGCTACAACACCCACGAATGTTACAGAGCTCAACAGCAAACCCTCTATCACTGAAGCTAATGCTACTATCACTGAACTACCCACTGCTACCTTCCCGACAACCCTTACAAGCACCACTACACCCACAGAGCCCCCCGCCACTGTCTCAGTTACCTCCATTTCCTCTGAGTCCATTACTCCAAGCCTCTCTGTCACTTCCAACTCCACAACAATAACTACGCCTTCCATTACCAGCTCAGATACTGTTTTTGAGGCCTGCAATGAAAGCCCGGCTTCCACAGAATCAACAAATCTGTCAACTAAATTGACTTTCCCAGAGCCAAATGGTTTTTCCTCAGTTGATGCTACTCCTGCTGCTGGTGGTGATGCATCTATTTCTGTTGTCACCACAGCTTCTTTACCCTCCACCAGCATATCAGATATGTCTGCTACCACCAATTCAGTTACTGAAGCTAGCGATGATTCCACTTCAGTCACCTCTGCTAGCTCTTTAGTTTCATCAGTCACTAAAACAACCACCAATTCAGTTACTGAAGCTAGCGATGATTCCACTTCAGTCACCTCTGCTAGCTCTTTAGTTTCATCAGTCACTAAAACAACATCTCAGCTGCCTGTGTCAAGTGATACCATTACACCTGACGCCCCCATTACCTCTTCCTCCTCCCTGGTCCCTTCTGCCCTTCCTCCCACCAGTCCCACCTCTTCCACCACCACTACAAGCCCAACATCCAACGACTGCATAGATTCTATCTCTACTTCCACCATTACTCACTCAGTCACTCCTAGCCCTGCCGATATCTCTGCCCCCTCCACTTCTTCAAGTGAAACAAACCCTACTGACACAACTACCACCACCACGACCAGTTTAAACCATGCAGACACCACTTCCACCACCGATTCGGCAACCGCAGCTGCAATTAGCTCCCCACTCCCGACTGACTCAGACCCACCTTACACTAACAACGTCAGCACTACCCTCTCACCAACTATCTCTGGCCTCCCCACTCCTGACAGCTCAAGTGCTACTTCTCACCATTTGACTGGTCCAGCACCCTCTAATCCAGGCCAAGACAATGATTTACAGTCATTTTCTGAGGAAAGATCCGGTGTAGAGCCTGCAGAGAAGGAGACAGGTACGTTTTAAGCTCTGTGAGCATATAATGTATACTTTCATGCATGCATGTATTTCTCTAGTGCAGGCATGTCCAAACTATTCCTCAAAGGGCCGAGTGGCTGAGGGTTTTCTTTCCAACCAAGCAGCAGCACACCAGACTTGACTCATTTCATCAGCTGATCTCAGTCTTCAGACAGCTGATTGGTCAGACTGCATCCTCTTAATTGGCTGGAGGAAAAACCTGCAGCCACACGGCCCTTTGTGGAATAGTTTGGACATGCCTGCTCTAGTGTATATTGAATGGTGTGGTTTTCCTATGTCAACAGTAGATGAGGAGCTTGAGGTGGTTCAAAAGATCAAGCAAAGCGATACAGATTACAGCAAGAAAGTCATCGATGGCAGGAAGGAGAGTGAGAATGAAGAAGAAAAACCAGCTCGGGTCAACAGCGAAGCGATAAAGGAAGAATTGCAGGAGGAAAGTGTGAAACCTGAAGAAGATGCAGTGAAAACAGAAGTGGGAATGGCTGAACCTGCATCATGGAAAGATGGCGAGCTGTTTAGTGATGAGGGGGTGACAGAATGTAAAAAACAAGAAGAAACTAAGTCAGTGGCTGAAAAGTAATTCAAAAATAGTGAATTTGCAAAATACGGGACCAACTACTGTGACAGGGGCAGGAGAGGCCACAGTAAAGGGTAAAGGGGGGGGGGGGGGGGGGGTGCAGACGATCCATGGCACTTCCTACAGGGACCACCACATTACAGCAGCACACCACATAGGGTGGGCCACTGGACCAAAGAACTGAGATCCCCTTGGTGTGATGTAATCAACAAATCCAGCAGTGTCTTTGTCCTTTTTTAACTTATGTTTGAATTTTTGCATTGCACGTATGATTATGTACCATAAGACAACTACTGTGGTAAAATACACCATGTTTACAATAGATGGATAAGAGACATAGTTATGACTATTAAATGGAATATTGAATTGACTGAGTCATTCTTTCTGCTTTTTTTTGTCTGTTTATGTATTATTTCTAACATTTCATTGTTTTTTGTTTTTTACAAGAATATCTTAACGTACACTTGCTAGCTTTTTCTGGAGCTCATGGACTTCCAAAGTTATGATGGAGATCTCTCAGTTGTTATCACAGGTGGTCTTATATCATTGTCTCTGTCCAGCAATGGTCTTAAGTGCCAGATTTACCTTATGACAGCTGAGTAAAGTCCATCTGATGAGGAAGACTGTGAGATATTGTTGAAAGCCTGGAAGAAGCCAATAAGCAGAGTTAAGGTGTTTTGTCAAACTACTGTTTTGTAAGGGATCATGTACAACATTAAACATAAATGTTGCAATATATGTTCCCCTTATTAAGCCATGTCTCAATAAGGAAATAAAATCAGTCTGATTTATAACTTGGTTTATTAAACTAGAAGTCAGTTTTTGAGCAAAATGTTGAAAACTAGAGTGAAATTCATAAAATTTACTGTCTTGATCTATTGGGCCACATGCTTTGGTATAGCTGATAATGAATACATGCTGATTTTGTATATGTTAGATATTCAAGGCAGTTGATGCAGATAGGCAGACACCCTGGTAATCCAATGAAAGGTCAGCTCAAAGTGAAGAGTGTTTAGCCCAGTCTAAGTACAGAGGGCCTTCCTTTAGGTGTGCCTGTTTCACAAACTCAAAAACAGAAAACTATGTGTGAGTTATATAGCAGAAAGTATGAGTATTTCCTGTTTTAATGTTACATTTATGCTAAAATTATACCTTGTTTTATTGTAGACATGTTTAAGCCATTTGTTTCATGATAGTGCAGAGCACTGGCCGTGCAGCTTGCACGTTGAAGTACAACGTTTGCTTAGAAACATGTTTTCTTCCTTTACCTGATTAAAGAGGGAATCAGTCTTTTATTGGAGACAGACCGATATAATATGGGCAAGTTTGAGGCCTGTTTGATAAAACTCATACAACTGTTCAAAACATCTTTCATTAGCATTTATACATAAATAATACATATACATGAACATCAATCAGAGCTGAATATCAATTACCTCTAATTTATAAAGTGAAATGTTTTGTTTGTTTTTTTTTGTTTTTTTTTTTCTATCATCCTGACCAGCTGGGGTCGCTGGCCGGGATATGGCCAGAAAGCCACACGCTGAACCCGGAAGAGGAGGGCTGAGGGAAACGACGGTAGACAAATTGTTGTGAATTATTCACATAATTGCTTTTGCTATTCAGCGTTAGATAAATCTGTGTGTTTCAAACTAATAACCACCTGAGCTACATCTGCAGGAGGATTTAGCCTCGTCGCGCACGCGTTAGAGATGTCGATTGTGCCCCCCAGTCGCTCGTCTACGGGCTGGCCGCGCGGTAGTGGCGTTCAGTTTGGGAACAAATACATTAGCGGGCCTGCGAAACCGCTCACACTGGAGAGGACCATCAACCTGTGAGTTCATGTGGGGAATAAGGCAAAATGAACGGGTTTTTATATCAAAATGTGCCGGTTAGTTAACTTAGACCTACGACCGACAATCATATCAAGTCTGTCTAACGTTAGCTCAATTAGCTAATTGTCTTTTATTGTTTCTAGAAGAATTTGGGTCCTTGTTCGAGCTCGGCTATACTGGTTACATGTAATGTAACATGTTTGACACAACACATCAACGTTAGCCATGTGGTCATATTTTGGGCTTGTGTATATTATTTTGCTAGGAATGGTAGACTAAAGTATCAGTGAGAAATGTGTGAAAAAAAAAAAAAATCATATGGCGTATTAATTTAATGGCCAAGCATGTAGTACTCATAGTTTATTTCCCTCAGCAGTCACATCATTTTTTACATTGATTAAAATGCAATTATCTGAATTCAAATCACAAGTTGCAGCTACTCAGGTGGGAGCATAATATACATATTATGGAAGTTATGCAAGTTTTCTTTGTCTTCTGTAATATTGAACTAAATGTCTTTGACTTTTGGACTCTCGACAAAACAGTTTCAATATGCCAACTTTGAGAAGTTGTAATATACTTTACAACACACGTCTAAATTTTTATGTTGCCAACAATTAATAGAGAAATTGTCAACAGATTAATTGTAAATGTAAGTAATTTTTCATTAGCTGTAGTCAGTTATAGAATGATTGCCTAATGGGCACCAGAAAGTGACTTATAGATTTTTGAAACAATCAAGAAAAGCAAAAAGTGGGTTAATAAATAATTATCTGTTGCAGCCTTTTAAAATTATGTTATTATCATTATCCTGTATATCACAGCATTTGGATTTATAGCATGTAGGTATGAACCAAGCTGTAACCATCTCTGGCCATGCTTAATGTCTTTGCATATGTGTATTTTCACTTCAGGTATCCTCTTACCAACTACACATTTGGCACCAAGGAGCCTCTGTATGAAAAGGACAGCTCAGTGGCTGCGCGCTTCCAGCGGATGCGGGAAGAGTTTGATAAAATGGGAATGCGAAGGACAGTGGAGGGCGTTCTCATTGTCCATGAACACAGGCTACCTCATGTGTTGCTTCTGCAGCTGGGCACCACTTTCTTCAAACTGTGAGTAGTCCATGTTCAGAGGCTCCTGTATGAACCCCGCAGTACAAACAGTTGTCTGATAGTTTGCTTCTTTCCGGCAGGCCCGGGGGAGAGTTGTGTCCTGGAGAAGATGAGGTGGATGGTCTGAAACGCCTGATGACTGAGGTCGCTACATCACAGCACAGTTTTAGGTTTTCGTTACTTTGGTGATTGTGGAGTTTATGTGTATTAATTTTTGTTTGAATGTTAGATCCTTGGACGGCAGGACGGCGTGAAACAGGACTGGGTGATCGACGACTGTATTGGCAACTGGTGGCGCCCCAACTTTGAGCCTCCACAGGTTAGAACACACAGAGGCAGCCTGGTCAGCATCTGTTGTCCCCCCTGACTGGAGTTTGAAATTTGTTCACAAACACACAAATAGTCCATTTATTTCTTTATGTTATGTTGTCCAAACTGTTTCGCTTTTTAGGAATTGCAAATGAGTTTTCTGTAAGATGTTGTCTTTCTTGCAGTATCCCTATATTCCAGCTCACATCACCAAACCTAAGGAACACAAGAAACTGTTCCTGGTTCAGTTGCAGGAAAAAGGTCAGTACATTCACAGTGGAACTTTTGAAATGATTGTAATTTAGCACTGAAGTTTAGCAGAAAAAACAGGTAGACTCAGTGGTGTGCATGAAGAATTGCTATGATTGCTTCTTGTTTTGAAACCTGGGATTCATGTTTCTTCAGCGCTGTTTGCTGTCCCCAAGAACTATAAACTGGTGGCAGCGCCGTTGTTTGAACTATATGACAACGCTCCTGGTTATGGACCAATCATTTCCAGTCTACCACAGCTATTGAGCAGGTATTGTTCATGTTTTATGCATTTCTTTGGTCATTGTATAAACAGCCGAAATGTAATTGAAACTCATTTTTATGTTCCTTGTTACAGTAGCTAAATAAAAAACTGAATTGCTGGAAATATCATCCCATTAATGGTCCGCCTCAAGGATTTATTATCTTAAATTACTGACCTAACCTGTGTACTATGACCTACAATTTTTAAACTAACAAATTACCATCTTACATTCATGTTTGTAATGTAGCAACCTGCTAAACATTTCATCAACACCAGTTAACACAGTGAAAGCGGTCAGTTGTTGGCATGTTTATGCCTCAGCTGGAGCCTGCAGGGCGGCACAAAGTGTACAAAGACTCCCGCTGTGTTTTGATGAGCCGTTTCAGATAAAGGAGACATATGCTGTATGCATACACACAGAGTTTTTGCAGATTGTAAAACTGTTGTCAGTAAATGGGTTGGAAATGTAATTATCATTTTTCTTTTTAGGTTCAACTTCATTTACAACTGATTTGGGCGAACAGAAGTTTGTCTGGCTGTCTCTGTGAGTGCAGCCCCGTCTGAGGGAAGATGAGAGACAATATGGTGAAAAAAAAAAAAAAAAGGTCTCATCTTTAGCTCAACTTTCACAAAACAAAAGCTTGTCATGTCAGGTATATTGACAGTTCACAAGGGTGTTTATACTGTCGGAAGAAAATGTTGTTTTTTTTTTTTAATCTTAAACTACTAGTTTTTGTAGTATACAAGTCTGTATTCCAGTGTGATGAGAACCTGGTTTTATGTCCTCTCGGAGGAGACCAATGTTTGATTAAACAAACTGCATCATTGAGTTTCCTGTTGTTTTAACCTGTAACAATGCTGTGTTTTTTTCTTTTTAATAAAACAGTCCTTTGAGTATGTTTTTATAAAGTTCAAAGAGCAAGTGAGTGGCTGACTGATACAATTTCAAAGCAAATATAAAGAGAAGGGATTTTAATTTTGGGTATTTTCTTCAGTTTACTGATCACATAATTCAAGACTGAGATGAAGGCGTTATGTTAAATTGTTCCATGGTTACAACAGAAAATGATAATGTTGAATAATAATTCTAATGACAAAACAATCAAATGCTGCTGTTTTATATTGTCACTTGTTCTTGTTCTTGATCTGTTTTTATCTCCTGTGGTACATTTACCAAGAGAGAGGCAGGAACTTCCTAATCCACTCTAAACATGGGGATCAAATTTCCAGTGAACATGCATCAAGTGGATGTGAAAACTGAAATATTTCACCTAATAGAAGACAGAAGAATTGATTAAGTGTGATGTTATTGTATTACTTACAGCTAGCTAGCTATTTGGGTATTGCCCTGATAAATTTCATTGGTTGCTCAGTTATGTTGAGGTTTAAGTCACGATGTGAGCAATGCAGCAAGCACCAGAATTTTTCAAATCTAACATTTTCTGTTGTGAAAGCCACAAACATGCAAATTTTAGTATGTAGGATTTTTTTCAGGAAGATATTCTGGGTAAATTATCCTCTTTAAAGAGAAATGATATGTTTGATAGTCTGACCTGGTTGCTTGGAAAATCATGAAAATATTTGTAATCTTTCATCCTTCCTGCAGCTAAAGAGGGCTTTTCAACATTTATGAATGAGATTTACCCATTTGATTGATTTTTAAGACAAATTTAACATAGAAAGGGATATTTGTCAATGCTGCCTGACAGTCTTTGCTCAGGGTTTAATGCACGTGGGCTGAACGTCATTTACCCGCGACAAGCAGCCTTTCACACCCACACACGTTACTAACGTGAGTGTTGTCACAGTTTGTTTAATGGCCTCTAAACGACGACAGGATGAGAATAACAAAACAGAGAAGAAGAAAAAGAAGAAGAACTGCGAAGAAACGGCTGAACTTTGTTTAGCTGTGGAGGACGAGCAGGTGAAGAGGGCAGTGAAGGCGGCATGGAGCCAGAGGACTCCCTGCAGACAGGGTGAGTCAAGTTCCCACCGTGCTGCCACAAATCTAACGCACTGCTCAATTAACGGACAACAGATCTCCAGCAGACCCCATCAGGTCACCGGCCATAAAACCGGCCTACAGTCAGACTCTGAGTCCTGGTCTGTCTGAGCTTGTTTCTCTTTGACTTATCACAACATTCGTAGATCATAAACTCAGCAGCAAAGTAAACGTGAAGCAGATGTTCTTTAAAAGAAGTGACGCACATAGAAAACCCAGCCGATTAAACTGCTGAAACCACCGCCAGCCACTTGACCAGGTCATGTTTTGTTTTGGTGTTGTCATTTTGTTTTTAGCCTTTTATAATAACTTAATCCAGCTTCGCCATCAAGACTTAATTTACTACTTTATACACCTATATGTGTAATGATGTAGCGTGTTTTCAGAAAAGTCAATCAAGAAACTGCTTATGCAACTTCTGTTTTTAGACCGGGATTACATAAAAAAGTCCTGCTCGTTGCTTTGCAGCATTGAAAGTCTACAACAGTATAAACCAAAAAGGTCAAAATCTCTGATGGTAGACATACTTACATCCTCTCATTGTATAAATTGTCACATTGCACAACCTTCTAATATATTAAAAGATTGGATATGAATCGAGGGGGATATTTTCTGTTTTGTTTGATCTCATCAAGTCAAGTTTGTGGCCGTAACTGCCCCTGACACTTGGTTTGTGTGGCTAATCTTTTGCGTGAGCAGAAGAAGCATCTCATGCAGTCACATGATGTTTTGTTGTTTACCTGAAGGGGATCTGGAGCTGGACTGCCACCCTTTCCCTCACTGCGTCATCAGGAACTTCCTCGCCAGCGAGACCTTCGTGGAGAACCTCCAGAGAGAACTGCTGGGCCTCACCTTCCACGAGAAGTCAAATGATCTGTACAAATTCAAGCAGGTTGTCTGTCAAACCTTCTCCGACCTTCTCGTGGATTTATCCCAGTGGGTTTGTGTTGTTATCTCAACATCCTCACTTTGTTGTTGTTCCCATGCAGTCAGATGACTTGAGGAAGAGAATGGAGCCGCATATCGCAGGACTGAGGTAAAATAAAAAAAACTTGCGCACGTGTACTATATATGCCAGTAACGTATTGTTAGGAGTATTTTGCAGCAGAGTGCATAGTGCTTGGTGTTCTGACACTCTCTCATCAGGAGCTGCTATTAGGTAGGAGATAAAGTGCTTAAAACCTTATATTATATTCATTTGGTAGACTCAGTCAAGTGTCTAACACAGTTTTATACAGTCAAGCAAGTTGGTGTCTTACTGTCTTTCTCATGAGCTCGTATTGAACCACTAAGCTGGGGATTAATGGAAAAATTGATCTCAGCAGCGCTGCTGCCTGATCGGCCAGACAGAAAAACTGTTATTGAAAGCACATTTTACCTTCTGGGAGTCCTCTGTAATCAGTATTTATCAGTTGGTCATCCTGATTGTGTTTCTCTTTTTTCTCCACCTGACAAAAAGAAATGCATCACTTTCAAGCACATTTGCTGGTCCATTGTGCCAGATACTGTATTTTTTCTTATCGGACAAAATGAGCTTACTTACTTTAAACCACTTTAATCAACCGTTATCTCATCCTGAGAGAACAGTTCAAATTCATTATTTTTTACTCACTGCTGATATCAGCTTTGAGAATGTTATATAAATGTATGTATTATATTATTTTTGTTATTTATTGCATATGAATATTTTAAAAACCTTTTGCTTGGGGAGATAATTAGAGAGCAAGTTGCTGTCGGTCCCAGATTCAACAAAGACACACTTGACTTAAATTAATCTGTATTTGTCATTTGGTTCTGCATTGTTATGTATGTTAAAATAAGTTGTTTTATTTAAGCATCACATGACTCTCCGTGGTGAAATGCTGAGGTGAGCCCACTGGTTGGGAGTCATTTTGGGTTTTATTCATCAGCTCCACCAGGTGGAGCCAGAGATTACGCCTGACTCTGAATTAGTGTGTTTCCTTCATTTAGTGCTGTTGACTCTGAAAGGTAGCGTTAACATTTGGCAAGGAGGGACTGTACAGTAAACTTAATGGAAAATGCATTCAGCTGCAGTTAATCACCTGTGAGCACAAGGCGATCCCTGTTAAAGCGGAACAACTGTGCCTCATTCAGTCTGGAACACTGGGATATTACAGCAGTGTAAATGTTGGGGCTTTCAAACAAATGACTAGAAACAAAGCTGTTATTGTTGAATTATGGAGCAGTAAGAGCTGCCACGCCTGCTCAGAGGTTCAGTGTTTGAGCAGGGTCCAGGAAAAATGAAAATCTCAATGTAGAAATCAAGAAAAATTTACCTTTAACACTCAAACATTACCCTGGTAGCAAAATAATGTACAGTCCTCTAATTTATTTAAAAATAATGTTTAGTTTGTTAAATTCTGAATATGACAAGCTGTGTTTACTGTGGAGAAACACGTCATTCCTTCTTCATGCTTACTTGTGATTATACAGTGTTACACCTTCTAAAGCCCTGGAGAATAAATACCATAATTAGATGTACAATGACGGCCTCCTCTTGTGATCATCTATTATTTACATCACAACAAAATGTCATGGTAGGTTGAAGCGGTCGAACCGGTGGTGAGGCTTATTACTTGGTTAAAGGTTCAGCTGTACTGTCGCTGTCAGTACACCACGGTGAATGAAGTGCAGTTTGCACTAATCTGTGTCTCTGTTCACAGGGCGGCGCTGTTTGGGCGTTTCCGTTCCTGGCTCGGGGAAGTGTTGGGCGTTGAACTGGAGCCCACAGTGGATATTTCATGTGCCAGATACGAATACACGGGTGAGCTTTGCTATGTTTTGAGGCTATTTCGATCAGGGTTTTTTTTTTCAGATTTTCCTTTTTACATATATGTTACATTCTCTCTTCTTTCCAGATGTTCTTTTGTGTCATGATGATGAATTGGAGGGCAGGCGTGTTGCTTTCATCCTATATCTGGTGCCTCCATGGCAAAGCAGTGACGGAGGAACCCTCGATCTTTACTCAACAGACAGTGAGCGTCTCACTTTGTGTGTGTGCGTATTTCTGTGCTTTTAGACAACAATCAGTCAGACAAAGTCTTACATAATTTTCATCTTTGTCATCAGGTAATTTCCAACCAGAGAGTATCGTGAAGTCGCTCGTACCCTCTTTGAACACACTCGTCCTTTTTGAAGTTTCTCCAGTCTCCTTCCACCAAGTAAGAATAAATGCCCATGCCTTTTCATCAATGGTGTACCTTTGATCTCAGATGGATTTTTTTGTTTGTTCAGGTGTCAGAGGTTTTTACAGAGGACAAGTGCCGTCTGTCTCTAAGTGGCTGGTTTCACGGGCCGTCTTTAGAACGTCCCCCTCGCCACATAGAGGCCCCTGTTCCTCGGAGCCCACACTTACCAAGAGATGTGAGTCTGCTCAAATATGCACAAAGATGTGTTCAGTTTTTTTAATTGTACATTGTAACAATATATTTATGTTTGACCTCATCAACTTCATTGATTTTTTTTTTAAATATGCTTCTTCTAAATTTAATGCATGTTTCAAACAAGTTGGGACAGGAGCAGCAAAAGGTTGGGAAAGTTGTGGAATGTGCCAAAAACACCTGTTTGGAACATTCCACAGGTAAACAGGTTCATTGGTAACAGGTGGTAGTATCATGATTGGGTCTGAAAGGGGCATCGTGGAAAGGCTCAGTCATTCACAAGCGAGGATGGAGTGAGGTTCACCACAATGTGAATACATGATTGTATAAAGGATGTTACTACATGGACTCAGGAACACTATGTGAAACCGT
Source organism: Chaetodon trifascialis (assembly GCF_039877785.1). Taxonomy (NCBI): domain Eukaryota; kingdom Metazoa; phylum Chordata; class Actinopteri; order Chaetodontiformes; family Chaetodontidae; genus Chaetodon; species Chaetodon trifascialis. The sequence continues at coordinate 16,067,937 of NC_092056.1, forward strand.
TGTTGGTGAACACAGTTTGTTTTTATTTCTGTTTTACACAGTGTCACGATTTTTTTGGAATCAGGATTATAACTATCTTTTATAGTGATATTTAAAAAAAATTGGGAAATGCGCTTAGTAGCTTTCCTGTCAAGACCTGGAGGAGAAGATACCACTCTCATATCTGTCTGTTGAAGCTACCACCAGCATCTGATTATATTAGCTTAGCATAATGGCTGGGAACAGGGGGAAAAGGCTGGCCTAGCTCTGTCCAAATGTTACCAAATTCATCTACAAACACCTCTAAATCTCACAAATTAACACATTATGTTTCATTTGTTTAATCTGTACAAAAACCCAAAGGAAAAGAACATCATATTTCAGTCTTACAGGAGGTTATGTGCTGCATTATTTCTTGGCTGGTAACAGTGACTTCCTGAATAGAAGCTAAGCTAATCCTCTGCTGGCTCCAACTTAATATTTAATGGACAGCCTGTGCTCCCGCTGACGTGTTTGCTGTGTTCATCACAGGAAACGTTGCTCCTGGAGTGGGTCAATCCAGTCTACCTGGACATATCCTATCAGGAGCAGATTCAGGAGGAGTTTGAGGACAGCTCTGAAATTCAGCTCAAAGATTTTCTCAAGGTAACTTCGTTTTTACTGCCTTGCATGTGTCCTCCCATTCTTGTTGGCTGATTGTGTGTCTGTCCTCAGGAGGAGAAATTCAGGGAGGTGAGTGAAGCACTGCGACTCACTCAGATTCAGTGGACAAAGAGAGGTCCGCCTAATAAGAGGTAGGGCACGTTTCACAGATCATTTCATTTGGGAACAGCTCATATTTTGACTGTGGTTACATTCACTGTATTTGTATTTAGATGCTATGAAGTGGCATCTCTGGATACCCTGCCACAGTGTGTGAGCGCATGTTGGGAGCTGCTTCATTCAGAGGCCTTCTTCCTGCTTCTCTCCAACTTCACCGGACTTCGACTGCACTACCTGTGTCCTGCTGATGATGACGATGAGGATAAAGGTGAAGAGAAAGTGGAGAAGCAGGACGTGCCTGATGAACAAGCCTCGGGGTCCTCTGACAATTCAACATCAGCAAATACAAGCGGAGAGAAAGGTGTGTGTCACTTTCTTCAGCCACAAGTCTATAAAGCTGTGGGTGTACGTGTGTGTTGACCTCTGTTTGTCCTTTAGAGCTGAGCACACCTATGTGTTGTGGTGAACTGCGTCGATGGACTCATGGCTGCTACACTTTGTTGCATGATGCAGAGGCAGCACGAGCAGAGTATGCTCTGGACCTTGTACTGCCTTTTTGTAGTGCAGGTGAGTCTATACACACACACACACACACACACACACACACACACACACACACACACACAAATTGTCAATCAATATTGTCACCGTTACAACACTTGAATTGTCTTCCATAGACTGGCACTCAGAGTTTGGGGGCTTCACGTGTTACGTTGCTAATGAAGAAGATGAGGAGGTGAGTGTTGACTACAGTAAAAAGTGCAGGTGTACATGTGTGGGTGATGCTTCAGTGATCATCATTGCTTTGGTTTCCTCCTCATCGCAGCTTCTGACAGTGTATCCAGAGGACAATTGCCTCGCCCTCGTCTACAGAGACAAAGAAACCCTCAAATTTGTCAAACACATCAACCATAAAAGCTCCTCTGAGTCTGATAACAGTTCAACCTACAGACCATTGTATGACTTCTCTTTTGTGTACTATGAATAAAGATATATGTATATCTCTTCTCGTGTGTACTTCTTGAAATCTTTGTTCTCTCTTCCTAAGGTGATGTGTACAGAGATGCTTGACATAGATTAGTTTTGTCCACATTCATTAACTCTGTGGGAGCTGTTTGTGGTTCAGTGTTATGCTCAAGGACACGTTGATGTGTCAGTGAAACTTTAAGAGACGTATTTGAACATTCTCAGTCCACAGAAAGTCTGCTGAGGTTTCTCAGTTACATTATTGCCTTCTTACAGTTGGCACTGCTATTGTTATTGCTGTTGATGCTAAATATCACAAAATAATGAATAATTGGCTGACCAAAAGTCACAGTTTCAAAGATATTTATTTCATATTGACATAAAAAAGGAAAACTGAAAGTCTTTGCACCTTCATAAATTACCTCAATGATTAATTCAATGATCAACATTTAATTAATGGCTACATATTTTTATGGGTTTTCAGAAGTTTGCTTACAGCTGTTAACATGAACAGTAACTGTTTATAGAACCACAGTAAGACTGCACAGGTCTCATAGGTCTGTCACAGGAAAGAGGAGTAGATCGATAGTTGTTAAAATTACAGTACCACTGATTTGGTCAAGTGACCAAGCAGTCTGTCGCCCTCAAACACTTCCTAATTGTCCAATTTCACTGATTCTTTTAACTCTCATCAGTTTTAGCCATGACTTTAACGATTATGTTTCGGTAGCAAAAAATCAGTACAACGAAATGCTCATCGCTCAATATATGTAACTGAACCTGCATATGGAGTCCTACATTGAAAAAAAAAGAAAAAAAAACACTTCCTTCCTGTCACGATTTTCCCCAGGCGGCATGTTGATTTCCACCAATCAGAGTGTTCTTTTTTTATTACGTTCAGCCAATGGGGGGCCAGGAAGTTATGACTTGCGTCAGTGGGTGTGATCCCGCAGGAGGAAGCGTCATCGAACAATATAAGAAAGTTTCAAGGTAAGTTTGTACCGAGTTTAACGAAGAATTACTTTACAGGAAGTCGAAAGAATGACCAGTTAGACATCAAATGTGCCTAGTCCCGTGTTTCTTAGCTGTCCAGTAAACACTCCGACACTCCGTTTGGTCGAGAGCCGCGTCCGAAGTTTTACGGCAGTTCTGTCCACTGTACGGGACGTTTACCAACACGAACTGCATTCTCATACTAACTCCCGAATACGGTTTAATGTCTTAACACAAGTCGTTGACATTTGCGATTTATGAATGGACGGTGCTACCTCCGGTTGGTCGAATTAATGCTGCTGTAAACCTCTCGATAAATAATCCTCACCGGTGGCAGGTAACCAGCAAACTTCACGTGTTCAAACCGAAAGTCACCTGTACTGTACGTCTGGGTCGCTTAGCAACCTCGTCTTTAGCTAGGCCAGCTGTTTAAACTCTGCTTACACGTCCTCTGCAAAAACATGAATCACTCTGGTGTTACAATCACGTGAAATTATACTACAGTCTGGCTATTTGTTCTCACCCTAATTATTATATAACAAAAAACCAAAATCAAAACAACAACAACAACAACAACAACAACAACAACAACAACATGCCTCCAGAAAAACTGCGAAACAAATTTTAGCTATGCTTTGTTGTTGCGTTGTTTTTAGAAAGGACACTGGACATGATGCCAACAATTTTGATGATGGATTAAAAAAAACAATATCTTTCATCAAGCAAAAAATTGTTTATGTTTTGTACTGGTGGTCGGGCCAAATTGAATCAGTTTGAACATTGAGGAATTATAATGTGCTTTTTTTTTTTTTTTTTTTTTTTTTTCAAACTTACCTGACATTTTAATGACAACAATGAATAACATATTAATTCACCCTGAAAATAATCATAAGTGATAACCTAACAGTTTATTTCATTGGATGGCTCATGGATTTCCTTTATTTCAAGCCATCATATGCAGGTCTGTTTAGTTCACATCTGGAGCTGTAAAGCATTAAAGACAACTACACGAAACACACTACGCAAAACAAACAGACATCATCTCGCATCATCACAAAAAGATAAAGTTACTAATTTGTGAAAGCACGTCCTTGTGTGAATCAATTTTTTTTTTCAGACTATCTGACTTTCAGCTGTCCAGGGAATACTAGAGGTTGCCTTTTGGCAGGAAAAGCTAAATGATATATTTTAAGCTCCTGTGATCACTTAATCCTCATACAGCTGGTGAACAGATCTCACAGTGTACTTCCAGAGTCCCGGTAGATAGGATAGCATATAATTACATACTGGCTAAGTTATGGACATTCCTGTAGGACCAGTAGCCAAGCATACTATGTATTAGTGAAATATGAGGACATGCATATAATCCAGCTCAGAGATGTTCTTTCCACAGAGAGCGCTCTGCATCCTGAGCATGGAGACAACACCAAGAGTGAGCTAGCAGGCTTTGTTGTTCATTCAGAGAACAGGAGTTAGGGGCTGGACTGGGGGAGGGGAGGGCTGAGATTAAACATGTTTTTATGTAATGAGGGTTTCAAAAGGGAGGATGGGGTAAAAAAGGGTAAAGTGGAGTGAAGCCACATCAACCATGGACCACTAGGAGAGAAGTGGTTTTAACTCAAGGAGGAAACATATTCTCAGTTGTGATTGGTCCTGGCTCTTAACTTTAGAGAGGCTATGTGGTGTATTCTGCTCATCGCTTTGGTGGGAAGTGATCGTGAGAGTGAATTTACAGTGTATCACCTGCCTCAGATGAACGGAAAGGTGTGTCAAACATTTTGTCATGTCTCAGGTCAGAATCTGATGATCAGTTTAGTACCATGGGTATGTAACTGAGACAATACAGCTGATTTTGCCAGCACATATTTGTTTTAATATTGCAGATTGATAAATGGATTGATCATGGAGTGTGCAACATGTCAAAAAGTTGGTGGAAAGTACCATCACAGTGTAACACAGCCAAAGGTGATGAAATAAGCGGTTTGGTTCAAATAACAGACCAAAGAGTTTTAATTTATAATGGTAGTAAACAGCAAATCAACACATTTAAGAGGCTGAAGCTCCGACTCTTTGGTGATTCCACTCATTCCAACATTTGCCCTATTCTGTTCTGCACTAACGGTAGTTTTTTATTTGTCTTTTTTTGAAGCATTTGTCCCACATCACCCTAACCCTGGACAATAATCCAAATGAGTGAGATCTAATGCTTGAACAATGTGAGACTTCATTCTAACATCTGAAATGTTAAACCACTCGCAATAGGAATGCAATAGGAAAGCGTATTATTGAAAATGAATTAAATTGTCACACTGCCGTCAAATATTGAATATAATCATGAATATATTGAATTGCTACATCCCTAATCCTTTCTTGGCTTTTAGTTTTATTTAGGTCTCATTACAGATGATGATATCCATCATCTGAAACGTTTGTAGTATTATGTAATAGCAGCCCTTCTCAAAAAATCCTTAAAATCTATTATAAAAGGAACAAAAAAAGCAGTCACTTCTATCAAAGCCAATTCTAATGATTGATCCCGCTTTACAGATGAGAGTAAGACTATGCCAACAGTCACACAGATGTTACAAATAAACACAGAGAGGAAAATAAATTACATTGTCAGTCCAGTCAACAGTTCACTGACTGCTGGAAACACCATCAAATTGAAATAAAATAAAAAGACAGAGCTGAAAAAGCCAATTCCACATATTCATATACTCAGCAAAGTGAAGGATAAGCCACAGAAATCAGTGTTGTTCTGATTTCTCTCAGTAACTTCTGGACCTTCACGACTCCCAGTGTTGCAGGGGCCTTCACTTTGAAGTTGCGTGAGGTTAAGGGATCTTTTTCTTCAGGTTCAAAGTAAGCATCTTTAGCCTCAGTCAGTGTTGTCATGTGTGATGTTATGAAGAGGATCATGGAGAATGAAGTGGAGATAATGATCCTCTTGTCCTTGTCTGCACATCAGACAAAAGATCGTTTTGATGTTATCTTCAGAACTGCTTTCAGAGAATGGCAGACAAGACTGTGGATGGTGGGCCATGGACGGGCTGTGCAGTCCTGTTTCTGCAGTCCCTCTGTCCTGCTGTGAACCTGCTTTCTCTCTACAAAGACCAGCAGGAGGGAAAGTTCATCATCTTCAAAGTCATCAAGCTGACACTCACAGGTGAGCAGTCTAGTCAGCATGTATCAGGCATGTATAGTATAGTAATTAAGATAAAAGACAAATACATTTTCTTGGATGTCTTTTCCATGGTCAGATTCTGCAGGAGGTCTTGGTGGTTATGAGATACTTAAGGTCCATGACGCTGATCCCTTTCTGGGGGTGGAGGTGAAGTTTGTGGATGTGGCCGCTTGTCAGCAGTTCCTGGAGAGCTACGGCTCTGGAACAGTGCATCAGTCCCTCTCCCAACACGCCTGCCGGCTCCTTGCTCTTCCCGAAGAGCTCACAGTGGAAACCCAGCTGAAGGCCAGCACATACATCCTGGATCTCTGTCTGGACAACCTAGAACTTTGCCTACAGCACATCCACCTGTCACAGGTACACTGGATGTCTCTGTTTGTCTATTCTTGGGCTGTTTGAGATGGAGCTCCTGTATAATTTTCAAGTAGTTGGTACTTTGGTGGATAATTAGACTAATCGCTTTTTCGTTTCGTCAGCCTGACATTGTGTTTGTGTGGGTTTTTTCTTTTTATTGCTAACCAATCACTAGCGAGTGACATGTTCCACCGATGTCATTTTCAGTTGACCCCAAAGCTGCAGTTAACTTTTTCACAGTGATCAAAGAAATAAGTCAGTTTAAGAATTATTGTTGAATCTCACTAAGTAGCTAGCTCGAACAACAATAACAAAAAAGCTAAGTTTAATTGGGATTCTGAAATTGCAATTTAATTGTCATCTGATGCTGGATTGTATGACTCCCTGTTGGTATAAAAAGTTAAAGTGTCGAGTATCCAGTGTAGAAATAAGACTCGGCGTGTGAAATGATGTCTTGACAGGCTCGATGAATAAAGACCTCAGTTAGAGAACAACAGAGGAGGGAAGAGCAGTGAAGCTTTTCAGGAACGTCACTCCAGTGGGCGGCAGAACAAACACTCACGCGTTCTTTGTCATTCTGTGTCAGCCGGAGCGCTTGCGCGACGAGGAGATCGATCATCTGGAACAGCTGCTGCAGGATAAGGCCCTCCGCTCTGCCCCACAGTCAACCTCTATCACACAGGAAGAGTCTCCCGTCCCCAGCAACTGCTTCAAGTTTCAGAACAGAGTGTTCGGTGAGTCGAGACGACCATTTCTGCTTTTGAGTCTTATGTGGTGTACAAAATGTTAGCCTTAAAAGGTCAGGAAACAGGTGAAACAGCATTTATATCACATAAAGAGTTTTTTTTCCTTCATTTTGAGGTGCTTGGTGCTGTTTATTAGATTCCCCAGAAGCACATGGTGAAGAAGCCATGCTGTCAACTTTAAATGACCATACAGTTGTTTGTGTTTTTAGATTTACTTCCAAACATTTTACAAAGCATAACCCAACAGTTTTAAATGGATTTCCTGTCATCCAGACAGTAATGTGTTAAAGTGAAGCTTGCTTGTGATACATAATTTGTGAGAGTGAGCATCAGCCTGCATTTATTTATACCAGCAGCTGTGTCAGTGCTGCATTGTCACACAGTCTAGAGGTCGTATTATTTTGAACTCTTTCAGGCCTCAGCAATCAGAGGTTTGTTGGTCTGCAGTCAAAAAACAACTTTTTAACGCAAAATCCAAATTTGTTGATTGATCCCCTTGTGTTAGATGTTCTGACAGCATTTGGAGTCAGTGCTGTTTGTCAGCTGTCTCTTCAATCCAGCCTAAACTGATGCTCAGTCTATGAGAAGAGATTTACTGCCTGCAGATAATGTATTTGGATTGCATTGATTCAAATTTGTCGACCTCACATTGAACCGTTGAATCAACCTTAACTGATGAGGGACTACAGTGTCTTGAAAGTTAATTTGATTTTCTGATTGAGTTAATTTAATATTTGGATTCAGTTCATGTCAATTTAGATTCAGCTTCCTTAGACACTCTGCTGTATCGGGGCATGAGGGACTTCTGTTCCCTGAGTGCTCCTCTAAGGCCTCCAGCAGCAGTAGCTGCTCTGGTTTCTGATTCTTAAACAGTGAAGAGCAGGCAAACGCTTTGGCCTCTCTGTCTCTATTTAAGAAAGAGAGGCCCTCACACATTTACAATCATAAAGCTGTGCCAATCAATATTTTGGTATCCACAATGGATTAAATGTCTGCAGGTGAAGTGAAGGGGCCTGACTGTGGTGAAAAACCTCACAGAGAATTATCAGCCAGTTCTGCAGCTCCATCTCCAAGCAGCATTTCAGCATGTTTCAGCTCATTGCCTTAGTTTTATGACCCACAGCTTTAGTGTTTCAGTTTATTTTCACTCCTCTCATTGGTGTTGTTTTCAGCACCAAACAGCAGATAGACAAAGTTAGCAACTAGCTGGTGAACATAGTGAAGCATTTGGCAGCGATGGAGCCAGATATTTCCCTCAGGAGTTGTTGGGGACCAAATCAGAGCTAAAAGGAGAGGAACATCAGTCACAAACAAAACTCCAGTTAAATGCTGGTGTTCCTCCTCGTCTGCAGGGTGTTTAAACAGCAGCTGTTTATTATCGGGGTCTCCATGACAACTTTATATGTGCTAACATGGAAATGTTATGTTTATAGCTTGTATCACTGTCCCCAAGAGGCCAAATAAAATCAATCAATGCTGTTTTAATGCTTTGGAGGCCTAACATATATAGAACCAGTCCTGTTGGTGTCCTTAGGTTAAGGTGTGCAGCAAGTCTGTAAATTATTCATGGAAATGTTCACTGTTAACTCATACATATGTGTATAAACCAATGTTTACGTAATCATAATTAAGTACACTTTACATTAATGTTTCTTTTTCCTTCATCCCTTATCCTTTTGCCCGTCAGAGGACCGAATGCTGACGGCAGCAGATGTCCAGAGCTTTTCTAATGGAGTGGGCCGCCAGTGGAAGCATGTAGGGAGGGCCTTGGGGAAGAGCTGCCGGGCCCTGAAGGGTCCAGCCATAGACAACCTGGCCTATGAGTATGACAGAGAAGGGCTGTATGAGCAAGCCTATCAGCTGCTGAGCCGCTTCCTCCAGGCGGAGGGGAGAGCAGCCAAGCTGAGCCGACTGGTCAAAGCACTGGAGGACTGCAAACTCACCAGCCTGGCTGAAAATATTCTGGACGTACAGCCACGAGAGTAACTCTGTGTGCTTTTGTTCTGCATGTACGAGCTGTGAAAACTGAGGGGGACGGGTCCTCTCTACTTGAGGAGTGGTTGACTCTGTCCTGCGTGCGTTTATATACAGTATGTTTGTCTTTGATTGATGTTCAAAATCATTCCTGTGTGTGCGTGTGTGTGTGCGTGGGTGGGTGGGTGGGTGCATGTGGGTGCGTGCGTGTTTCAGACAGGTTGTGTGAACACATGCTAACATCTCTGTGAGAACTGATTCATATTTTGATTTGCTCTACAATTATTAGTATTATTGTTTTCATTTAGATGAAATGATCTGCCACCACTGTTAAAAAAGTATGCTGTCTTGAGTTTAATACACTGGTGACATTGTTTTCATCATGTTTCTCTTGTATTTCCGCTTTATAACAGATTGAACCCATTGGGTCTTGTTTCTAATGAGTGCACAACTGAAGGTTATTGATTTTTTTTTCTACGAAATGGGTCCATACAAATTAAATGGTTGTAAAAAAAAAAAAAAAAAAAAAGATCTTCATGTTTGTGTTTGATGCATTAGTGTAATTAAAACTGAAAACATCATTTTGTCAAAATTCCCTCAGGTATAATTTAGTGTTAATCCTCCTCCCTCCCTACCGTCACTCCCTGTCACTCACACACATGCACATGCTGATTAGAATACGCTGATTGCTGATACTGTCGCTGAACGTGTGTGTGCCTGCATATGTCACGTTGTGGGAGCTTCGGGGCAGAGAGGTGGAGATTGCAGCTGAGATGTGTGTGGAGGTTTTATCTCAGCTTGGCTGTCAAAGAGGAAAGTCACAGATGGATGGAGTCTCTTCAGGTCGAGCTCCTTTGCTGGTTTTCATCCAGGGTCCCCCGTAAAATCCCAACTCCCCCTCCTTTTTTTTTTTTTTTACTCCAGTTGACCATCCATCCAGATGTGATGTGTGGATTAGAAGCTTTTATCACACACACACAAACACTTATTACTGCTATATGGCATGGCCACAACCCCCAACATAGACATACATTTTATAAGTTATGGTAAACACACGTCTCTCTTTGCATCTCGACTGTAGCCGGAGCTGTACCCACCACTGAAGAGGTTTAGTCCTCAGTAATATTTCCAGGAATTTTGGAAGTTTATGACACAAATAGAGAGGTTAAATTCTACACTACATTTCTTCACAAATATTGATATTTCACACATCTGATATTCCATAAGATAATTATTATTATTATTATTATTATTTTTACAAAGTATTACATAAGTTGAAGTATAGGACAAATAGCTTGGAAACAAAATTAGTTCATAATGATGGGCAGTTTAAAAACATGATTTTTTATTTATTTATTTATTTTTTAAGAGTAAGTCCATAATTTCTTAGGTGGGTGAGGTTTTCCTGGTCCATGACCTCTGTTCTTGTCTATGGCCCTGGTTGTAAGTGTTGACAAGGTGTTAACAAAGACACCAGCTAAACCATCTTTGATTATGCATTTCTTATAACAATCTCCTATAATATTATAATCTGCATTTATTTTAGTGCTGTACTCAAGATATACTATTTTCTGCTACTTTATGCTTTCTATTCCACTACATCTCAGAGGGAAATGTACTTACTCATTATTTGTCAGCTATAGTTACATTGCAGATTATAAGATTTAATTTACAAAACATATGGTCATTCTGAAAAATATGACGCACAGGTAAGAGATTATTTCCAAAGTTTTGCTAGAATAATTTATCAAACAGTATAGTTTAACTTTTATATTTAAAGTACATTTTACGGCTAATACTCATGTAGGCTAGAATACTTAAGTAACAATTTGAATGGAGGACCTTTACATTGTGTATTTGAACGCTACATGTAAGCCAATGTGAACAGGCTGCCTCCTCCACTGTGTTTGATTGTCCCACTAGATTTCTATGTAGGCTAATTAAAAAAAACAACGGTTGATGTTGTGCTCCTCGTCCACCACCATCCCTGTGTGCTTTATGCCTGTTTATGTTGTTAAACGTCCGTCCGTGTTGAACAGAAGAAGGTTGTTGTGGCTTTTTAATCTTTCAACAACACAATTTCCACTAATACCGAGGGACAAGAGGGCAACATTTGCCATTTAAACGGCTCTTTCATTTGAATAATCTTTCATAGGACGTGATTAAAGCTCGGCTGCTCTGACGTAAGCAAGACTGTCCGCGTTAGGTGAGTCTCGCGCAGCCAGCCCTGCTTCCCTCCTCTTCCTCTCGCGCCCCTCCTGCCTGCCTTCGTGAAAAGATACGATGAAATCGCTCGCGCTCGCTGTCATCATCACCAGCGCCGCCCTGTAGAGAGAGAGAGAGAGAGAGAGAGAGAGAGAGAGAGAGAGAGAGAGAGAGAGAGAGAGAGAGAAAGGCCCCCCCCTCCCCACCTAACAACAACCCCAACCCCGCAGGCTCGAGCACAACGACCCCACCCCCCAGTCCCCTCTGAGAGAAGAGACGGAACGAGAGAGGCACATACAGAGTCACGGAGAAAAGACCTTTCGGGATCCCGGCTCTGTTTTGCCCTCAATCCGGGCCTAATGCTGTAGCAGACAGCGCGGGAGGAGAGCTCGAGCGAGAGACAACGCACTGATTGAGAGTCGGCGAGGGACAGGGCGGACAGGAGAGACGACGGGATTGCTCATTCGCCTGGAAACATGGGATGTACACTGAGCGCCGAGGAGCGCGCAGCTCTGGACCGGAGCAAGGCCATCGAGAAAAACCTGAAAGAGGACGGGATGGTCGCCGCCAAGGACGTCAAACTGCTTCTGCTCGGTAAGACACGAGCCTCCCCGGCCGCGGGGCTGCTGCGCCCAGGCGCGGCACGGCTCGGTTTGCTTGTGGTGGGACTGCATGGGGCGGAGGTGCTCTCCGTGGTACTGATTTCACTGCCGGCTCTCACTCTGCCCTCCGTTCTTTACAGGCGGCGGAGAGTCCGGCAAAAGCACCATCGTCAAACAGATGAAGTAAGTGTGTCTTTTTCTTTTTTTTCTAAGTTGAATACTCTTCGGGCACAGGCAGAGTAAAAGGCCCGAGATTGCGCCTCCCCTATCTGTGCTAAGGCAGGTTAAGCCGCCATGTTTCGAGAGGCCGTAGCCCCGGAGGAGTGCCGGTGACTCGAGCACCTCCTGCAGACCGACAGTGAGGATGCGGAGGCCGCACCGGTGCGTCCCAGGGTGCTGTTCACTGCCTCGGTGCTGAAATGTAGTTAACGAGGGTTTTGCTTGACTACAGGGAGTGTGCGACAGGGGATATGTGGGTGTTGTTCCTCTGTGCGCGCGTGTGCGCGCATGTGTGTGTGTGTGTGTGTGTGTGTGTGTGTGTATGTGTGTGTGTGTGTGAATTACATTGAGGTCACTACAGCTCCATTAGTGAATACCTCTGCTTTTAATCTTAATGGCTTTAAGTGCCCGATATCGCCGGGAGTACTTTGCCTATAAAGCGGATTTACGCAGAAATATGGCTTCTAAAACCACATCTAAACCTTCTCCTGTCTAAGCTAAATCACTCTTTGATGTTTTAAATCACTGTTGTTATTTCCCCTAAACCTCTTAGTTAAGTTTCTAGACGTTTCAGTCCGGAAAACGCACCGTCCATTGTATATTTTGTCTTGTGAAACATGTCTCCCACTCTTGTGTGTAGCGGTGTGCGTCTCTCTGCCTCTCCGTCCTGCTCAGCGCATCCCGGCCTGCAATGCACTGACTGCACCCTCCCTCCCTCCGTCCCTCCCTCCTTCCTTGCCCTGCTTCCTCTTCTCCCCTTCACCTCCTAACCCTCCCTGTGGTCTCTGCCTGTCCATTTACTCGCTGCTATGCCCTGAACACAAGACACTGGGACAAATAGTGTTAACAAACCCTGAAAAGGGTTTGCAAACACTATTTAGCCCAAGCAGGCAGCAGCTGGATGAGTTTTACTACACACTGTGAGTCATAAAGTTTAGGTATTGGTGGGCAAATCTAGTGTGCCCTGCCCTGATTTTCTCCACTCATTATCATGACATGTTGTTCAGGTTAGTATAACAGCTGAGAGTGTCTTTATATTGTTTGGTCCAGGCCTCGCTGCAGTAGTTTTGTGATTGTAGCCTGATGTAGCGTCACTTCCCTTGGAGTGTGAGTGAGAGTCTGAAAGGCCACAATAAATTCTGAAAGCCTTAAAATGGTCAGAAAATGTAACCCATAGTGAAAGAGTCCCATAGCTGAAAAGATGCACACACTGAAGTAGATTTGGCGTGTGGATAATATGAATCAAACAAGAAGAAACTTCCCTGATGGCTGATGTATACTAACTCATTTGCAGCTGCAGAAATGGCAGTCGTGTCTATTTCTACACTTTTCTGTTTTTGGACACTGTGATTGGTCAGTTAAGTTTTTATGAATGCACATATGTCATATAGAACTGAAATTATTAGTCCATTAAATTAAAAATTAATCTGGAGCTATTTTGATCATCTATTAATCATTAATTGCCATTTCTTAAGCAAAAGTGGCAATTACTCACTTTATGAAATATATGTACTGGCTGTCTTTGTTCTCTACGAATGTCATGTAGAATATCTTTGAGTGTTGGACGGCTGGTTGGACAAAATGACAAATCTGAAGATGTCACCTTGGCCTCTGGGAAACTGTGATTCGTCTTTTTAAGTTTAAACAAGAATAGAATTTGCAGATTGATCAATAATGAATGTAATTGTTAGTTGCAGCTTTAACTGTATATTAATTTGAACTTCTGTCTTCAGTTTGTGAGACTCATTCACTTATCAGCCCTAATTATGCGCATTTGGCGCACACCGAACACACAGAACATAGACTAAAAACACCTCCTGGGAAAATGCTTGGCAGACCACCAAGATCCTGACACAACTCACGCCTGAACAATAGTGACAATTATTTTAGAGCTGATATTTTTAATTGATAATCAGCAACCATTTTGATGCTGGGATGGTATTTAGTCAGTCTTGCGGGTAAAAATACAAGACATGTTTCCTGCCTCTTAAATGTGAGGATTTGGTTTTCCTTGTCTTACATGAGAGTAAATTTAATACCTTTGTGTTTTGGACTGTTGGTCCTGCTGCACTGTTGGATTGATGTTCGTGGAGGTGGTCAACCTCTCTTATAAAAAATGTTTTCATAACGTGCACTGATGAGATGAATATAGGTAAATCCCTTATCATCCCTTATTTATTCTCCTCATGGAACAATCACTGATCACAAAGGAGGCGATGAGAAACTGCTGATGCTTAAATGTTGATTGCAGGTCAGTTTCAGGAGGTTATGACTGATATTTTATAGATTCAGTGTGTATGAGGTCAACGTGAGGGAGTGCTGATGAATAATTAATTAATGTTGGCCAGATTATAAGGAGTTAAACTGTGTTGTACTAAATCATACAGCCGAGTCCTGTGTGGTGTGATTGATTAGTCCTCTGACTGATTCCACTCCATTGACCATCATAAATTATAAATGGCTTAGATATCACATTACTGACCAATTACACATCACAGACTGAGAATATGATCAATTCCCATCCCATTATGCATTTTAGGTAGAGACGACAGGAAGGAGAGAGAGAGAGAGAGAGAGAGAGAGAGGACTATAAGATGTGTGTGTTTGATGCCATGAAGGCAGGGGTCACCTGGCTCACACAGTGGACCTTTTAATGTGAGAAGACAATTCTTTGGGTCTGGGGGAGCATATGGATATGTGCGACTTTTTCTGTTTAGTCCATGCTTGTGTGTAATATCTGTGTGTGCATGCAGGATTATCCATGAAGATGGCTTTTCTGGGGATGACGTGAAGCAGTATAAGCCTGTGGTCTACAGCAACACCATCCAGAGCTTGGCAGCCATCCTCCGAGCCATGGACTCCCTGGGCATCGAGTTTGGAGACAAGGACAGAAAAGTTAGTCTTACATTCACTTACAGATTGGCAAGAAAGTGAGATTTGGGGGTTGAAATGTGACAGTGCCAACGCAGAACTGGGTTGTTGGAGATTGTTTCTCTCATGCTGCTATAAAGCACAATATCTGCTTGGGTTAAGATGTCTGATAAAGTCATCACATGGACTGGATGCTAGACAAATTTGAATTGAAAATTGAATTGTCATTTTCATTTTTTGGAAATATTTGACTTTGTACCATCACACCAGGTGATAAATAATAAATGAACAGGTATAATTTTGCTCCTCTTTCCCTGGTCTCGTGAAATGTATTCGTCCAGGCGGATGCTAAGCTGGTTTGCGATGTGGTCAGTCGTATGGAGGACACAGAGCCGTACTCTGCAGAGCTTCTTACTGCTATGAAGCGTGTATGGGCTGATGCTGGGACACAGGAATGCTTCAGCCGTGCCCGGGAATACCAACTCAACGACTCTGCTCAATAGTGAGTGGAGCAAGAAGAACTATAAGAGCCCCTCTTTAAAAAAAACACCTGTCATCTAATCAACATTCTGCTTGATCTCTGATCTTCTTGTAATCAGTTACCTGGACAGTCTAGACCGGATCGGGGCAGCAGATTACCAGCCCACAGAGCAAGACATCCTGAGAACCCGAGTGAAGACCACTGGTATCGTCGAAACCCACTTCACCTTCAAAAACCTCCATTTCAGGTACCGTACATGGAGTCGTTGCAGCGTCGTCGCTCATGATGACTTGGTCTTTGTTGTTGGCATTTTGTCTGAGATTGGATTCAGGGTTTGCAGCTCTTTGTCTGCGCTGACTTCTTGCACCTTTTCCCAGGCTGTTTGACGTGGGAGGTCAGAGGTCAGAGAGGAAGAAGTGGATTCACTGCTTTGAAGATGTGACGGCCATTATCTTCTGTGTTGCTCTGAGCGGATACGACCAGGTGCTCCATGAAGATGAAACAACTGTAAGTATAACTTGGTTAATTCATGGGTGGGGCTTTGACTGATGTTAAAGGCTGATACCAGGGTGTCCTGGTTCGGATACATATACTACATCTGCAACATCAAGAAGAACCTTTGTTGCATTGACGTCCTCACTTTGGACCTTTGTAACTCTCTATCATCCTCTCCAGATCCCATCTGCATCTCTACTGTTATCTCTATATTCAAGGCAAAATGCCAAAAAAATAAATAAATCTTAAAGGTTGGCAGCTACAATGCCTTTTCACTTTCACAATTTTGACAACACCCTCAATCCTTAGACCCCTGATTTACATAATGAAAAATGTCCTCTAACAGTAAAAAAAGAGGGAGCAACCACAACCTCTTCCAGGAGGAGTGAAACTACCACTAAGGTTGGGCTAACAGGAAAAATGTGAACCTAACCACATATTCGTTCTTCCCACAGAACCGCATGCATGAGTCGCTCATGCTCTTTGACTCCATCTGTAACAACAAGTTCTTCATCGACACCTCCATCATCCTCTTCCTCAACAAGAAGGATCTGTTCGCTGAGAAGATCAAGAAGTCACCGCTGACGATCTGTTTTCCAGAATACACAGGTGAGTCCGCGACTTTCATTCCTCAGCGGAGCCTCTTCTCGAACAGAGTACTGAATGTTGGTCCCTCATGCTCTCTCCTCTCTCCGTTTCCTCCTTTTGTCTCCAGGTGCTAATACTTACGACGATGCTACTGCATATATTCAGGTTCAGTTTGAGAGTAAGAACCGCTCTCCCAATAAGGAGATCTACTGTCACCTGACCTGTGCCACAGACACAGGAAACATCCAGGTAGTGTTTGATGCTGTCACTGACATCATTATTGCAAACAACCTTAGAGGGTGTGGCTTATACTGAGGCCTGGCCAAGCACAGAGGTTGTCATGGAGAGTATGAGGTGTTAATAATGATAATTTTGATGATACTTAAACACATAAATATGTAATTCTACACGTCCAAAAGGACCCAAAGAGCTGCCGTCAGACACCACACTGGATTATTGCCATGATTTGTTCCCTTCTTCTTATTTTGATTTCACTATACAACCCCAGTTTTGTCTTATAAAAATGTGTTTTTGAACTGAATGTTTCATGTTCTGTTGATGACTGTGTCAACAACTGTTGAGGTCAGAAGCGGCAGCACCAGGGGTATATTCAACTGGAGCCTTGTTTTGCACAACTCAAAGCCCAGAAATGCAACGCGAGGAGTGTGCAGTGCCACTTTTAACCACGGTGTGGAATATCGTCCCATCTTTTATGTGACATTTTTTTGTGCGAGTCTCGAGGCATTTATATCTGTACTGAATATAGCCTGTTGTGCTCCGTTTGAAGAGCTGCTGTGTGTATGAAGGTGGAGATGATGATGTTGTTGGGGAGGTGCTGAACTCGTGGCTGAGGGTTATGGTTGGGAAGGAGGCTATTTTAACTTTCAGAAGGGATAAAGCTCCCCTCTCCTTCAGACCCACACATGACTGAGTAGCCTGCAGGTCTGCTCCCTCTCTGTTTTCTCTTTTGCTTTAAAACATAATGAAAGAGAGGATTCTTCTGTTCAGAGTGGCTGCCCATCACCATTGGCCTCCTGTAGCGTGAGGAAATGCCTATCAGCCAATCATATCTCAAAAAAACGTCATATCGGTGCCAACCATCTGACAATGACAGATAGGGGATTAGGATCATAAATCATAGCTCATGTTCATACTATCAACTAATATTATTTAAGTAACAGAGATAACCTTTTATTATCATCGAATGATTTATTTATTTAAGCCTCATGCCCTACATGCCTCCTCCTACCTCCTGAAATCCCGTGCCACATATTTATTTCCTGACATGAAACACTGGGGGAACACCTATGCCTGTCTACGGTTCAGATGGTGGAAAGCGGCCCTCCAATGACATCTTGTTCTTTGTGTGGTGCTTTACCCTTCGATGTGATGTGTGTAGAAATAGAACACTGCACAAGGAGAACAGTATCATTGGACGCAGCCTCTGTCTGGGGAACTGGGGGTTTTTGTACCCTCCTCTCCTCTGATCAGTAAACAGGGAACCATTATTCCCCCGCCTGTCACGTTTCTCTTTTCACAGAGAAAAGTACAACTCTCCATTTTCACCTGTGCACCCAGAAACTCATCTTCCCATTCCTGTATACTCTTTATCTATCACATATCAGTCCCCATATCCTATATCCATTTTCACCTTAAAAGCACCGTACTGTATATATATTATGATTATACCAGATTTTTTTTTTTACTGTGAATGTTTTTGTGCTGCACCCCATCCTATTTGGTAGTTTATTGGTTGCTCTCATGTGGAATGTTTGTGCTGAGCCAATCGAATGTTGTGTTTACATTAAAGCCACACTTTTCCTAACTATTCCTGCATCTGTCGTCTGAGTCTGATTACACTGGAGAAGAGGGCTGATGACAAACTGCACCACTGCAGAGCTGTCCTCTCAGCAAAAGTTTAAATACACCCTGACCAGCTTTAATCTGTGCCGAGAATTGAGGTTAGACAGGGAAATTAGGCTGAACATTATGAGAATGGAACACTTTTAATGCTTCATTGCCTGGTGAACACAGCTTTGTATTTAGTGTCAGAAATTTGTGTAAAAGATTGGGAACAGGTCTTGCATGGCAATAGGGCAGCACTTCGTGAGATGTGGCGGATGGCAGGGATCAGAGGCATTGCACAGTGGCTCTCAATTTATTAGGTTAAAAGTGTTCCATCATCACAGACAAGGAGCTATTCATATATTGAATGACTAGGCTGGATCAGCTGTCTGACCTGCTTCTGTCAGTTTAATGGGTATGATGTTCATTACTGCTCTGTTTCACTGACAGCAGCAGAGCTCCGCTCCTCAGTCCCAGTGTGTCCTCGTTTCCAGTTACAGGTTAAAAGGTTGGAACTCCCAGTGTGACACAATTACACTTTTTAATTACACATTAAAGAGAATATTGTGATTTTTTTTTTTTACAGATCATTCTTATCAAATAGCTCACCATTTCTGCCACGTAACCACAAACCATGCCCCTAAAAGCTGAGCGGTAACTCTGACTGACATCAGGCGGCTGTGGAGCAGAAGGCAGACCCCAGAAACATGACTGAAATCTCCAGGATGAGCAATGTGCATTTTTGTTTCAGACAAAAAGAATCCCCAGCCATATGCCCACATCCTGCCCACGTCCATTTACAGAAACGTGGATTAAACCTGGATTGTGCAAAGCTCTTCAGTGAAAAGCATCAAAAGGTGGGTACTGCGCAACAACCGCTGATAGCCAGTGCTCTGGCTCATGAGTTAGAGTCGCAGCCTCTTGATGTCTTCACTTCTGAAGTCTATACGCAGCGCTAGAACCTGTCGCACCTCCGCCGGGGTCAGACGCCACGTTAGGGGGCCCGAGTTTTGGCCCCAGTAATCCAAGATCTCAGTTACCTGCAGCAGAAACAGTAGCAATACCATACTGTAAAAATTAGACTTTTTTGTTGCTAAATGTTCAACCCTGATTCCAAAAAAGTCCAACGACAACAGTTTTACAAAGTGTTCACGTGTCCATGCAGTAACATCCTTTCTACAATCATGTGTTCACAAAGTGGTGACCTCGCTCCATCCTCGGCTATCAAAAGCAATCATAATGCAGAAAATCACCCCTGTGAGTGTTCGGCTATTATAAACCATATTACTGGGTTGCTGTTATTGATGCATTCATGTGTAATTGCCATTGTACACTACTTCATGGTCAGCATCTATAGATTCAAACCTGAATGCCCCTTTTTACTGTTGCAGTTGGTCAAGGTTAATGCAGCGTTTTTACATCTTGTCAGTAATTATTTTATAACAATGCATCGTGTTTGATCTTAATCTGTACCTAAAGCTGTACAGGAGTACAAATGACATTTCCAGTTAAAATTAGTGGAGTAGAAGTAGCATAAAATGCAAATTCTCCAGTAAAGCACACGTACCTCAAGTTCTATTAAATAAATGTACTTAGTTACGTTCCAACACTGGTGTAAATGGCTATAAATGTTCAGATAAAAACACAGACAATGAGCTTTTATACTGATGTATATCCTGTGCACGTGTGTGCGTAAAATGATCTAAATTACCCGCTCCAGGTTGAGGATGGTGGCCATTTGTGTGAGACGAGCAAACTTATCCCTGATGGTCCAGGTGGTCACAGTGGTGAGGTACGCCACCAGAGACCGAAGCTCTTTATCGAACTGCAGCCCTCCAAGCTGCAACAAATAGATCAGGGACAGTGAATGGATCTCATGTTGTACCAAACAAAAGAATTTATTTAGAGGCTTGCTGTAAACACGCAGCTCAAAATAGGATGATGCTATCGTGCAAAGAGGATGCATTCTCTCCTGCAGGCCTTTCTGTACTCATTTATAAATCATTACTTGAGGCTTTTCACCACGTGTGTCAGTGATGTGATGTGAAGTGATACACAGGATGCTCAGTGCCACCTTGTGGCTGAGCCTGGCTCCTCACCCTGCTAAATGAGCATTTCAGGACAGTCTTCTCCATTTCAGTCGATATCAAACTGGTCATCAGGCTGGTCAGTGTGT
The DNA here is from genome assembly GCF_039877785.1 of Chaetodon trifascialis. Lineage (NCBI taxonomy): Eukaryota > Metazoa > Chordata > Actinopteri > Chaetodontiformes > Chaetodontidae > Chaetodon > Chaetodon trifascialis. The sequence goes on from NC_092056.1 coordinate 16,088,377, forward strand.
CATAGATGACAGGAGAGAGGGCTGTCTGGTGAGGAGATGGAGAGAGGATTAAAAAAATAGGAAGGGGGAATTCATATATATTTGGAATCATAGCTGAAATACAAGATACCTTGAATTCAGCCATGAGCTGCTCCAGGTTAACGATGAGCTGCTGCACCCAGGGATCATTAGCTTCGTAATCATTGAACTCCTCCTGTGAGGAACACCAGTAGTTACAGCGACACGTTTCATGACCTCGGATTTATTTCTGTTCACTTTTCTGAAACATTACCTCTTCTATGTTGTGTGAGATGGACAGGAAGCTGCTGATCCAGGGTTTGACCTGAGGCTTTATGGCCGTTGTGTTTAACTCAGTCAGGCCCTCCTGTGAAATACAACCACATCAGAGCATGATAGTTTTACCAAGAGTGGGTCTCATATACATCATTTACAAGACCTCGCCCTTTGAGAACACAGATAGAATTGCTGCCGGTTGCTTTGTTCCTACTGTAAATAAGCACACACACAAGCGCTGATCACTGTATGTGTGTCTCTAACCTGTAAGAGATCCTTGAACTTGGTAGATGTGTTGACGAGGTCGGATAAACAGCTTTCAATCTTGGCTTGTTCGCCAGAGCCGGCGCCCTGATTGAACAACTTGGAGCAGTCGTTCTGCAGGGGCGAAAAATAAAAGAGTATATTTCCGAGCAATGAGGTAAACTATAAATGACAAGATAATTAGGAGAGATGCAGAGTGCCAAACTTACCTCAAGGTTCCTCTTTAAAGTTGTGATATTCTCACTGCACACCTCCACGTTATTCAGAGTCACCTGAGATAGAAAAAAAAGAGTGTGAATGAAGGATTCTCACAGCCGACGGCACGGTATGATTCAGTCCCCCCAGCTGGTGGGTATGAACCCTTTATGTGTTTCTTGATTACAATTTTTCTTTTGACAAACGGGTTAAAAGGTTTTTGAGGTAGTACTCCTTTAAGCTAAGAGCCATTTTAAAAATTAAAGCACTACTTACCTCGCTTAAATTAGAGGAGGGTATTCATGCATTTGATTCCTCACTAAAATCAACCTTCTACAAAAGACTTGAATGTTTGTCACAGTCTGCCAACAATTACTGCTAATCAGATGCTGCCTAAGAGCGAGGCAGGGAAATATGTGTGTGTGTGTGTGTGTGTTTGCCTTTTACCAGAAAAGCAGCCTTGGCATGTTCAGCGCTCTCGATGCCCAGTGTGTTGAACTTGCCCTGCTGTAAGCTGCTCTGCATCAGACTGACCGCGCTGCTGACGCCGCGCTGGATGTCCTGAAGTGTCGTAGCTGGGAAGCCTTGCCGCAGCTTATTATACAGCACCTCCCTGACAGGTGGAGAGAGACGGGGCAAGAAGGGGCACACATGAATGCCCGAGATGTGAAAAAGTGTTGAAATAAAAGAAAAAAGTGTTGAATTTGTCAACTAGAAAGTGAAAGAGTGAGCACCTGAAGTCAGACTCCAGCACAGAGTTAGCATGGTTGATCATGGCGCAGAGGCAATCGATGCTGGAGCTGGATAAAGCCCGACTGATGCACTTCTTCACAATGTAGAAACAGTCATCCACCATGCTGGAGGTCAGCTGACCCTTTTCATATGTATCCATAGTAACAGCCTGAGGAGCAACATTCAGTTTTTCTTAAGTTAAATGTTCTAATGAATAGATACAGTGTTACCTTGAGTGTAACACTGGTCGAGTTCCCCTTCATTTTGTCAAATATACAAATACTGTGCAAATACTACATTAAACAGAGAGTAAGTAACCTTGTTGACGGACTCTCTCATGTAGTACTCCTCCATTGGAATGTAGTAGCCAATCAGCTCCTGCATTGTCCTGCTCAGCAAGCAGTGTTTCAGTAGCTTCTCCACGTTCTGCTGATGCTCTGTTAAAAAGGTAGGGAAAACAAACCCATTAATATTTTACATTTTAGATCTCAAAAAGGCATCAGTGTCTGCATCATCACATGTTCATATAAAAGTACCCTGTGTGACGCTCTGAGCATCCCCAACTTCGAAGTCGGCCAGCATGCGACGACGTAAAAAACGCAGGTAGAGCTCTGCCCTCGCATTCATCAGGGTCACTTCTGTCAGTACAGGGTCCAGCTCCCTGCTCATGGAAGATGTGTGTTAAAAACAAAATGGCCATGGAGACAAACACAGAGGATGATGCTGAGACAAACAGAAATACCTGGGCTCGATCCTCTCTCCAGGGACACTCTTCATCATGCTGCTCTGGACAATCTGAAACTGCAGGAGAGACACAAGTTAACAGTGTGTACAGACCTGCACTGAAAACAATCATGCAGCTCAGATGTCATGCACACCTTGTTGTGGTATCCCCTCTGCTGGATGAACTTGTCCACTATTTTCTGGGCCTGTCTGTCACATTCCTGCTGCAGGTGAGTGATGAGCGTGTACAGATGGCCTGGACCGTAATACGTCTCTACGATAGGCTGATGAGTCTCAACGACGCGAGCTATACCTGTAAACACACACGGACACCTTAGCGGAGGGCACTCCAAGCAAGGAAAACATACGCAGGCAGAGTATCAAGGCTGTTTTCTCACCTTCCAGCAGCAGTGTCAGAGTGTCTGCAAATACCAGTGGTGCTCTCTTCTCGCTCAGGTCTCCTCCTGTAGCCAAGAGCAGGTTTTCCTCAGCTTTGGAGGCAAGCTGTGTGAAAAAAATACCTGTGAGCATTTCTGACCAAAACAAAAGCAAACTCAAAGGACAGAGATCTATATTCATACTCTGATTCTAATAATCATAACATCAGATTAAGTAACAGCTCTTACAGAACTCATTTAAGCATTTAGCTGACACATTTATACCAAATACAATGACTGCAACATCAGGATATGGATCAGGGCGTTATTAGTTCAATAGAATTTATATGCAATGAACAAAAAGGAGTGCAAATGTAAAGTAAATAATAGGAAGCCCAAGACTGCACAATTCTCTAAATCTGTTATTTCAACAGAAAAGCAGCGTCTAGATCCAGAATCTTCATCTGATCTTCACCAAAATACACATTATATTCAAGCAACAACTGACCTGACTGCAGAGATACTGGCCAAAGCGAGCAAGGCCCTGCTGATGGAGGCCCAGCAAAGGGAAGATCTTGAAAAATCTTTCGACTTGAGCGAGATCGACTGCAGCTACAGCTTCGTCCAGCTTCTCAGCAACGATGACCTTCAGCTTCTGCTCTGCCTCCTGAAGCATTATCAAACTGGCATCCACGGCACTGCCTGCGCACACATGGTGCATTGACAGTGTTACAGTGCAAGCCTAGACATTTAGCAGCTGATGCATGCTGCCACTTACAGTGCAGGGAGAAAAGTATGAAATCTTTTGGTCTTTTCGTCACAGTGGTAAAATATTTGATGCTTTTCCAATATGCTTGTCAATTTATTTTTAGGAGTAACTACAATCCTGTAATGATGTGACAAAGTCAAAATCGTGCAAAAACACAAATCAAATACTGAGCAGTGCACTATAACAGAGAACTGGAGGCCTCGTACTTTCTTCTCCCTGTCTGCTCAGCTCAATAACTGACTGGTCCAGAGAGAGGTATCGATGGATGTGGGCAGCGGCCTGTTCATAATCTTCGTTGCGTAGAGCGGTCTGCACGCCGTCTGTGCAGAACTTCAGATCGAGGATATCATCAGCACGCTGGATGACGTTATACAGCCGTGTCTACAAAAACAAGATAAGGTACACACCAAGAGATCAGTGTAAGTGATGCAGTACAACATTCTTGTAATAAATACAGCCTGTAGAAGAAAACAGACTGTCAGCAACAGCTGAAAATGAATGAAAAGGTTAAGAAAACAGTGCATTAATCACATAACACCCCTGACAGTGCAGAACTGACGCTGTATCTTTGACAGATGCAACACTGGAACTGTGTGTATTTACCTTTGCGAGGTCTAGCTGTCTGACTTTGCGGCTGACGTTTTCAGCAAGGCTGCAGGTAAACGTGATCATGCCTGACAGCTGACTGGCATCTCCTCCGATCAACTGCAGGTTGGGCCTGTATAGTACAGAGACAGTTTGACTGTGGTGGTTGGAGCTCAAATAAACGATGACCATCAGGTGCTTTTGAAACTCCACTACTGTACCCCATCCTCTGCAGCGCCAGCATCTTTGTATGAATGCTCCCCTCCTGGCCCACCAGTCTGTCCAGCTCAGCCTCCACTTCCTTCTGTATTAGAGGAGTAAAAAGACGATCAATATTATTTTGCTTTCAGCAACATGTTCAGCATACACACTACACGTATTCCATATACACTACAACTTCAGTACATTTTCTCATTATTACATCTCACTTTTCCTTAACTGCCTTCATATTTTCTATCAAAACACATTAATAATTCAAACAAACAAAGCTGTGCATGTAGAGGTCTGATATAGGAGAAGGAGACATGTTTTATTGTTAGAAAATGTGGTGTGTAAGTAGTTCAAAAGCACTCAGGAAATGTTGAACAAGTCCATTAACACGGCCACATTAGGACAACACATCTTTGTAAATTCAGGCTTTTGGAGCGTCAGTTCATATGTGACTTGCTCCATCTAGTGAGCTTTTCAGAATTTCATACTCTTCACTTTGCTTGTTGTGTTTAATAACACAAAGCGTGGATAAAATCCCTCCATAAGGCTGCGGCATTAACATTTACTTTGAACAAATGGCCCATGACTTGTGAAGACACTGCCGCCTTTCTTCAATTCATTGCCTGCCGGTCAATAAGACCTATCTTTTAAAACAGATATTCATAATGGATGAACTAAGAGCTGAAAGAGGCTGGACAGATCTTGGCTGTGCTGTGAAGTCGGAGCAGTCATGTCAGTCTGCAGATGGACACACTCTGAGTGACATTTCCAGGCTGCAGTGTGGTGTCTGCTTGTTTTCTCACGTTTCCTTTCTGAAAATGGCAGCAGGCCTTGGTGGCAGCAGGGAGTGTATCTTCAGGATGGCCTGACAATAGTGTCAACATTAACATATCTTTTAAAACAGGTCAGCTGGGGACTAATTCTTGACCCATGAACAGGCAGACAGCATACTGACCAACACCCTCAGAGAAACTATTAATGTAACGCTGGGTGTTGTGAAGTGTTCTGCACCTCGGTGGTCCTGCCCTGACGGGAAAGGACTGGGCACTAGTTTCATTATTTTGTGTTAATTTGGTCATAATTATCAAAGTAGAGTTCTTTCCCTCAGCAGTGTTTTGGGTCAGCAGCGTCCCGGAAGTTGACGTGGATGACGACAGCGAGTGTAACGTAAACGTCAACCTGTCGTTAACGGTCGTTTGTACGAACCTCCTGCACGCAGAGCTGCTGGTAAACTCTCTCCAGGTCCTCTAGCTCCGTCAGGGCCGAGATGGTCTCCATACTCACGGAGGACACAGAGCCAGAGTCGCATCTTTTCGCTGCCACGGAGCCACTGTCAGCCATCTTCCCACTCAGAGACAGGACGCTGGAGATCACGTCACGCTACATATAGTAAACCCTGGGTTGAGCCTGTCAGGCAGCGACTCTTAGCAGGTTAAGGGTTTTACAGCGAGGACACGCTGCATTCTCGTCCTAAAGCTTGGTGAAAGTAACCCATAGCATGATCGTGACATTATCTTTAATCATTAACGACATACACACACACATCGACCATCTGATGGTGGGACTTGCAATGGCTGCACATGCGCACTGCCTGAGAAAGCAATTCTGTGGGATAAAACCCCCTGTATTGCGCATGCGTTGTCAAAATATATCGGTCTACAATTTAATCCAAGGATGCAATAGGAGCCATTCACTGGCCAGAAGTGATCTTATTGTGAAGTACCCCCAGTTTACAGATATCTAATTACCTAAGTGGTGTTGACACATTCACATTCTTTCAATTAGGGCTAGATTAACCTGCCAAATCAGTGATCTTAAAAACACATCACCTAAGTGTGTGAAACCCTGGGTCTTCTTCCTGTTTGATAATGAAGTATTGGTATTAGATTTATTACAAGGGACACAATTCAAGTCTGAAGGCCAATTAAGCTTCATAATCACACCACTCACTAGTGACAACATGGGGCATAGTAGTAGATAAAAGAAAGGTAGAAAACATGAATCAGTACGTATTTGTATGTAGTTGTATGTATATGACAGCCTCCGATGGCTTAGTTTCTAAGGGCAGGATATCTATTTAATTGCCAATTTACACATTTGAATGACAAGATTAACTTACTATAACTTGTGCAAACAGCCTGATCCCATACTGCAGATGTGAAGAGTGAGAAGAAATGCATCTATTTTTACTCTATGACACAAATATAAAGCTATGAGTGAATGCAGGGTGAGTGGGGAGGGAGAAGTTTGTCCTGGATCAAATTTCTATTCATCTGATGCCACAGTGATGTCAGGACATCCCGCAATGACACAGGACACAGTGGGCAGAAGAGGGAATATTTAAGACACCATAAAGCAGTGTAACGCACTGTAACAGAGAGAAAACCAACTGTTCATTGATTTTTTGCTAAATATAGTTTACTTAAAGATGAGTTCACATTTTTACATCATCTTGTGTTTGAATTAGTCCAAAGCATGTACAGAAAACCTGAAATTGGTGAGAACAGCAACAACACAGTCCTGTCCTATCAGAAGGACGAGGCTTGCTGTTCTCTGTAAAGCTTTTCTCTTTCCTGCTGAAGCTCTTTCCATTTCTTCTGCAGTTCTGCCTTTTCCTCCTGCAGCTCTTCTTTCTGTCTACTCAACTGTTTGGCCTCCTCCAGCTGCACTTTCCTCAATGACTCAATTTGCTCCCTCTCTGCAGCTGCGGCCCTGGCATCCACCGCGCGCAGCTTCTCCAGCAGCTCCCTCTGCTGCTCCAGAGCCCGTGCCTCCTCCCTCTGCGCCCTCCTCAGTGAGTCTATCAGCTCCCGCTCTGTCCTTAACACACGCTTTTCTCTTGCAAACCCTCTTGAAGCTTTAAACTCATCTTGAAGACAAGAGGAAGAGAAGCCCACATGTTTAGTCTCATTAGTCTTGGATACAGTAGGTAAGAACACTTCAAATAACTATTTATTTACTATAAACATGAAGCTAATTAATCCACTCCACATACATTAGGTGATTATGTTTGCTAATATACCAACTTTATTAAAATCACTGGGGAAAATCAAATGGCAATGTAAGGACTTGAGAGTTTATCTGCAACATTCAGAAAACCCTCGTTGATAATGACACCTGGGCTGTTACACTAAATGACAATCATATTTAGAATAATGTTGCCATTATTTTATTTGGACCATTGGCTCCATTATAAAAACTAGTTTGCCGTTTGCAAATTACTTTAACTTTAGCAGCTAACCTTACGAAGCAAAAAAACGTGAGATCCATGCCGCTTAGCACAGATATCTGGCTGACTTAAGCTTATCTTAGGTTACAGTTAGCTATTAGCCAACCCTGCCCAGCATTGCTCCTCGAGCAAACACGCTATGGTTAATCAGCTAGCTGTAATTTAGCTGCGCTATATGGATCTCACGTTGTTTGCTTCTGTTTACTTCATTAGTTGGTTGGATAAATAATTTGCAAACTGCAAGCAAGCCAATTTAACAGCCAGCTGACATTATCCTTTCAAAAATATTTTGCTACGTTAGCTAGCTAGCTAGCAGTTACATTAGCTTTGTAGTAATGTTAGCTTTGACTTTGGACTTTGAGTTGGACTGTGTTTGGTGGTTGTTTGTTGACGTTAGCAGACTCCATTTTTAAGGTAATGTTAGCAAGTGCTGCACAGTGTTGGTGCTGTAAAAGAGGGGCAGGGCACATAACATCACACCCAACATCACACCCCTCGTCCCGAGTCCTTTACGTAAAAATCAGTCCACAGGCTGTTACAGGGAACCGAGGAGGTAAGGTCAGAGCCGTCGCATGGACCGTGCGAACTGTGCAACCGCACGGGGCCTCACGCCACTAGGGGGCCCCCTGCAATCCTGCTTCTTTTTTTTTTTAAGTAAAGACATTAGTTATGATTTTGTCTCTCTCTGTCAAGGTCACATTGAAAACAAAAAATAAATAAAAAACAAATCAATAAAAATAAGCAGGTTTTTTATTGTCGTGATGTCATTAGGCCTCACTGAAGCACGTCTGAGCACGTCCGAATCTCAGGATGCACTGGACTTCTTCACGGAGATGAGGATACTTCGAGAGATAATCCCAAAGGGAGCAACTACAACATTTAAAACACTTTGATACCTCAAAGGGATTGAAGGAACTTTCCCTAACTGTGAGATTGCACTCAGGATCCTATTGACTTTTCCAGTAATGGTGGCATCGGGCGAGCAAAGCTTTTCAAAGATGAAACTAATTAAAAACTATTTGCGCAACTCCATGTCACAGGACAGACTGTGCAGGCTTGCCCTGCTATCAGTTGAAAAGGACATTGCATCCAAACTGGATTATACAGATCTTATTGCTGAGTTTGCTGCCAAGAAGGCAAGGAAAGTGACTCTGACATGATCAGTTTCTGTGCAATTTATGCATGGTGAGTCCGTCTTTGTTAGAGTTACAGTACAGTCAGTGCTGTGTATAGTTGTGATGAAAATGAACATATATTATGAATGAAAAGTGTCCTAACCTAGCTATTTAAAATGTCGAGATGCCAAAAATAAAGTGACTGAGCTGACTTGATGTGAAGCCACTTGTTGCACGGTTGATTTTCCCCCCTTTAAAATAAATAGGAAAAAGTCATAGCTGAGACTATGTGTATGATTATGCTGTATTATTCTACATGATAAAAACGCATTGCAGAGGATTATGTGCATGCAGTAGAACAAGAATAGCTCTGTCTGTGTGACTGCCATGCATGCGCAATTGCGCATCCATGTCAAAGAGCAGGGCCTCGCATTTCAAGTTCGCACAGCCCCCCCCCCCATCGATATAACACATTATTTAAATACTTCACAGTTAACATTTGTCTTCCTCTGTTATTCATACACAAACAGCAGTGATCCTTTAAACATTACCTGGAAACGGCCTCCTCTCTGTCTCTGGTGGTGTCGAGGTGTCACCCCTAACATTTGAGACCTGTGAAGAGTGGGATGGCGGTGGGTTCTGCCCATCGGCAGCTAGCCGAGAGAACACCTCTGGGTGTCTCTTTGACATGTGCCGATGCAGATTGCTGGTGCTGCCACTTTCAAAGCATTGTAACTTCTTCATGCAAATACGGCAACGAGCAGCCGCCAAACTGTCCAAGTGGTCATAGTGCCTCCAAATCAAGCTCCGTCTCCGTCTTACGGGGCGGCCATCACTCGCCTCTTCATGTGTAACTTGTTTTGCTGAACCTCTTTGTGCTGCTTCCAGGATGCCATTAACAGCCACATTAAAGTCAGCATCATTCCCTGTGGTAGGGGTGTCAGAGTCTCCATCCTCCAGTGCAACTTCCACTAAAAGAGGAAAACAAAGTTACAGTTATGGGTACAAACATGATACTATCACCTGTTACCAATGAACCTGTTTACCTGTGGAATGTTCCAAACAGGTGTTTTTGGAGTATTACACAACTTTCCCAGTCTTAAGTTGCTCCTGTCCCAACTTATTTGAAACATGTTGCTGCATTAGATTCAAATATTTACAAAATCAATGTCCTCTATGGACAGACATTCACCTTTGATTGACTGGTTTAATTTAACACAACCTGATCAACATTAACGTACAAGCCACGGCAAAGCGATAATAAAGCAGGTGGTGTAATAGATAATAGAAACTGCTACACTGACATTTGTTCGTCGTGTGGCATATTATATTTGATGCACATTGGACACAAGTGAGTGTAGAAAACGCAGTGTCGTTTCAGTGGAAAACGCACAAGAGTAAACAATAACAAACGGTGGCTGGGTTGCTCAGTTAAGATATTTAAATAACCATACCGAAGCAGAACTGCTCACTGTCGGTCTTCATCTCTCCCTGACCGCCGCTGATGGATGTAGTTTCGGGTACGCGACCTTTTAATTTCTTGACAATCTCTGTGGGATGTTTGGTTCGTAGATGTCTCAGCATGTTCGTGGTGGTGCCTTGTTTCACCTGATAATCCATGCAGAGCAAGCACTGGGCCGACTCTGCGTCGATCGTTTTGAAAAAGCCCCAAACTATGCTTTTTCTCCGGACCATGTCTGTCGTGGTCTACGGGCTCAGCGGTCCATCTCACAGCCCGCACTGCAGCTGTGACAGATAATGTAATTTACTATGTTCGGTAGCTCTTGCTTGCTTACTAGCAGTAGCATTAGCTTTAGCAGCGGTCCACTGTGTGTGTGTATGTGTTTCGTTTTAACCCATAATGCATTACCGCCGCGGTACGTCACATCCATGGCGGGCTAAATGCTTGGGCTGACTTACGAAACTCTTATTTCATTAACAGATATTGGTTCCTGTATTATAACGTGCACATCTGTATGGCCTTAGTGACGGACAATGAAATAAAACGTTAATTAGAGCTCCTCTCACTATGGCCCATTAGAAAACAATATGTGTCAACCTATTTTAATAAAATTATCAGAAAATATTTTACATTTTCTCCGTCCACAAATGCAAAATTATAAAACACTTAACAGAATATATCCAAATTCGGACACTGATATCGGTCACCAGAAGTTTAGCTCTGAATGTAGTATTTGAACATGTAGATTGTCTACACCTATATTTATGGTTGTGCATGAAAAACAAATTTCAACCAACAGTACGTGAACGTATCAAGCATCCTAGCAATGTTTTAAATTGCAATAGCTATGTAATCTAATGTAGATATTATACAAATTAAGATTATATATAGTACTGGACCGTTTTTAGAACAGAATGAATGAATGAATTTACACTCAGCTGGCAGTGTATTAGGAACACCTCACTATATAAAATGAATGCTGTCCAACACAACCGTCCTGCAGTAAATCCTACCTTCATAAAGGTTAGACTGTTTTAGAGAGGTGTTCATTCATCTTTATGATCTTGGAGGATGATGTTTGTGGTGCCTGTTGAATTGCTTTGTGTTACACGAACAGGTGTTTTTTTGTTTGTTTGTTTTTTTTTAAATCACTTATTTAATTGTATTAGTCTCTCAACAAATTGTTTAATTAGGTACACCTCACTAGCTTAAGCTAGGTGTAGTTAGTCAAAAACCACAGAATGACAAACCTGTACTTTGAGATCGGGCACAGCTAAGTTATCCATTAAAATGTCTTCTCAGCAGGTTGATTCTGTAATCCCCACGTGAATACAGCACAATGCTTGCATGGAGAAATGATGACTCTATGGAAATGCCGAAGATGACATGATGTGATATTGCATCATGCAGTTAAGATATTTGAAAGATTATTCAGTCTGGCTACAGGTAAAGATTAGCTCAGTCTAGAGCACTAAGACAACTGGCCTCAGCAGAAATATTTGATTTACAAAACACTGGATTATGTTAAAGATGTAAAAATGGTGTGAACAGTATTACTGCAATATTCAGCTCAGCTTTAACAGAATCAAAGTGAAGTCTGACCAGACAGTGAATGAATACAACTGTATTTATTAAAGGAAATGTCTGTGAGGAGGATGAACAGAACAGTTTCCCAACGCAAATGCAACACATTGTGTTCAGAAAGCCATATTATCAATTAAAACAACACTAAATCTAAACCATTTAAATATTACAGCTTTAGACAGAAATTCACAGGCTGAAAACACAAACACTGAACAGAATAAACAATGGGAAACTTTCTCCACACCAAGACATAAATAAATACAAACAGTCTTCCTTATACAGATAAATGTTAATTTGCAGTGAGCTAGCTAGTACAAGCATCACACTGCATATTAAATATGTGGCATTTTATCAGTGCAAACAACAAAACAAAAACATCTGGGTGAAAAAACTCATTTGGAATGTATTTCAACAGTGGTGGGTTATGGAGCATCCTGCAGGCAAATGTGATGTGTTTTACAAAGACTGTAAACTTGATGTATTGTTTCTGTAAAGCACTGTTGGGAAAGCGTGAGGTAAGCATGTTACATCTATGTATCCTTATCTGCAGATTCTGCATGGGTCTAAGAAGGGAACAGACCAATCCAATCAAACCTGTACACTGCTTCCGTCTGCAGCACCTCCTACCTCAGCATCAGGAGCGGTGAGGCCCGATATTATTTAGGATATTCAGCAGTACTGAGATGCAGTGAGTGACTACAGCAACCATAAACTGTTTTAACACTTCCTTCTCTTGGTCTGACCACGTTACAGAGGCACACATTTATTCTCTCACACACGTCAAATCCAGTGGTTCTGCTCAATGAAAAGATCAGTAAGGTTTCAGGATGATGGTGGCCCCACTCTCTGGATTCAAACAGCTGTAATCATTTTAAATGCATAGTTTGCATGAAAAAAAAAAAAAAAAATTGTAAAAACATATTAAATTACTTCAATGGCTAGCACATGTAAACAAACCTTTGACACACATTTTACAGTCAATATTTAAAACTATATCACTTTAACAATAAAAGGTAATTCATCTGAACTTTCTTGAACAAGCCTGTTTCTTAACATAAGATTTCATGTGATTTTCCACTTAAAATTTATCCTTTAAGCTTCACCCTGTGTGAGCTTGACAGGTGGCTGTTAAAAAATGGTAGTTTCCTACTTCACAGTCAGTTTCAACTAAATTAATCACGACTGGCAAGTTTTCAAAGTGGAAAACAGGCACCAAACATCCCTAGAAATCCCCCTCTGAGGCATAATCTACTTCACCTCTGTCCTTGTATGGGTCCATATGCAAACATTTACCCAACATATGAATAAAAACCCCACTATGAATTCAAGCTCACTGCAACTGCTCTCTGTGAAGAACAAAACTACAAACTTATTTTGCAGCCACCAGGGTGTGAGTAACACTCAAACGAAATGACAAAAAACAACAGAGATCTAAGATGTCTAGGAAATTTGAGGGGCGATGCCACAAATATAAATTTTCTACATAGCTTATTTTACTCAATCCCTGGTAATTTATGTTTGCCGTAGCATGCCATAACATTAAAACCTACAAACCCCTCTTGCAAACTCTTCCACTTTTTAAATGTATGCTTATTATTACACATTCAAAAAAAATCAAACAAGTCAAACTAAACTCTGCACCGCTCCATCATTCTCATTCTGAAACAACACTTGAATTCTGCCAGTCACCACGCTGCGAACAGTCAAAGTATTTTGTTAGTCAAATCATCCTCATGCTTTGACATTCACATTCATGTCTGAGGTAAACGCTTCCTTTCAGAATAAGGTGCTTTTGGTTTTGGGAATAAATTAACAACAAAATACATCAACATCCAAATGTCATATACGATAGAGATTAAAATGTTTTGTCCACTGGAGTTTACATTTACGGTTGGTTTTTAATCTGAGCCAAATTACTGAATTCAGTGCTTGGACAATTTGTGAAGCACCCAACTATTAATCAAGTGATAATTTATGAACTGATAATGTATAAAAATGTCATGGGTCTGAACAATTGGTCATAACCCAAAACTGGGTCATCAGAAGAAAGTATATGTTTGTGTATTAATTTGCCCTCTCAGCCATTATTGGTGTATCCTAATATCCAACTCCTGCAAACTCAACATTAACTTAACACAAAAAAAACTGCTAAAAGAGAAAATTTTCAGCTCAGGAAGAGCTGTGCTCTTGTTCAATGGCAAATATGCGGTATGAGCTTATTTTATTTATATATATCTGATTATCAGTAAGATACAACAACCTACATTTTTCTTAAAATACAGAAATCTATCGAGACAGGCTGCTTAAAATGAGCATTAATGCAATGGTCAGACATCCAGTGAAAGGTCTGTTTTTTGACTCAAGTAATTTTGCTCTTTGCCACTGTTTAACACAGGTGTGGTGCCTTGCTGGCACATGACGTATATCAACCATATTTAGCAGGAAACTCATGACTTCAAGCTTCAGTAAGAATAAAGACTGTGTACTTTTTGGCGTGGTACAGGAAATAAATGTGTCAAAGGGGCACAGGTAGATTTTGATTTTACTATGACTATAAAATGTTCTGTTGAGAATCAGAGTAATGGAGCTGTGAGGGCACACACACACTTCCGTTTTCTCAAAATGTGAAAATGCAAAAAAGTAGTCATGGGTCATGTAAACTGCCTCAGCAGCTGATTTAAAGGAAACATATTCAGAGGCCAGTTCGTTTTGACACATGTAGTGGTTGGACTGGGAGTATAAACACATTCAGTTCTTATTCCTCTGCAGAGCCTCACACAGGTTGTGATTCGGATCTGGCTCTTGACTCATGATCTCAACACACTCCCATTCTCCACTACAGCTGGACCGTTTCACCGCCTCAACCACCGTTTGCACATACAGACCATCCTCAAATGTTGGTGCCATGGCAACTGGTCCTGGCGCCCACAACCTGCGCTCCTCGTGAGCCTGAAAAGACTGTCTCAGTGCTTTTACCATGGAGCTCAGCCCCCGCAGGTGAGGCAGGGGCATCTCTGTCACCTCTGGTCCCACCCACCCACTGTCTCCTAGCAACAGCTCCTCACTTTTACTCCCATTGCGTTGACCATAGAGTTCTGTCCCCCTGGCAACCAGTCTCCCGGTGGATCCAACCACCATGACCTCGTGTACAAATGACCCTGGCATGTTGAAGTTCAGGGTCACAGTGCAGCACACACCCCCGGAGCTTGACCCAGTTCCACCCATCAACATTTGGAAGAAACAGAAGTCATCGCTGGTGACACGGCGGATGCCTCGGATTAATCCGTTTTGTTGTACAAAGGTCCGTAGTAAGCCATGAACACGGTGGGCTCGTGCGCCAGTTAGATAACTTAAAAGGTCAATGATGGTGGAGCCAACAGTGTGCAGCCCGCCTCCTCCCATCAGCTCCTCGCACGTCCAGCCGTACGACTTATCCAGGAGGCTGGGGCCATAGACTCGGACGTCACACACCTGCATTTCGCCAACATATCCCTCCACCAGCAGCTGGCGCATAGCAACAAAAGCTGGCAGGAAGCGCAGAGTATTACCCATAATGCTGAGCAGCTGGGGGTAGTACCTGGCAGCAGTCACCATCTTGAATGAATCCACAGCAGTTGCAGCTTTCTCACACACCACATTCTTACCAATACCTGCAGAGAGAGGGGCAAAGGTCAAGGTTTTTTTCATTTAGATAAAACTGAATTCAACCATCTGATGTTAACGCAGTGAGAGTTCTGGAATTTTACATTTACAAGATACAATCTTGCAAATCTCCGACTCACGTAAACGTTTACAGTGATATAATTGTTTCATTCCAAATTAATCTCTTTTGTTCTGCATGATGAGCAGTTTTCACTAGCTATGGTTCTTAATCTGCCATTAAATAGTATAATAAATTGTTTTACATATATTCAGTTGTTCCTCCACTTATATCTACGAGGACAAACAAGATTTTACAGAATAACTCAATACATTTCAACAGCATCATAAACTAACCTGCAGCCTCGAAAACTACCATAAAGTGTATTCAATGCCTCTAAAACATTGAAAAAATAGGCAGGATTTACAGTATATTTGTCACATTAGACTGTCTTAACTGGATGTGCCATTAAAATGGCAACTGAGTGTTTATTAAATATGATTTGAAGGTGTAGAGCAGACTTGGTGTCTCCGTGCTCAGGCTCACTGTGGAGTTGATTGCCTTAGATGGCATTACTGCCCAGCTCCTGGACTTTGGTATGAATAAACAAAAAGACAACATTCTCCTGACACTCCATGTGATAACACAGAGGATGTACATAGTTTTCATAGATGGAGATCAGCAGCCTTCAGTTCCCCTTGGAGGTAGTGCTGTGGACAAGTCCTTTAGCGAGGACACACTCAGGAAGTTGCAACTAAAACAGGAAGCTGAGGTCAACGCTCAGGAATTCCATCAGATACTGTAAGTTAACTTTATAGATCTACTCTCCTCTGATACGACAACGCGTTGACTATTTTTGCTTTGATGTGTCACTAGCAGATGTGAGATGTGGGAAATGTTACATTTTTGTCTGCAAGTTTTGTTTTGGGGTTTTCCCCCGCAAATTATAACATTCCCTGTGGTCATGGCTATGACCACCATTAATCACATTTCAAGCATAAACCCTGAAAAATATGTTACAGTGAGAATGCAGCCATGTTCATTGTATGGATCTTTTGGGGAGTATTGTCATTATAGTCACAGAAAAGTCTGCTCCAGGGCTGACCTGCCACACCCAGCTGGTTTAGATCACATTTGTATGACTCGGATGCAAATACAGTGCAGGAGCTGAACCTGGTGTTTAGGAAGAAAACTGATCTTATGTGAGTGCTATCATTCACATAAACCCAAAAATTCAGAATTATGATATGTAAAAGAAAATGAAAAACAGCTGATAAAATCCACTAATATTCATTTTTATAGCAATGCTGTATTTTTCATGGCTTTGATGGAGTGACTGCTGTATGGAGGCTCATCTTACCCAGCGCTTTAACTGCAATCTGCCTCGTCATTGAGGGGGGAATATAGATGCAAACAAGGTCGACATCCTGGTGCAGCAGGACGTCATCAGATCGGCTGGTGTGAAATGGGATACCAAGCTCTTTTGCCAAGCAGCACGCTTCCTCTTCACTTCGCCCCCAAAGTGCATGAACCTCAAAGCCCTCGGCTTTCAACAACGGGACCAGCACTCGGGCTGTGCTCCCTGTGCCAAATACACCGACTCCTGGCAACATGGCAGTGCCACTCACTGCAACTTTACGTGTTAACCATGACCAGCCTCACTAACATCCCAACAGACTGCGAGTCACTTGTCTGTCAAGGCCTTTACTGCTTCTGGAAATCAAGGAGAGCTTTCTGAACCTGGAAAAATAAAAGAATAGACTATTGAAGCCAGAGGACATTAACAAAATCAAATATCACACATTTTTTAAATGTCATTTTATGCCGTTTCCATATAATGTTTAAACGTAAGGTAAACAATAATGACCATGCATGTAAAAGCATTAAGTGTTCATCAGCAAATCATCTGAACTTACTGTAATGCAGGATTTAACAAACAGAACCACAGACAATAATGCATAGTACAATGTCTTTATTATCCATTCATGTCCCAGCTTTAGTGACTGTGCCAACAGACAGGACAAACATGTCTGACAGAGGTCAAACTAGTTTTTCTTATCAGCAGTCTCTGACAGCGACTTGCATTGTGTCCTGCTACATAGTTAGCATGCCATTCGTCAGATGATCCACACCCACTGAAAGTCAACGTCATCTCTACCTGTGAAGCAAGTGCAATTTATGTCTCTGCTAGGCTTTAACCAGGTTCAAGACTTATTTAGTGGCACTTATGTACAACGACTTGCACACCGAACTTACCATCAGTTGGTCTAATTATATTAAATAACACTGATCCTTCACTATATACTACTTGTTCAGCTCACCTGAAGCACTCCCAGCTCTCCACATGCCTCTGGTGTTAGTCTAGTCTATCTTGGACCTCTATCTGTTCTGTGGCTTTCAGTCCTCTATGTACTTGTTAGAGTTGGCTCTTGTGGTGGGGGCACCTGCCCAAACTAATCATTGGTTTTGAAAAAGAGAGTGGGATGAGCAGGTTTATTTGCGATAGCTCTCATGAGCCTGTGCACAAACAACAAATGGTTTGCCCATTTGTAAAATTATGAATACGTATACATGGCCGAAGGTATCACGTTTGCCGCTGGCAGGGTCTGACACTGTGCCTCCCCGCGGCCATGACTGTAATGTTACAGCAACAGACTGTGTGCCTGTGCACCTGCATCACCTGTGTCACCGTTGAAAAAGAAACTCTCACCTTTTCACGCTGTATCACCCCAGGGCTCAAACACCATGTCCAAACAAACATACAATTACCAGGCTGACGACAGATTAAGCCTCAGATACCACTGGAGAGTAACCAAGCCGTGCGGCTGTGCTGCTGTCGGCTGGTCAGATAACAAAGCCCCCATGCCACTCGAAATTGTCGTTGCCGAAATCGATACTGGACGGGCATTAGGCATACTTTTCACGATACCACAAACTAGCGGAAAGTGTCCACTACTTCAACTAACATAGACATATGTGCTCCGCATAGCTGAGGTTCACACCGGTCACTAAGCTAGTTAGACTAGGTTAGTGATAACGTTAGCTAGCACGCTCAGCTAGCCGGCCAGACAGCCGCAAAGACAACTCAAGAGCTCCCGACACATGTAGCTACTTTCGAGAGTTAATATCAACATTCAATTACTGTAACGGTCTTTAAAGTTGATATAAAACAACCCAGAGTGAAATGTAACATTAGCTACCTTAAGGATTAGCCAGGACACCATCGACAGCGGTTGTAGGTGCTCTGCCGGGCGCTGCCCAGTTGCTAATGGTAACTTCAGCAGCGACGACAGGACTATGGGGAGGTCCAGAGACACTAACAGAGGCTGGAGATGGGTCACCGGCGGAAGAGCAACGAGACAAACACGCCTCGAGCTAGACGAGAAAACAGGGCTCCCATCTCACGCTCGTAAAGCTGTTCTGGTGAAACATGTTATTTTGTAGACAAAACGTAGGTCGCTAAAAACAATTTGGATGAACTCACATAAGTTAGGTTGACCTGGAGTAAGCGCGCGCATTGGACGGGCACCGTGTTTTCCCATGATTCAGTGTGTGTGAATCAACCTGTGACTTCACCCGCACAGAGCTCCTTCTAAAAAAGTAAATCTACGATTTGAAGACAGCTGTTTTTTTTTTGTTTGTTTGTTTGTTTTGTTTAATTTCTTTTATTGTTTGCATTGATTTCTGCAAGTTAACTTTTGGAATATTGTGGGGTACAATTGTTAAGGTTACTTAAAAAATACATTTAAACCTATCATGGTTTCTGTATTATTCTACACACACATACAGATTTATGGCGTTTCCAGTGCCTTTCGATGATATTTCGGAAGAAGAAGAAGAAGAAGAAGAAGAATTAGAGGCGTGCATCATACAAAAAATCCACAATTTTAATGAGAGTTGGACTTAATTTTTTATTGTGTGTACACTGTCACCATATGTTGCTTGGAATGCAATGTTTGTCATGAGATATTTACTCAGTAGAAGAATCTGCTCCACTTAAGTTTCTGTGTTCTTTTCTGGGTCTCAGTTTGTAAAACCCATAAGCTACGTCTTCACAGATGGACTCTGAGGAAACTGTGAAGCAGATTGGAGCTTTCTCTGAGAGTATTTAAAACCTGATTTTAAGAATCTAAACAACATGCTGAAAGATGATGAATTCTTCAAAGAGATTTCGAATTTACCAAACCCCAGTGTAACAGATGAGGACTTCAGTGCCTGAGACTGTCAGCACCATGAGGCCTGGCCCAATGAAACTTTGTGCCTGCCCTCTCTGCTCACACAGACTTGTTGCAACAAACCCCAAGAATGCTCCCACATTTCTTTACAGTGTTACATTCAAAGAGGAGCCAAACATATTTCAGTGTCTGTCTTTTTTCAGCATACAGTCTAGTTCTACTCCTGAACTCCTTTGTCTCCATTACTGTCATCTGATAGCAGGGAATATTTAAGAAAACAGCACTGCAGCAGCAGTTGCATAAATTATCTTTTGTTATTTTATATTTTATTATTTCAGAATATAAGTCTGTTTTCTGTTGCATAAAGACTTAAAACTTTACATATTTTGGTTAAGGGTGTGTCAGAATGTAATCTGTACTTCAAACTACAGATGTGTCTGCTGTGTACAGATAAGTGTTTGGCATGTGAATCAGTAGAGTATAGCTGGATGACAAGAGGAGTAGTGGTGTGAGGATGATAGAAAAAATCACAGGTGCACAGAGGGAGGATATCGTCGACCATGCAACTTCATGGATATATCCACTGGACAAAAATATCCTCCATAGGTTACTTGGGGCTGGTTGTTCCCTGAGGTTGCCACCACAGACTCACACAGGAGGAATCTACATGGCCATCAGGTGGCCGATAAAGATTACTACAACATGCAGACAGTCATGGCTGGACAATGATGTTTTAGAAGGCATAGTCCAATGACTAGATTGGATTCAAATGAAACAAGAGTAAATATTTCCTTTTAAACCTATTAACATTCTGTCACTTTGAATTTCACCCTCCATGGATCCTTGAGATGAAATAAAACTAGCAAATTCTATCTTTAATTTGACTGAATCAGGCTATTTTAATAATAGCATTTGTTTTATTGATTGGATATTTCCAAGATTAAAACTACACTTTTTGGTATTACAAGATATACATCCCTCATGTAGGCTCATAGTGTATAAGGTGTAAGTACTGAGTAGTACAACAACATACTATTAAATTTTTGATTGCCTTTAGAATTTTCTTCTTAAAATACCTGTGTGGGTATGCTGAGCTTTTTTATTACACATGGAAAATATTCTAATCTATAATTGTTTTTCTACATGCTGACATTGTTTTCTGCATCTGTATCATAACTAAATAAAAAAGAGATGTGGATATGGAAACAACACACAAGCCTACATCTCTCGGCTGAGCTCAGCAGTGCGTTACCGAATACTGACCACCAGGGGCGGTAGTTCACTAACGGACTTGGACAGGAAGTGCAAGGCATTGTGGGACTTTTAGTTCTCAATGGAGGACGGTTGGCTTGATAACACTGCGAAGAACAAAACAAGACATTTACCACCGAAAATAAAATATCAGCCTCGAATTCAGCACAATTTCAAGCTCCGTATGCTTTGAATCCGGATAAAGTCGGGTGGATTCAGTCGTCGTACGAAGAAGAGCGGCTCACTTTGGGTGAAAAATAAACAGGAAGTCGTTAGCGTTGTGGGACGTGTAGTTCCGCTTGCAGGCCACTGAGCTTTTTAACAACGCATAGAATAAAGAAACAACAATAAAATAACCTAAACTTAATTCGAAGACGGGGTTTTTAGCCTCGACGTTGAGGTAAACATGCCCGGGTTCACCTGCTGTGTCCCTGGTTGCTACAACAACTCGCACCGGGACCGGGACCTGCGCTTCTACACATTTCCCAAAGACACCACGCTGAGGGAGCTGTGGCTGAGGAACATCTCCCGGGCCGGGGTCAGCGGCTGCTTCAGCACCTTCCAGCCCACCACAGGACACCGGGTGTGCAGCGTACATTTCGCCGGCGGGAGGAAGACCTACAGCATCCGAGTACCGTCCCTCTTTCCTCTGCGGGGGGTGAATGAGCGCAGGAGTCGGCGGGGCAGAGGCAGGAAAGTGTCCGCGGCGGTTCCTGCCCCCGCCGCTGCAGCGACCTCCGGGATTGTCCTCGCCAGCGTCCTGGGCAGCACGGCAGAGGGAGCCGAGGGCAACGCTGGCGGCGAGGCTAGCGACGACAGCATCACCGTGGTTCAGATAGGCCAAAACGGGGAGTACCTGGGTACGGCACGGCTGCCCGCCCAGTCAGAGGGGACTTGTTACACTGCGCCGATCGGCACCGCCGACGACTTGACCGCCGACGACTCATCGGTCGAAACCGCGTCCGCCCTGCACCAGCCGCCCGTGCAGTATGTCAGTGTGACTAGCAGCCCGCTGGACCACTCGTACTCGCTGACCACCGGCACCACGTCCGCCGAGCTGCTGCGGAAACTGAACGAGCAGCGAGACATCATCGCACTGATGGAGGTGAAAATGAAGGAGATGAAGGCGACCATCCGCCAGCTCCGGGTGGCCGAGGCCAAGTTGCAGGAGGAGGTGCGGGAGCGGGACCGGCTTCTCTATGGAAACTCGGTGGTGGCTTTTAGCGTCCGGAAGAAAATCTGATGGGTGAACATCACTGGAGACGACCCGTGAAAAGACTGAGACTACCAGAGATGACACCGAGGTGTTTGAAAACAGCAGTTCCAGCCCTATTTTGTATAAAACTACGAGCGATGACAATTTATTTTCAACAAGTAGAACAGATTTTTCGTAGGCCTGGTGTAAAAAAAAAAGTTGGCTGGCTAGTTTATGTAGCGTATATTAATAACATCTAATTACTTAGAAACATGCACAGTCCACTGTTGGCCTGCAGCCCAACCAAGGTCAATAATACACGTGTTATTCATTCAACCGAGAGTCACAGTTTGCACAGACTCGCCACATTTATAACCAGACTGATGGGAAGACAGATGAGCAAGATGCTCCAAACTGCCTAATTGCATCGAGAGTTTTGCTTCTTAAGATTTTTCTGACAACGTTTTTATTTCCTTGCCTGGGCATTTATATCAGGAGGTTATTATGAGAAACATCTCCCAGTAGATTTGCAGAGGTAATGTAAAGTACATATTTTTGTGAACGCAACACTATTCTTGGCACACTTATGGTGTTAGCCAATGAGTTGAAACTCTACCATGATTTTATCTGAGTTGCCTGTAGTACCTTCAGTTGTTTTCGTTTATTTCTGATGCTGAAGACATACGTGACTTCAAGGAACTGAAGGGGCACTCAAAAGTAGTAGTGCCATAAAGGGATTTTTCTTGAAGACATGCATTAAGTTACATTTGTCCATCGTTGTATTTGGAAATCTTAAGAGAAGCGCAAAGAAAACCATTTGGTCAAGATACTTTATGCAACTTGAACATGTCTGTCTGCCCACAAGGTTGCTGTGTGAAACAGCGCCTGCTTTTTTCAGTGTGATTCGTGAATGAGTTGTGAGTTTATGGTCAGATCGTCCTCCACACAGACGTCGAGTGGCTGCATCTTTCTGTCCTGTTCATCAGTGTTTTATGCTCCAGGATGTCACATACATTTCTGATTCATGAACTTTGTCTGACAGCTCTGCTCTCACTTTGAAGTAAATTTCATTTTGAAATAGTGCTGATTCAGGCTGAATCATTTCTCAACTCAAGAAATGTGTCCTGATGTTGTTCAGTGTCACAGTAACAAAGTTGAAACAGGCTGTGAGTTTTTGTATTGTTTTTTTTACCTTTGTGTTGAAGCGTTGTGGCTCAGCATATCTGGGCTGTAGTTATCTGTCACAAGCTCTTGTTTGGACTTTTTATTTTAGGAATTTTACTGTTAGGAATTAGGAATATTTAAGAGACACAAATTTCTAGTGACTTAAGCTCTGTTGTCAGATATCAGGAGTATTTTTTTTTTTTAGCTCTTTTGTGGAAAATGAAATAAAATTTGTATGATATTCAGTCGTCAATCCTAAAGACTTGTGATGGGAAAGAAACATTAACTCGAGCATCAAATCTCAGTATTGCTGCCCTGTTTCATTTACCTTTGGGCCGCCTGGTGCTTAAAGCTTTACTCCTGTCAGTGTTTGGAGAGCATCCTGAACAAGTGTTGCCTTATTAAGACAAATACGATCGATATGATGTGGTGTGCAACCCATCATTTTAGCTGTTTCTTCTGAATCATTCTTTGAAATATTACTTGCACTTGGAGTTTCTCTCGGTAACACGAATGGCAAAACTCAGGAGACACTGATATTCCTGTTCAGATTTCAATTTAGGGTTATTTTCATTACGGATTTCTTCAGTTATTAAATGCTGGATTCATTAATTGTTAAGACCATAAAATGTCTAAAACTAATGCAAAGTGACCTTTACAAGATGAAGTGGTATCTTTAATACAAGCAATTGGTTACATTTGGGAAACCATGACCAGCAGGTTTGCTATTTTTATTTCATAAATCATATTAAACTAATAAAATTAAGCAAATAATTCTCTGATCTTGACTAAACATTTCAGCATGATCGTTTCAGTGCCGCACAGTTTGAGCACAGTAAAAATGATGGATTCTTGGTTATTTACTTGACTCTGACACAGGTTGACACAGATATCACACACAGTAGAAACCAGAAGTGTAAAATTGTTTTTGGCAGAACAGATGTTGCAGCAGGATTTTCACCCTCTAGATGGCGACGGGATAGAAGCTTGAGGAGAGGAGGTTTAGCTTGTGTCTATATGGCCTAATATGCTTTGTCTGTCTGTCTGTCGGCAGCTTGGATGGTGATTTCCTTAATTGTTACTCTTATTAAACAACTGAAATGTCAAACGTCTCAATGTGAATGTAAAGCTGCAATGCACTCATTCAACCCGTCTATTTAAAATGTGTAATTTTGAACACCTACTGTGATAATGCTGTTACATGAAACAGAGAAAAAGAGAGAGAAGCGGATGAATGGATAGACAGCATTGGAGAGCGAGGATCCAGATCCTAATCTCATCTGGATTTATTTTTTTACTCCCAACAGTGTTGCATAATGCCTTAATCCAGAGCTGTCGATCAATCTTACACAACTCCTTTTTCTATGGCTGCTGCCATTTACTACAACTGTCTTTACATTCAGGCCAAACAATAGCTTCTGTCAGACTGACTCATTGTTAGAGAGTAATTATGTAATGTGAATGAAGTAAAACAGTGTACCCAACACGTGGTCCAGTGTTCGACATCACAGTATATAAGGTGGTGTGAAAAAGTGTGGGTGTTTATGTGATCTTTTTCAGCTCACTGTGCATGGCTCAGGAGCATCAATGGGCATCCATGTGTCAGTAGAGAGGCTGCAGAAGACTCTACACAATTCTCCTCTTTCATTTGCTGCTCTGGTGTTTGTCTGCTGCGAGTACTTGTGTTTCATTTCACTTAAGATCTTAGATTTTGATATAGATTTTGACAGTTGGTTAGTATTTAATTTAGGCAGAGTTCTTGTACAGCTGTTTAACAACATTTAACAATTACAAAATTTGCCTTCTTTTGTTAGCAAGTATAAAAAGTTCATATTCATATATATATTCATATAAAATGTATGCACTCAAACATGCAGAAACCAGTAAACACGTCTGCTTGTGAACTGGAGAGGATGGTGCATAAGGGCTGAGATGGAAGCAGTAATATTGAGGAATATTTTGGTGAAAATGTGACTGTGTAGCAAATTGAGCATACGTCAGGAGGGCAGAAAGGTTCATTATGCTGCAAGACGTGTGTTTTGATCTTGTTTTTGTCATTGAAATCAGTTGCACTGTAACCACTGTAACCCACCAGGTCCTACTTTGAACTACATGTGCAGTGGAAACACGAGGTACGACAACACCTGGATCACCTCCTTCAGAGTGCCAAAGACATTACATTTGTATGGTGATTTGCGCTGCATTGCCAAAAGTATGTGGACATTGTAGCATTACACCCATAAGCGATTGATGAATGTCTTATTCTAATCATGTACATTAATTTGTTGCTCTGACAGCCTTGACTTGTCTGTGAAGTCTTTCCTTGACATTTTGGATCTTGAACGCAGAGATTCGCTCTATTCAGCCAAAAGAGCATCAGGTCAGCCACAGATGTTGGATGATGAGGCCTGGCTCACAGTCGCTGTTCCAGTTCATGTGATAGGTGATGGACGGGGTTCTGTGCAGGGCTCTGTGCAGACCAGTCAAGTTCTTCCACTTCAGACTGGGAAAACCATCTCCTTATGGATCTAACTTTGTGGATTAATTAGGAAAGGGCCTTCCCCAAGCATTTGACACAATTTTGGAGGTACACATAGCATTAAATTTTATCTTAATTGGAACTAAGGGTCGACATTTAACAAGTAGAAAAGCCCTGAAAGCTGAAATATCTCTTTGCGGAATGACTTTTCTCATCTAGCTTGATTGATCCTGAGCACATCTGCAAAGTGAGAATTAAAAAAAAACAAAACATATTTGTTGAGTTAATTCAGATACAGACTCACAATTGGAGTTGCTGCCAAAGTAGCCCCCATGATGTATTGATTTGTGACAGTAGCTTCAGAGTCAGGCAGATTATTCTGCATTTAATGGCTGTTTTAAGCTGCAGATTAACAATGGGTTACCATTTCTCCTGTGTCAGTATACAGATGTGAACCAGGACTTACACTAATGCACAGAGTGTGAGCCATCTGGGGGGTGTAACAGGGGATTTGGAGGCTGAGGGGAAAGAGGAAGGGGATGTAAGACAGATGCAAGTAGGGGTTTGGAATAAGGTAGATGGTTTACAGTCGGCCATCTAAAATCAGAGTCTGCATGTGTCATTTGTCGCTGTCCAATCTTTATTTAAGACAATTTAACACATCACAGTGTTCCTCTATAAGCCTTTATGACCCACATAGCTGTAGAGGATTTTCACATGAGTTGCTACTATTCCCAGAGGGCACACTGAGGCAACGTTGGACTCCCAGGTGAGCTGGATTCTCTTATCCTCTCTGGGACATCATCCATCTGTCGAAATGAAAAAAAAAAAAAAATCCTCACACTTCTGATCATGTTCTTTTATATGATCATTTGTTACACACTCCTTCAAAGGTGAAACTGTGCATTTGCAGCAGATAGATGTGTATGAACAAGGCAGAGATGGTGCCTGAGTGTGCAGCTCATTATTATACTGTATATGATTTATTTGTGTTTCAAATAAATGCTCTAAATACTAAAGACCGGAAATGAGACTACTCTAATCCAGTGTTCTGTGTTGTGATGCTGTCATTGGTTTGCTGCTTCCAAGCCCTCTATGGCTCTCGCCTTGTGCCCCTCCCTGGTGCACATGTACACAGACACACACACACGCACACACATGCGTGCGTGCACACACTCACGCAGAGCATCCTCTTACTCTCCGCAATGCATCGGCCCCTTTCACTGTTAATCCAGCCGGGTTGTGCCTCTGTGCATTGCTGTAGTTTAGCAATCTGACGAATTCCCAACGGACAGCAGGACACATCACGTTTTAAAGCATCAACTTCATACTCTTTGGATTTACAGTCAGTGGGAGCTTCACATCAGAGCCTCTCTTTCAGAGGTGGGACAAACAATGAAGTCCCTACCAGCCATGGCGACGATACTGCTGCCCATCGCTCTCTGCCTCGGTAAGGATGTTTCATTAATTAATGTGTGTGTTGTGTTTGTGCGTTTATGTCGACTGGAATAAGTTTGTCAGTGCTGAGTTTGTTTTTGCCTGTCCAGTTTTGTGCACTCTTACTGGTTCAGCAGTTTTCCCTCATGTGTCTGTTTCTGCACATATGTCTCAAACTGGACTGAGACAGAAACTCAGGTTGAATTTCAGTAGGTTTGTCAGAAAAAGTCCAAAGTAGTTAAGATGCCTGATAAAGGAGATCCCATGTAGCCTGTTCTGAAACTGAGGAGAGGAAGGTTTTACAAATGCACTTATCTAAATGAAATGCTCACTGTCCCCGCGTGTTCTGACAGTCTCTCTCCTCCTGTGTGTGTGTGTGTGTGTGTGTGTGTGTGTGTGTGTGTGTGTGTGTGTGTGTGTGTGTGTGCATTCATTTGGTGTAAAACATCATGTATTTGGGCGTTTGTTTGACTTTTTCAGTAATACTCTGTGCAGGATTAACAACACTTGCCATTAAATGAAACACTTGTGGTTGTGAGATTTACAATGACAACTGCTCACATGGAAATGTTCTAAAGAGAAATAAAACAGCAACCCCCCCCCCCCCAAAAAAAACCCAACAACAACAACAAACAAACAAACAAAAAACCAATGTGTATTCATACGTGATTAATAAACTCATACAGGACAACCAGGACAGCAAAAGCTGAATCACAGCTGGACATGACAGTCTCTCTGAGGCATAGACAGGAGACAGATGGCAAACCTTGAAAATAATTGGAAACATCACTTAAAGACTTGAAGATAACCACCGCTAACAAACTACAAGTATGTACAGAAGTATGTGGACACCCTGTCATCTTTAAATTGGGGGCTGTTTTTCATGTTTTGAGCTTGATTCTTTCACAGCAATCAAAGGAAATATTAAAGGTGCAATGTGTACGATATGGTTTTAGTTTAAAAAAAAAAATTCAGCACAATGTGAAGAAGTAACCGTTCTGATGTTCTGTCAAAGACATGTACATATTGTGTCGCAGAGATATCTTCTAAGGCTAGCATGCTAACTAGCTAGTCTGTCTTGTAATACCACTTTGTACCTCAAGAGGCGACAGCACTCTGACCTAACTGAACTGAGTAGCTAGCAGTTACAGCCATGGACAGCTACAGCAAAGAGTACAGTGAGCAGTAACTCTGGTGGTAACTCTGGTCAGTTACACATTGTACCTTTAATGCTGTGAAATGATTGAAAATACTGTGCTTCCAATCTTGTGCCAGTAGTTTGAGGCATGCAAAGCGAGTGTACAACGAGCACATAGAAACCCTGTTTACAGGTGTTGGATCAAACACAAACTGAACAAGCCAAATCTGATCACCCAATATCAGCGTTTGACCTCATTAATGTCCTTGTGGCTGAATGGGAGCAAAATCCTGCAGCCAGGACCCAAAATCTTGAGGAAAGCCTGAAACCAGAGGAGAGGAAGCTGATATAGGAGTAGACTGGAGTGGAGTGAGGTGTTCAACAGTCACATATTGTTCACCTGTATGGCTAGTGCATCGTTGACCCAAGATCAACTTACCTAAGGCTGTTGACAACTGGATTTGTCCATAGATGTCTTCAGAAAGAGATCTACCTCCATACCCTCATGCACTGAGTGGATTAATGTACAAATGACAAAAGTCCTCTTTCCAGTTAAACTGTATTACCCTTTTCAGTGGAAACTCAAAGCAATCACGGATGGATGTGTTGTGTATGAGCTGATCAATGCGCTCAAACAGCTCATACGGAATTTGGCTCTGCGGGTGTATAATCCCTCCAGATGAACGGAATACAACATATTTCTGTATTTGTTTGAGCCATTGAAGCACTGAATGGATCATGTCTCGATAAACATATTAACATTGTGTTTCACTCCACAAGATGAAATCCCCAACCCAAAAAATCTAGTGATTTTATTTCTCTCTTTCATCCCCAATGTCCCCAAAACACATGTATTTATATCAGTTTTGATAAAATGACCTTGATATAGTCTTCAAATATATTTTTCTCTTGTCTTTTCCTCTCTACTAGGCTTGGCCCCTGTGTGCTTTGGAGCTGCAATTCCTGTTTCATGTGGTTCCATCTACAAGAGTTTTGCTCAGTGTTTACTCACACTTGGAGACAGTTTGGTGGAAACACAAAAAGACCAGAACACCCAGGACATTGATGCAATCTGCAGGTGTGTGTGTGTGTGTGTGTGTGTGTGTGTGTGTGTGTGTGTGTGTGTGTGTGTGTGTGTCTTGTCTCAAATTGTAAAGGTTATAATCCTTAAAGCTGCTCTAATGAATAGCCGTGTTAGCCCTGTTAGGGGTGGAAGTCAGTCAGTCCACCTTTCAGTCCAGACTGAGATATTTCAACTGCCGTTGGAATGATTTCCACAACCTTGTGCACAGACACTCCCCCTGACTTTTCCTCTAGTACCACCATGGAGTTGACATTTTTAGTGAAATATCACAATAGCTATTGAATGGATTTTGATCATTTTTGTGACAAAATGCCACAGACTGTATAGAAACATTGACGATGTGTCTCCACTTCCAGTAGTGCAGTAGTGATGGAGGAGCCACTTTAGCGAGGTCCAGCTCATACACCTGTCTGACTCAACTCTGAATCAATGTCAGCTGTCACACACCCTTTTTATAGTATCAAATAACTAATTTAAACCAAACCTAAAATGACAGAAACCATCTTTGAAAAAAAAGTTGTTGAACTTAGTTTAGCTCATGTCCAATCTGCTAATGTGGAGGATTTTATGACCTACACTGCAGCCATCCACCAGGGGGCGATAGAGATGTTTTGGCTTCACTTCCGTGGAGCTGTCATGCCGTCATCTTTATCTACAGCCAATGTTAAATAACTGCAAATCTAGAAACATCCACAGCAGGCTCAGCTGTACAGTACCCTCTGTTTTGTGCTTATTAGCGAATGTTAGCATGCTAAGAAGCTAAACTCAGTGCTGACATCAGCAGAGAGAGAGTCTTTGAACTCATTGTTCTGTTTTTGTGGCCCACAACTTCATTGTTTTGGCTCAGAGTATTTCAGTGTCGTAAGTGTGGTTTCCAGATGCAGTAGGGGGAAAACTTGTCAATCAATCATTCATACCAGAGTAGATGCAGCATGTTAACTGCCCACAAATGGCCCTCTGGGACCAGTATTGTTCAAAGTTACTTGTAACTCAAATAAACGAGGGCTGAAAAGTTAAAAATCTCATCTTTAAAGAGTCGTTTAACACCAGGCTGGAATGCATTGTTTTGCTGTCCTCTCTCAAGTCTGTCTCTGGTGCATGTGGTCAAATGTATGCTTTGTTGCACCTGTAACCACACCCATCTGTGATGTCATGGGGTCCTGCATTACCCCTGTGCATCACTGTAGCAACATGAGGGGTTAAACCACTCAGGAAAAGCAAAATTCGCATCACTGTATTACTGTAGTTTACTTTCTACTTCCTGTCCTGGTGAACGGTGCATTGTATTACATTTCTACATTTCACACTGATGTCTTGGTTCCTTGAAGGTCCTGGAATGCATTTCACGTTTGTGCCAACTCAGCTCTGGACAGATGTCCCGGAGAGGCAGCAGCTGTCTGGGAGTCTCTAAGACAAGAGTCCAGGAAGACGCAGTTTTCTGGGAACCTCTACGACATGTGTGCCAGCCGCACCACCCTGCCGCCCAGCACTGTGCCTCCACCCCAGAGCCCTCCCACCTCCGACCAGACCAACCAGGAAACACTGAAAGGACAAACATGCAAGCACAGCCCCACCCTCGCCACTCTGGTGTTCCCTGTATGCAGCATCCTGCTACTTCTGCTCAGGAGTTAGTTCACCCATCTAACATCTAAGTCTTTTGATCAGAGTGATGACAGCTGGCCGTCAGAGTCCTGCGCCCCGTACGATCCAAACACAAGAGGTTAACCCTCCTCACAAGTCAGGCTCTTCATGATTACAAGCCGATCCTAAAACAAGGATTTCAATAACTGGATCTAAATGAAACTTTTTGTTCAGTGTTTCTTATGTGGACAAGGTGGTGCATCAATTTAAGCATTAAACAAATATCAAGATAAGTGGATTCTACAACAGTTATTGTGCTGCAGAAGTGTTTGTGATTATGCACATGGTCATACTTTTATAGGCTGGAGAGACAAACTGTTAATGTAGGGAGAGAAGGAAAGACTCTCCACTTCGCTGAAAAGAAATCTCAGCCATGAACTAATATTTATTGTAAATACTTTATTTTTTAGCACTACTGCAGTCATACCACATGATTTTTAGGACAAAGGAGATTTTGAGAGACGTTTTAATGTCAGGTGTCCAGATCTGCTTGTGATCCAATCAAGGTGATGCAGGGGTGAGTGTTATTACAGGGTGCAAACCAGTGTTTTTGAGCAGCAAGGTTAATTCATCACGCTGTATGACTGGTTTAACGTCAGAAAATTAGATTTCTGTTTGGAAGCATTTAAAACTGTGTCATTTCATGTGACCCCTATCAGTGGTTTTCCAGTCCTTTTAAGCAGCTATATGTTAAGCTTTTTCTATTCCGAACTGCTGCTTACGCTAAAACACCCTCATTGGGCAGTTCAAAGGAACACAAAGCAAAGCATGCACATCTCAATAAAACACATCGGCCAGTGGTGGGAAGAGGGAATTCCCCAGGTTTCATCCTTAAAACATGAACACTTGCTGTAATGTTACTTTATGTTGTAGAATTTTTCTCTGAAACTGAGCGAGCCCTGTTATGCAACCACACACTGTGTTTTATTCACTGGTTTTCACATCACCAATATATTTGGTGTAATATTTTCTGTTTTTGTGGTTATTTGAATTATACTTTTTTATCAGCAGCATGGAGTGGTGCATGTGTCTTTGATTCACTCTAATTTTTGACCCAACAAGTACTTAAATTAAAGGTATGCTGACATACACAATGCAGAGTCATTCTCCTTAAATCACAGCTATTACTTTTCTTGAAGGCATGGGCTTTTGTGTCACCTGTGTGCATGTGTGCGTGCATGTGCGTGCGTGTGTGTGTAATCTTAATGCTCTTAAGTAGTTTCATAACAGCAGAATGGTGAGTAGATTAATCTCATGTATCTCTGTAGCAGGTTGCCCCTCGAAACCCTTGAAAACAGTTTTTGTGTGAAGGATGAATACTATACATGGGAAGTGAATGGTGATTGGTTGTGTGGTGTGTTGCCATGTCAGCGGTGTTGTGAAGTGTGACTTGATTGTGATGTGGGCAAGTGTGACAGCTGAAGGTCAGAGGTAATAACTTCATTACTGCAGCATACTGAATTGAGCATCCTGCTTTATATTCTGCTTCTGCTTAAAGATTCATGTGTTACACTGATTAAATGTCAGGTCACCACCATGCAGCCTGTGCGACCGAAAGTTCACTGGTTTGACAGCTGATTTGAATAGTGCTGTTTCATACACTTCCCAGGTTTAAACCTCTACAGTTGATTCTTGTTGCAGTTTCCACATGACTGTGCTACCTGAGAGCATTTTTGATCTGAAATGAGTCAGACTGCATGTGAAAAAGTCTTTGGCTTTGTCTGCTTTTTGCTAAGAGACTACATGATTTTCAATACTGCAGACAGTCTGCACACAGCATGGCAGGTCACCGAGGACAGAGAGGGAATTCACATCTGACTGAACCTCAGAGTGATTATATTGACCATGAAATATAAACAAATATGAAGGTGTTTGTGTACTTTGAGGAAGAATCTAAAAGAAGTGTGCCTGTCACTGAAAATGTCCAAAAACTTTTGCTGCCAGCTTTTACTTAAAGTGTTTTTCTACCTTTTCCCAAAGATAATAAGATATTGAAGATAACATACTAATGCAGCTAATTAAATATTAGCTTGTTTCCAGGTCGCGGCACGGTGGAGCAGCAGGTAGTGGGCGTGCCTCACAGCAAGAAGGTCGCCGGTTCGATCCCCGGGTTGGGCAGGGCCTTTCTGTGTGACGTTTGCATGTTCTTCCTTGGTTCCTGTTCTTAACCAAGGTTACTTGGTGACTCTGAAAATTGTCCTTAGGTGTGAGTGTGAGCGTGAATGGTTGTCTGTCTATAAATGTTGCCCTGCAATCGACGGGAAACCGGTTCAGAGTGTACCCCGCCTTTCGCCCAATGACAGCTGGGATGGACTCCAGCCCCCCCACAACCCCGAAAGGGATAGTCAGCTATAGACATGGATGGATGGTTCCAGGTCTTTAGATCAGTGCATCTCAGTCTGACTGTCAGGCTAAACAGTTATATAAATATATATATTACAATTGCGTTATTTTTCTGTGATGTATTTTTTTCTGCCAAAAAAGCTCATTTTAAATTTCATTAAAAAACCGCTCTGACTTTCTTCAAATCTTATTTTTGATGGTCCAACCTCAGCATCCTTTTGTAGTATAACTAACAATAGTACTAATAGTACAACTCCACAGTTTTACACGTGTAACTTCATTGAAAATGGAAAAGTCCTCTTTCTTTTCTTTTGTAAGTGAACTCCTGAGATTCTTCTTAAAACAGTGCAGCATGCCTGGAGGATAAAGTCTTTGAACTGTCCCCAGAACACCTCAGTGTGTCTGCTCACTCTAATCTCTCTTTGTCCCGTATTTCACTTGAGAAAATCTGCGACATCACCATGAAATCGTTTTAAGATGCCCCAAAGCCTTCACATTCTGTGTCCAGATGTTCAAATGTTTAAAATACAGCATTTTTCTCTTCTTGCCAGCTGAAAGTCAGTGAGATGTAAAACAGCATTCATGGGGTTTTGACCAATGCTTTACGACAGATGGTGTGTAACATAAATCATGGATGGGATTATGTTTCCATGTGTGGTGGATTGTACTATCTCATCCATATGACCAGGATTTAATTTTATTTTAAACAAATGCTACAACCCTGTAAGCTGCACTGCACACCAACTCTACATATACACGTGAAAAAAACATGAAATATATCGTCAATCAATGAGAAGTAAACAATGATGTTATTCAATCTCCCTACGAGAAGCAGCTACTTAACTGACAGCTGTAAGTCTGATTTCCTGATATTGTTTGGGAGTTTTTCCTCCTTTGATTCAAGGCTCTCAAAACAGAGGAGGTCCATCTGTAAAATTAATCTACTTTAATTTATCTGTTTACTATCAGAAGGCAAAGCTACAGTTGTTGCAAATGTTGACACCTGCAAGCCTGTCAATAATGATCTCTGCAATCTTTTGGGGTGAAGACTGGCTGATGGTCTGTATAATATCTTCAGTGTAGTCAGGAGCGCTGTCACTGGTCAGTTCAACACTCACATTCTTCTTTGGAGACAGTAGCGTAATAAAGAAATATAAGAGATAGGGTAAAGATACTGCGCCTTGCA
The DNA here is from genome assembly GCF_039877785.1 of Chaetodon trifascialis. NCBI lineage: Eukaryota > Metazoa > Chordata > Actinopteri > Chaetodontiformes > Chaetodontidae > Chaetodon > Chaetodon trifascialis. The sequence goes on from NC_092056.1 coordinate 16,122,628, forward strand.
TCATTTACAACCCACCTGAAATAAACACAGTGGAAGAAACAAAAGCCACTACTTTCAGTCAAAGGCTGAAATACCAACCTGGCAAAATGGACAACTTTTCAAAGACTAACAGGAAACCTGATGAGAGAGGTTACATGCAGCAGCCAGAATAAAACTGACTTTGCAGTTATGTGCTAAGACCTTTAACCATTAGGTTATACTGATGTGCACCTGATTCCTTAATTTTGAGGCCCTGTCGTGAAAAGGCTTCGGTGTAAAAATCTAGTTTTAAGACATTCAACAACAAGATAAGAGACAACAATTAATATGTGTTTAATAAAACACAGTAAAGATTGGGCCATGTACTACTCCAGCCTGGAAAAACTGTTCAAATTGTGAAGAGAGTGGGAACAGCAAAGGGCCTAGCAGTAGAGACAGAGAGACAGTGAAAGGCAGAGAGAGGACACAAGCAAACATACTCACTTTAGTGACAAATGTGTCACCTCAGAGTGAAATGTTTAATGCTCAAAATGTCCAATTAGACCACGTGAGTCTTGTGCGCGCATGGGTGTGGGCTATATATTTGGCTGGTTTACCATTCATGGGTTTTACTTGTACAGAAACTCAGAGCACTGAACCTAACATCTGGACTACTTTGGAAAAGTTAGTCGCACTGGAAAATCTTTACAGGCCAGTATCAGTCAAAGCTTCTCCTGCCTGTGTTGTGAGTGGAGCTGGTTCAGGATCATGGAGGAACTGGCCAGGGAGAGCATCAGCCTGCTGGCCCGGTCTGCGTCCCATGCGGACCCGCCGCGGCTCGGCTCGTTCGGCGCGGTGTTCATCATGCTAAAGTCTGCGCTGGGAGCCGGACTGCTCAACTTCCCCTGGGCTTTCCAGAAGGCGGGGGGAGTGACCACCGCCATCAGTGTGGAGCTGGTGAGGACAGCAGACACCTGCAAGATTTACTCACTGCTGATGTTTGTGCATGGTTGAGGACAAGTGTTAAAAGCTCATTGTGCGATTAAAATGCTTTCACTTTCATGGACTAATTAGGCACTTTTCACTGCAAATGCATTCATTTAATTGACTTTTATCTTTAAATATCTTTCAATTCAGAGGCTTTTGGGGGCTAAGTTTTAGCCTGTAGACTGAGTATGTATAGACTCACCACCCCTCTGTCTCTCCCTGGTGTGAAAGAGGCACATCTTTTTCACAGGTGAGCTCTAATGAAGCTTCCAGTTAAGATGAGGACCTGAACTTTCATTGCACTGCGTTCACTGACTGCCACAGGAAATATGTATGTGTGAGAGTCTCATGGATGGATTTCCAAGAATGGACCCAGGAGGTCTGGGGTGTTACTGAGAACCAGTCTGTGTTGGAAGTGGCAGTTCCCTTTTGGAAAGCTGGATCACGTTTTTAATAATTTTTTTTTATATGAATAATCTTTGCTTGTGAAAATGTAACAGGTTTCCTTTGTTGATCTGCTGTGGTAGGAATCTTTGAGAGAGAGCTGAAAAAGCTCTTGATAAATCAATTAGTTGATAGCCAGAAAATTAACCAACTACCATTTTGATAATAAATTAAACTGAAGGATTTTGGAGTGTTGCTTGGACATATTACATATTTGTGGTCCTGAGGCGCAGGAGGATGGGGGCCCTTCCTACTTTCAGGAGAAGGGGTCTGTGACTGTGCCTGAGGGTCTGTTGTCTGATAATCTGTCCTTTGTGTGTGTGTGTGTGTGTGTGTGTGTGTGTGTGTGTGTGTGTGTGTGTGTGTGTGTGTGTGTGTGTGTGTGTGTTTAAATGAAGATTAAGTTTGAAGTCCTCCCTTGGTGTCCATGCAGGTTTCGCTGGTTTTTCTCATCAGTGGTTTGGTGATCCTCGGCTATGCCTCATCAGTCAGCAGACAGAAGACCTATCAGGACGTGGTGAGTGAGGTGTGTGGACGAGCTGTGGGTCAACTCTGTGAAGTCTGTTTCTGCTTCAACCTCTTCATGATATGTGTTGCCTTCCTGGTGGTGGTGCAGGACCAGCTGGAGAAATGTAAGTGCTGAAATAAGTTCTTTTCTTTCCATAATATGGGTTTTATTATTACTTACAGTGGATGACTTGGCCAGAGGCCATAGTTTACAGGCTCCCACCTTTATTTAGCCCTTTCTCTCTGTGGAGAAAGGTTTCACATCAGTGTAATAATCACATTCATTCTCCAAATGTGTTGTTAGTTATAAAATAAATATCTTTATAAATGATTACAGGCTGAAAATGCTATTTTTTTGACAGTGGACTGTGTGGTTTCAGTCAGCACCATCAGACCTGTAGAAAGCACTGTCTCTACTCCAGCAGCTATGATGCTCATGTCTCTTACTGGGCAAGTGCTGATTTGAGCAAAAACTTAATTCAACCAGATTAATTCATTGTTGAACATCAGGAAGCACTTCTCTGCTTGCCCTCAGCATTAGTTTCTTCTGTGTTTGAATGTTTTCATGTTTCCAAGGTACCCGCCTGAGTTTGTGATCAATTTAGCAGCCATTTCCGATATCAAAAAATTAATCTCTTTCAGGCCACAAATCATCCGCACTTTAATTTTCATTCGAGCATCAGGGTAAACATGTGACTGGCAGCAGTAATGCAACCCTTTTTTCATTTTTCCCGTTGTCATTTTGTCCATCTGAAACCCTTCAAATCCCTTTAATGTTTTTCCTCTGTTCCAATTTTGAACAGGCATTTGATTGGATTTACAAACACACTCCCACCCCCCAAAAAATCCATTTGATCAGAAATTCTGTACGGAGCAGCGTGCAGACGGAGCACTTAGTGAGATATCTCCAAGGACGGCCTGCTTTGAACACGAGGAATGTTTTCATTATTCTTTATGTTCATCAAAGCATTCATCTCACCACTAAAAAAATCATAAACCGCGTTGTTTAGCAGGATGGAAAATGTAAATGACTCTTTTGTAAATCTCTTGTCGTCCTGGATACTGATGCCTTCATGGTGCAGCAGATAATGTTCATTTTGACTTGCTCTTCTCCAGTGTGTATTTCTTTATATGAGACGGTGACTGGGTCCAGTGAGGGAGAGATGCCTTACCACTGGTACACCGACCAACGATTTGCCCTCTTCATCATGTGCCTCGTCATCATCCTCCCCCTGTCCATCCCAAAAGAAATCGGCATCCAGAAATACACCAGGTATCCATCACTGATCTGTGGTCAGAATGACAGCCAGCCTTTATGAGATTTAACTCTTTTCTCCTCTCATCAGTGTGTTGGGGACGCTGGCTGCTACATATCTGTGTGTGGCAGTGGTTGTCAAATATTACCTGATGGAGAACCACACAGTTATAATAACTCCAGAGCACAGCCAAGGGTCAGCAACACTGCTTTTAATGGATGCATGTATTTTCATCGGCTTCTCATTTTATCCAGCCATTGTTTTGAGAGCATTACTAATGTCTGCGTGTGTTGCCTGTTTTTCAGCGTAAGCTCGTGGGCTTCAATGTTCAGTGTTGTGCCAACCATCTGCTTTGGCTTCCAGGTAGGATCAACATCAGGCTGGTTTGAAGTCTTAAAGTAGTCAGTATGATATGCAACCATGAAGTGGGTTAGTATGGGGCTAATATTGTCCAAATAAGACACAAAGATATGTAGGATCTCCAACTTGACATGTGGAGCATGAGGAAATGATTTGAATTTCAGCCGCATGTAGTGCTTTTATCTACATGCATCTCTGCAGCATCAGAGGTATTTTCTCAGCTCCCAGTATTCCTGTCATTATAACTGACCAGGTTAGCTCACTAAGCAGCAGACAAATAGGGAAATATTCTTTCTACCCTTATGGCTATCTAACTTAACTGTATGTCATAATTTCTATATTTGTACTAACTTCACAATTACTGTAATGAAATGAAACTATATTAAACTTTGACTAACCACTGTTTACTTACACAAACAATTGCCTTGGCAAACATTCCCATGGATTTTCATATGCTGAGGTATGCTAAGCTAATCAATGTTCAAGATACTCTCAAACTACAAAAAACAGCCATGACTGAAATAGGAAATACAAAACAAAACAAAACAAAACAAAACAAAACAAAACAAAACAAAACAAAACAAAACAAAACAAAACAAAACAAAACAAAAAAGTCCCTCCAATCCCCCCAAACTGAATCACTAATTGGTGTGCCTGTGTGTGTCTGCAGTGCCATGAAGCCTGCATAGCAATCTACAGCAGCATGGAGAACCAGAAGCTGTCCCACTGGGTGGTCATCTCTGTGCTCTCCATGTTTTTCTGTTTACTTATCTACACCCTAACTGGTGAGTTCACCTCTAAAGGCCTCAGTGCATCAAGTGCTTACCTGACAGCTGCTAATCCCGGCCCCTCTCCTCATCTCCAGGTGTGTACGGCTTCATGACGTTTGGACGAGTCGTTGCCTCAGATATTTTGATGTCATATCCAGGAAATGATGTGGTCATGATCATTTCCAGACTACTTTTTGGAATATCAATTATCACCATTTATCCAATTATTCTTCTTCTGGGGAGGTAAGCAATGCCAGGGTTGACTTGTGTTGTCTGAGTTTATGTTTTAACACCTAACACCTGTGTGTGTGTGTGTGTGTGTGTGTGTGTGTGTGTGTGTGTGTGTGTGTGTGTGTGTGTTTGAACAGATCTGTCATCCTGAACTTGACGCTGCGCATTCAAAGACGTCGTCGAGGAATCGTCACTCATTCGTTTGAGAGTCGCTGCAGACTCGTCCTCACTGTGATGTGGATCTCCGTCACTGTTGTCATCGCCATGTTTGTCCCTGACATGGGTGAGGTCATCAGTGTCATCGGAGGAATCAGCGCCTTCTTCATCTTTATTTTTCCTGGTATGTAAACAGCCTCAGGTTTAATATGTATCTGTCTATACTGCATGGACATGGCTTCATATTTATACATTGTGCGTTTTTGCTTTAATTGTCAGCTTGTCAGTCACCTGCAGATAGCTTTGAATTGGACTAACCTGTAGTTGGTGTGTATGCTTGTGTATTACAGGTCTTTGCTTAGTGTTCACAATGCAAACCGAAACTGTGAATCCAAGAGTCAGGTGAGTGAGTGCGTAACAGGATCATGTGTGGTTGAAATTAATTTCTGAATTATTTCCTGAGAAAATTCCTAGACAAAGCTATGTAATTGGTACTAATTATAGGGAAACTAGAGACAGAGTTCAACTAGTCAATCAATTCTAATTGCTAATAGAGAGCCTTGATAGAGAGTGCCTTCACAGCAGGCCAGCAATCTGTTCCAATCATTCATTATCATGCATGTCCAGAAAATCCTTTGAGCCTGGGTTGTGTTGTCTCCAGAGAAGGTAAGAAGAGTGAAGTGAAACAGCTTTACTTTAAAAAAACAAATTAAGGCCTCTATGGGTATAAATTTGCAGAGGAGATCTGATCCATTGTGTTACAGCAAGGGGTTGTTAGAATAACGGCAATTGTGATTTGTGATTTATAATTACTGAAGCGGAGGAGTCATAATGTTGCCTCATCCGTAGTGGTCTTTCTCTTGATGTCCCTGATTTGCATCTCTGCAGGGTGATTTTAACAGTTTGGGGAGTCATAACCATCGTCGTCGGAGTCTTCATCTTTGGACAGAGCACAACCATCGCTATCATGGAGCTTTTCCACAAATTCTGAATTTCACACTGTTATCACAAGTATCTGCAGCAGCTGCTTCACTGTGACTTCAGAGCGGTTTGTGACGCTCACCTGTTTTGCACAACTGAAAGTTGCATTTGTAAAGGTGGTATCAACTTGTATTTCTATATCAAGGTCAATCACAGCCTGGATATAAATATATTTACTATGTGAGAATGTAATATTTTTCTTTGGGTGATGCATTCAATATAATGTCAGAGAGAATAATGTCAAAATATAGTGTTATGTATTCAATTCTTAATGTATGTATGTACAGAAAAAGTGCTGACGTTTGAATGTATGCATCTGTTGTATTTGGTATGCCAATGATATAGCATATTAAATGAAAAATCACTGCGTTGCCTCGAAGTCTTCATTGGTATTTGCAAACACTGACAGGGGGCAGTATTAGACCACTGAAGCATTATTTATTTATTTGTGTGGCCCATACTGGCAGCACAGATAAGAGGAAAAACACTTCTTATCCTTGTTATTATGGTCCCAGGGATCATTTTGACTAGAGACTGCCATGTTTAAATCAACGAAGCATGACAATATTCTTTTTTTAATGCAAACAGATGGATTTTGTGCCCTTGGAATACATGTTTACATCTACCAGATGACAGTGTGATTGAATAATATTAAGATTTGTTTTCTTAAGGACGTGATTCTTATCCTCCTCCTGCATTTTTCCATTCTCCCTCTCCACTGACCTCCACATGGCCTGAATCATTTGAGCGATATAAATCTGCAGCTTTCATTGAGCATAGATTGATGGCTGAGGTATGCTGAATATCACTGTTTATTGTTTATTGACTTCAAGCTTAAAGGAGTTATGGCATGCTGCCTGTGAGCCTGCACATGCTCACACATGTGTGTTAATGTATGAGTGAGCAATGATTTACTGTAAGCCCAGAAAAAAACGGTGCCATATATGTGCCTGGAGGGCTCTGCTTTAAAGGAACGAATCAGCCCAACTTCACACGTTTATCTGTCTGAACACACACAGAATGAGTAAGACCTTCATTCAAAAATAGAGCATCCAGAAACACACAGTGGCGCCGTATCGATGCTTCAGTTATGTAATGGGTTTATTTCATCTCGTGCAGCGTGACTGGCCTTAAGGGAAAACCTCAAAATGTTATACTTCACTTGTGTTTAGCCCATAGGATTAGACAATTTTTCAACCTGCTGACCTAATGACTAAATCCACTAAAGGCACGACAAAAATCCTTGAAAATCACACAAACCTCAAACTCAGTCTTGAATCCTGTTTACTCACTGTAAGCTGGCCCACAGATGTGGAACAACAACTCAGCAGCGTGGGAAATACATCTAGCATACAGCTACCAAGAGCTTAGCACTTCAGTTCTCTGTCTGTTGAACATTATTTCCAACTTTTCTGCCTCCAAAAAAGAAAGAACGGCCAAGCCATCTAACTTCACAACAGACATTGTTTTGTCTCACAAAAAAATAAAAAATAAAAAAAATAAAAAGAGAGTCTACAGACTTGATAGCAGCTCCATGAGGCTGTAACCTACTGAGGCCCAGCTGTGATTTGAGCTAAATGCTAACACTAGCATGCTAATATGCACACAGTGACAATGCTAACATGCTGATGTTTAGCAGGTATAATGTTTATCATTTTTACCATAATAGTGTAGCAAGTTAGCATGCTAACATTTGCTAATTAGCACTAAACACAAAGTAAAGCTAAGGATGAAGCGAATGCCCTTTTGAAGACAGTTGATCATAAAATAAAGAGTAGAAGAAAACTAATGGCGCTAAAGGAAAAGTCAGTTATTACAATTCATCATGCAGGGAACATGAATATGTGTAACAAATTTAATCATAATAGACCCAGTAGTTATTGAATCATTTCAACTTAAAACCACAAATGTCCTGGTGGTGCTGGAGGTAAAGTCAGGGGATCACCAAAGTCAGCTGGATTCATCCTCTGGTCACCATGAATATGTGTGTTGTTGAGATATTTCACTCGGGACCAAAGTGGCAGACCGACCAGCCAACACTGCAATCCACTGAGCCTCTAGCATGGCTAAAAATCATCCATTAGTGTCTGCATTAGATTATCTTTTAATTTTCCTCTGCCTCTGACAAATTATTTCCAGTCCTCATTATTATGCTGTCCCCTGGAGCTACTTTGTTATTGAAAGATTACTTATAATGTAGGCTTCATGCAGCCCTAATTAATGAAATGGCAATTTGTAGCAAAATCCCTTTTAAAATTTAATTGTTCCTGATAAGAGCATCAGCAAAATTCCTCACTGAAACATATGCTGCATGTTATGGCTGTAGATGTGTGTGTGTGTGTGTGTGTGTGTGTGTGCTCGTGTGGTTTCTCTCACTGACACGCTGATTGAAATCTGCATACCTTTTGTGCTCAGAATGACAAAAACCTTATTTTGTTCCCATTTAATTTGCAGATAACTGGCAGTTTTTTTTTGTCTTTCTCAATTCCAAATAAGAGGAGGATGTTACTGCATCACTGCTGTGACTGTGTGTGTCTAACAATGTACTGTACGGTACATGGATGTTTATGACCTTGTTTTCTATGCATCAAGGTTATGACCAGCAGACTGAGATCATCATGATGGAGATAACATGCGTCCATCACTTTGCTGCTCAGGCCTTTATTGAAGTGGTGACAGCAGATCTGTGACCTCCGAGCCGAACTCTGTGGGATAATCGCTGAAGAGGAAATGAGCTCAGGTGAAGGAGAGGCCTCTGTCACCTTGTATGAGCGCAGCAGGTCAGGATAACTTTAAATTCCATTTGTGAAACCAAAGGAGCATTAACATCTTTCCATAGTACTCTTTAAATGCTTTAACAGCATATCTGATCTACTACAGAGTTGATTTTGTTTTCAAATTATCCCTAATGACAAAACCCATTAAATGTATATGCTGACAAAAATCCTTTTATAGTTTAACTACTTTTAACAATCAATTTGTTGATTGATCTGTAGTCACACTGTGCTTTTTTATGAAATGTACGCTAAAATGAGTTTTCAACCACTCTGATGCAAACTGAGACTGCACTGTTAGCAGTTGAAACACAAGAGGAGGATTGTCAGAGCGACAAAGCCTCATTGACTAATTCCATTTACTACAGTAGTTAGATATGGTGTATGCACACAGAGACAAAGAAACATGACTCAGAATTAATCCTGTCATTGCATTCACACATGAGATTATGAATAACAATGAAGAATAGAAAACAGCAGTAAGACTGCATAATAAATTTATTCTCCCTGTCATGTGCAATTGGGCTTCACTCGCCCACTTTCCTTTATCTCTCCATCCAATAACACCATCATAGTGATGACTGCAGTCATATATGCTAAAAAAAAATAACAACAAACATGATCAAAGATGTGAAACTCTTTACTGTTTTCAAATGTTTGCATTAAATCATGTCATAATTTATAAAAGACATTGTGTATCAATAAGTAACGCAGAGGCTCTCAGTAAATACATAAATGTGTCAGGTTGTAACAGGTGATGCAAATGAGAAACTAACAGAATTTCTGTTAATAAATACGAATTCAGGATCATGTGTCGTTTATCCATGTACAGACAGCAAACATTTAAAACTGAGATGGTCTCCTCTGTCTCCTGCGCCTCAGCTGATTTCTGTAAATAAAAGACAAAGCGTCTGTGCTTGCAGCTCTCTGAAGCTGTACAGGTAGCTTTGCGCAGCAGTGCCTTGAGCTAAATGCTAACACACACAGACAATGCTAGCATGTTGAAGTGTATCAGTTAGCGTGGCGTTTTTCATGTTAGCAGCTAACATTTCCTAATTGAGACTAAACACAAAGTTAAACTGGCAATAGGCAGTTATTTGCTTTAGCATATCATTATGAAGGAAATGTTGATTACACAATGTAATGGCTATAAAATAATGAGACCATCTGCATTCATATTGGTTCCCTATAAGCCTTACTTTAACTATGCAACTTTGTTGTCCACCGGCTATAATCTCCTAGGAAAATTGAGGCTGACAGTTGATCCAGCCTGGCTAACACCATTTACATCTGCTTTCATGTCTCTATTACTGACTAACTGAATGAATGAAGTCACTCTTTTTCTCCGACTATTTTCTTCTGCTCAACCCAATGCCAATCGCTGCCGAAGTTTGAAAACTATATCATTACTCCGCATAAAATTAGGATAATTTAACTACTTCAGTTAATGTTCTTCTTTCTTCTCTTATTTCCAAAGTGACGTTGATTGTTTCTTCACAAAAATGTGGAAATACATGCAGTGTGGCCTGTGTTAGCGGTTAAACTCTGAGGAAAACAGAAAGCCGTCTGCTTTTCATTGCAACAGCAGCACCAAGAGTAATACCACTTGGAAAAGCTAGGAGGAGGTTGAAAAGTTGTTTATTTCCACTTCAATATGAAGTTTTACTATTCATCCTCTGGGAAACATGAATGTCATGGCATTTCATGGTTGTTATTTCAATTGCACCCAAATATGTTAGCCCCTCAGTGGTGCCATGAGATCACATAGGCCTACAAAGGCCTGCCTGAATGTCTGTACAACATTTCGTGGCAATTCATTGAGTAGATAATGAGATATTTCAGTACGGACCAAAGGGGGGACTGACCATCATACAACACTGCCAGCATGGCAAAAAAAAACACACCTCCACCTTGGTTCATTATAGCTATAAAGGTCATGGATCATGTCCTGTGTATGTCTTGTACTTTTTATATCTTTGGTTGTTTTAGATCTTTGGGAATAACAGTTAAATTAAAAGATTTCTTCAAGTTCAAGCACCAAGCTAGCTCCAGTTTATTCCATCCATTCCATTAGAAAAGAGGACAAGAGGTTTCCAAATGTACAATTGGAAATGCAGCGGCAAAGCATTTCAAGAGAAGTGGTCGAGTTAATTGTTGAGACCACAGTCGGTCTGGCGGGCATGTATGTGTTACAGTTTGGCTTGTTTTTCCAGTACACAGGATGCAATGTCACTGGGTGAGTGATCTGAATGCTGGAGGGAGCTTGAGACTGGCTGCCCTTTACGAATAATATACCACATAGAGTATGGACGCAGTCTGTCCCTCCTCCAATTTACAGAGCACATTTCATTTTTTTCAAAGTCACACATGACCTTTAAAAGCCCAATCTCAGTTGTGATATATACAGTATGCTGTTGCATTGGATTTGAATACTCTAAACTCTGAGGTTTTTTTTGTCCCCTAAAGGGCCTGTTCATTTTTTTTACATGACTCTACACACAATCAAAATAAATTCCCTTAAAAAATCTTTTAATTCAGTTCGAAAGAATCTAAAGGTCAGCTCTTGTTAGAGCTGCAGAGATGTACTGACCAGATTCTTTCAATCCTCAGAGCTATTGTTGTTTTAACTGAAAGGGTTAATCAAGTCTTCAGGTTCTCAGCAAGCGTGTAGCCTACATATAATGCTGGAAGCAGTAACCACCTCTGAAATTACCTCTAGTTTGTATAGATATATAAATGAAACACTTCAATTCAAGACAATTCAGGAAACACCTGAGCAGGATACGGAATATTTGTAGGATCAAATCTGTGTTGATGTGCTTGAAAGAACCTCCTGCTACTGTACAACTGTGATTAGTTGCTCAGAAAACAAAATACTCTTAAAAACTGCAGTCTGTATTTTATGAATAAACAGGGTTTTTAGGTTATTTATGTACATTACACATCAGTTTGTTTATGCAGAAGCTGTAGCAGGTCTCTCATGTCGTTAGAATACGTTCATGATTCATGGTGACCTGATCTTTGCTATGCTGGCTCCTGGATTATCTAACAGTCTCCTTACAGAGATCAGCAAACTCTGTGAAGTGTTTTCAGTCTCATCCCAAATGTATTTATTCAGAAAATCATTTCAATGCTGCTTCTGAAGAATCTAGAATCTAAGTAAGTTAAAGTAGTTAATCTAGAATTTTTCTTGTCTTTTATTGAAATACTTTTCCAAATGCTTTTAATGATCTTTTTGTATCTGTGAAGTACTTTGTAGCCCTGGTTTTGAAAAGTGATTACAGTATGATCAGTGTATATTATGAGAAGATGCAGATGAGGCACCATTTAATGAATGTTTATGGTAGGAAACAATAGTTTTGGTTGTTTCGTTTGCCCTCAACCACAAAACTTCTTCATGCCATTATTATTTTCCCTTTTAAACTTCATAACTCTCCGCAGCATTTCCCAAATAAGCTATTTCCTCTCCCCCAACCTCTTCAAACACCTGCTTGAACTGACTGCCTTGCTCCACCTGTCACAGTTTGAGATGCTGCATTTGGGCAGTACTGTAGGAACATTAAGATATAAATAGAAAGATAACTCCACAGTGTACACATTAATATTACAAGAGGTTTCACTGTTTCAGCAGTAAATCGGACAACAAAATGTTTACATCCACCACTTTTGGAAATCCTAATTGCACCTGGATTTCCCAAAGGTCCATTATTTATGAATGAGACTCCCTCTGTGAGTGTCCTGTTTTTAACTTGTGACACATTTCTTATTAAAGCCTGAATTATCTTTGCATGAGCATTATGCGATCTATGTGAAGTGGAGGGGGAGGAAAGCAAATGTAGAGATGCAAACAGTGCGCAAGCGCCATTCAAACGTGGCACTAAAACACAATTTTTCAAAAGTCAGTTTTCATAGTCCCATGCTCTAAAGAGCTCCAATAATTACATAACATGATGACACAGAACAGTTCACCGTGGATAATCTGTCTGAAAAGATGTACACACACACACACACACACACACACACACACACACACACACACACACACACACACACACACACACACACAAGCAAAATTTGCATTTAATGCAACAGAATAGATGATTATACAGTTTATTCAGAGGCTCAAATCCTTCAGAATTCCCCCATAAACTGAAAGTTAGACTACTTCAACATGGATCTAATTTTTCTCTTGGTTTGGCCGACATTGTCATTTGTCAGGAAAATCCCACATAATCATAACATTCATTATCATGGAGCATTAAACAAAAATGAATGACCTAATGAAGCATAGCATAAATCAGTTTGTTGTTCTAGATTTTACAAGACAGCAATCCAATAAATTAGGTTGACTGTTTGTGTTTATGTTTATATTAAAACTTCCTCCTCAATGTATCACCCCAAATTAGGTCCTTTATTTCTGAAAACTCACTTTCTTACAATTATATAAATTTTTGCGAACATATATTTCTAAATGTAAAACACTAGTTCACAGATGCACTCCTACTCAACTCAAGAGAAGCTGGTTCCACATGGTTGATGTCACATGGTATGTAACATAAATGACTATTTTATGTATCTTAAATAATAATAAAATGCATTTAACATGACAAATGAAAAGCATATAAACCTTCAAGCTTCAGTTATTTTACATTATTTACGTCGAGGTCATTAATAAACTACGTGAGGCTTGTTTCTGTTGCTGCACATTTATCTCCATTGTTAACAATTTGCTTGATTTTAGCTTGAAATAATAAATAATGAAACTCCAATGAATGGACGCCTTTAAAGGACGCCCCGCCCCTTCAATGACACGCATGCGCAGCGGTGTTCCGTGTCACGTGATGCGTGTTTCCGCTCTTTGGCAGCAGCTTCAGTCCGGTGAGTGTCTGTTCGGTGTTTTTAGGGTTTTTGTGTCTCTCTTCTCGACAGAGAGCTCCTCAGACTGTCCACTGGGACGGAGACATTTCTCTGAAAGCCTCGAGTCAGCTCAGTGTGTCAGAAAATCCTGTCTTCGCGGGTTTTACGAGACACAGCTCGGCCATTAGCTCTGCGCAGTAGAAAGCGTCTCATTCAGCTTCATTTGGAGACAAACTTTTTGTGTTACACAGTTTGTTTTCCACAAACAGCCTTTATAACTGTCCTTTACACTGTCCAAAACACGCAGCTACATTCAGGCTGTTTTCCGTCACACAGCTGTAAAGTTCATTATTTAACACCACACAACATCACATTTACCTCATTTTGGAAACCAATATTTTACTTTTACTTTTTTACTGTACTACATTGATTTGTTAACATCAGCCACTAGTTATGCCTCCTTTGCAGATTAAGATTGTTAAATCAAACCATAAATCAAGTAATTGAGTTTGATGTATTATTATGGCTTGAGCAACTTGATAATACATGAAGTAGCTGCAGTTCGCGTGCACACTAACACTAATTATAGCCAAAGGGATATAATAAACATTATTCTGAAACAGGCCTTTCTGTATAGTGAGTACTTGTGGTATATTTTGAAAATATAGTGATTTACTTTTCCTTCAGTAAAATTTGGAATGCAGGACTTTTACTTCTAACATATTTTTTATTTTTTACTCTGTGATATTGTAACTCCACCTCTACTTAAGTTAGGCAGTAATTCAGGGGGTGATAATCAGTGCTATCATCTGTATGAATGATGAAAAGTCTGTTGGCGTTTTGGAAAATTGTAGTAATTTGTTTAATCTTGTGAGTGAATGGAGCAAACACTTCAATTGAATCACTAATTAATACCACTAATTACTAATGCTAATTGTTTATATTAACTGCCTTGGCGAAACATTTTCATAGAATAAGGATAAGTCCCCACATGTACCCAGAGTGTCATCTGCTAATTGGTAATTTTGTACAAACCACAGTTAAAAACACCAAAAGGTTTTATTTTACAATAAAACGAGATGAAGAAATCTGTGAGATGCTCGAACCTGCAGCTCTCATAAATCATACTGCTTGGCATCACTTTGTTGTAGGATTGTTATTGTTTGTAAACAATTCAGCTGTTCTCGATGTAAACTAGCAAGAAAAGCTGTTTGATGTTGCTGTTTAAATATAAAAATGTATTTGACAAATGACTTTAAACCATTAATCGATTAAATTTAACTTTTCAATTAGTTGTCTGTCGACTAACAGCAGTTGTACATATTTTAACCTGCTAGTTTTACCGTTGCTGCTAAGAATGTAACTAATGCTAAGCTGCTGTTCATTTCTTAGTTTGTTTTTTAATTTAAGCTTGAATTAACTACAGCTGCAGCTACAGATACAGCTAAAATCTTATAGATGCTTAATCTGAAAGAATCACTGAGGACATGCCCTAATTTCCAGTTAAAACAGAATAATTACACACAAAAATCAAGAGACAACAAACAACAGAACTCAGTACAGTCACAGTACAGTCAGTAGTTTATTTGAACAGTAGCTGAACTATTCACAAACAGCCCAGAGCAGATGACTTTCATACACGTAAGTGCTTAACGGTATGATTTATGAGGATTGATTGATGAATGTGCTGCCATTAGCTGTAAGCCACATATTTCCATTCATCACTGAGTCACTGCAGACTAATCAAGAAATGACCCAGAAATACATTCTCCTGCCCTGTGGTATAATCTAAATCATGTGCACATGAGCAGAGGATTAGCTCAGGGGTTAATTTGATTCTGACTGTAAATTTTATTTGTGTCATGAATTAGAAATTATTCAATGACTATGTGAATTGTTAAAGCTTAGTCTTAGCGCACCATGATGGCCTGGTGAAAGGTTGCAGACTGTGCTGCTGCTTGGCCATTCTGTGGTAAACAAACACAGCATTACAGCGTTGTGAAACCACATATCGCCACATTTGGTGATTTTTAAATCTTTTGATTTTGAGTAGTTGACCATTTAGAGATATGTGGTTTTCACACAACAGCAACAAAATCTTCAATTGAACTTGGACCCTCATCCTGTGAAGATGTTAAGCAGTGATGCAGGAAACCTCTTGATGTTCTGAGTGGATAACGTCCTGGCCTGGTGAGATAATCACCAGTATTTACAGTCTGCAGTGTTGCCTGAGGGGCATCACATCACAATGAGTCGACATCAGTAATTCAACACCGCTCATGCGTGTGGAGAAAAATGAAGGGTTGCAGAGCTTGGCTTCAGTTCAATTCACTGTGAAATGTCCTGTTTGCAGATTTTTTAAAGATTGACTCTACCTGTGCCATGTTAGCAGGTCTTGTAAACACCGAGCGGTCTGGTGGATTACATCAATGTAGAAACTGGACGATTTCTTTGTGTTTTTTTAATTGGGACATTTCTAACTTCTCTTGTTGCTTTACTACAACAGGTGTAAAGGATGAACTCGGGCAATGGAACCAGGAGGAAAGTCAGCAAGCTGCAGCATTTCAACAACATGGTGGCTTTTGACCCTGGAACACAGACTGAGATTCAGGGTATTTTTAGTAAAGTCAGGACCTATGTGAAACCCTCCAATGGGGATTGGTGCATCCCTGACCCAAACGTTGCTCTCAGACACTCTGCAGAAGAGCACTGTCAGCTGCAGGCCCTAAAGGCATCACTGAACGCAGTGAAGAACCAGCTCAGTGATAAGAACGTCCAGATCTGGCATCAGCACACCAACTCCACCAATCGAGCCGGGAAGGTGATTGCTGCCGTGCGCTCTGCTGCCAATGCGGAGATCTGCACTCAGGCCTGGTGCAAGTTCTTTGAGATCCTGGGAACCTTTAATCTTCTTCCAGAGGAGGCACTTCAGAATGGAGAGCTGAACACAGTCCACTTGTGTGAAGCTCCAGGGGCCTTTATAACCGCTTTGAACCACTACATCAAAACCAGCGAGTCCACACGCTACTGTGATTGGAGCTGGGCCGCAAACACGCTCAACCCGTACCATGAGGCTAACGGAGGGAGCACAACAATCGCAGATGATCGGTTAATTGCTAACACACTGCCTTGGTGGTTTTTTGGCTCAGATAACACAGGAAACATCATGATCCAGAAGCATTTGCTGGAGCTGCAGGCATTTGTGGCAAACATGCGTCGAGTTGATTTGGTGACGGCAGATGGTAGTTTTGACTGTCAGGAGAAGCCAGATGAGCAGGAGGCGCTGGTGGCATCCCTGCATTACTGCGAGGTCACAGCTGCACTGCTGCTCCTCAGCCCCGGTGGCTCCTTTGTACTGAAAATGTTCACCCTGTATGAGCACTCCTCCATCTGCTTACTCTACCTGCTGAACTGCTGCTTCAACTCTGTCAGTGTCTTCAAACCTGCCACCAGCAAAGCCGGAAACTCTGAGGTTTATGTTGTGTGCCTGAACTATGACGGCAAGGAAGCTGTGAGGCCTCTGCTGTCAAAGCTGATCCGTAACTATGGACCCCATCTGGCTGACCGAGAGGCACTTTTCCCCAACTCTCTCGTCCCAGAGTCATTCCGGAAACAGCATGAAGAGGTGTGCTTGTACTTCCATGCACTGCAGGTGGAGACGATCACAGAAAACCTGCGACTGTTTGAAGGAATGAGCACAGAGCAGAGGCAGCGGCTCGACTACATCAGGGACTGTACGGCTCAGGAATACCTGCAGCGCTTCCAGGTAGGATGTCTGTACACCATGAGCCTGTCATTCATTCATGTGGTAGAGCTTTCGATCATATCACATGTCACTTAGTGGCCACAGTAGCTGCTCGAAATACTATTAAATTGAAAGTTTGAATTGTGAATTTGCTGTGTATCAGAGATTTCATTGCCAATACTTTATCATTATTATCCTTGAATGGAAATTCTGGTTCCTGTTGCTGGTTTTTGTTGATGTTATCAGACTCTCTCAGGTCCACTCAGGCCTGAAAACACATCAAAGAGTACCTTTTTTGCTGCCGTCTCTGGTTCAGAGCTTCAAGCCTCTGTCTCTTCTGACCACAGCCAGCATCACTGATGGGTGTGGTTGGATGTGTTCCTGTAACCACACCCAGCAATGATGTAATGGGGTCCTGGAGTCCACCTGCTGTTCACTGCGGCAAGGGAACAATAAGAACTTGAATTTCACACTGTGTAATTTCTTTTTTTTTATCTCTCAGTGTTAGCCACAATCGTCGTCATGCAGTCGGTATGAATGAATATTAATTAGGGCAGTTTCCCTGACTATTTAAAGGAAAGCATGGGCGTTACCTGAAGCTCACAAAGGTGCACCACTTTTTGAGTTATTTATAAAGTTAAACGGTGTTGGAGGTGTGTGTGCACTGTGTTATAAATTAGAATATGTTTGTGAGTGTATGAATGTTTGAGTGCATTTGAAATACAACATTGGTTTGAGAGAATAAACAATTGAAGTTGATGAAATGTCTCTGTCATAGGTGAGCTTTCTTCCCCGGAGTCGATGGATCTCTCGCAACACGGTGAGTCCCGCCTGCTGCAGCGTCTCAGCGGGTCGACCTCTGGGACAGAAGAAGCAAACAGGCTCCTTCAATGAGCGGAGGGAATTGCAGACCCTGAGCTGGAGGGAGCGCATTGAGAGGGGTTGCCATGCTGCCTGGATACAGAGACACTGCACTGAGACCAGTGGGACCAGCTGCGTGCTGGGAGGACCCCTGTCCAAGTGTCATGTGGATTCATGGTACGTTATTGTCGGGGCTGCACTGCCTGCAGTGAGAAACTCTGCGTTCTGTGAAGGAGGATTGTTAAACCACTTGAATGAAGCCCTGATGGACTCAGCAGTAGACTGGACACATGTCCCTCCCTGTCACTCTTGCCATGTGGTTTGCACGGCCTCCATCTTCTCTGATGTTGCAGGTCTTTGTGAATTCACAGCAGACAGTGACGGGAACAAAAACAAGAGGCGGTGCCTGGTGTTTGGCAGCCGCTCAGCGTGGGGTGTTGTTGAAAGCCAGCTCGGGGATTTAGCCTTAACATTTTCTGCCGAGCCTTCACTTCCTCAAAGAGGCTGCATCATGCTGCACGACGGGGAGCCGCTGTACCAGCAGCAGCTCTTAGGTTGTGTTGTGTTTTCCCTGCAGACCCTGAGCTCTGGGGATGCCCTGCTGCTGCCTGTGTTTTCTGCCCTCACCCGTGTCACGGCAGCTGTTGTGCTCTGCCTGCATGTGTGTTTTCGCTCGGTCACATTCAGGTGTCCGCCCCCCTCAGGCATCGTCGGCACAGTTCTGGTGTGTGTCGGCTTCTGCCCTGAAGCTGCTGCACAGATACTCCCTGTTCTTACCGATGCCCATAACTGCATGGGTCAGTTCACAGGAGAGAAGGACTCGGGTAAAAATCTGTCGTCTGGGAGTGACAGACAGGTGCTGCAGTTTGTTCCTATGGAGGAAATGCTCACTGGAGGACTGACTGAGTTCCTGTGGACCATGAACTCTGAAATCATCCAGCAGAAGCTGCATCTGCTCGTGCAGTCGTAGTGCAGTTTAGTGAGCTGTGACTCTGTGGTGCACACTGCCGCTTCAGAAGCTGTGTCATTATGTTACAGTATATTTTATTCTTTCTGAATCAGCAGACTGTTCAACCACATGACCTTCTAGCAGGTCGTCACTGAATCATTTTTGTCTGCTGACATTAATGGTACTAAAGTGATTTAGCGTTGCACTCCTGTAACAGTGTCAGACTCACAATGAACAATTATAGAGAGAGTCAATGCAACAGAACCACACATATCTTTCCCTTTCCTTGCCAAAACCTGTCACCTGCATTACCCGCAATGCAAACGTTTGCAGTTTGATCTGAGATTCAGGTGTTTTATGCTAATAGTGGCTAATGTAGCTGCGAGCCACTCGCCTCAAGCAGAGAGGGCTATAGAGGTCTCACTTCTTTTTCACTCCACAACACCAGATATTTTTTATTTTCAAACTTGTAGTCTTCAGTTGACTAAAGTCAAATTCATCAGACTTCTTGGAGCTCCCTCTGGACACCCCACAGCCTTTATACCTTTTTTTCAAATGTGCAGTAGTACTCCTCTGCGCCTGTAAACAGACTAATGTCTATTCGACGGAGTCTAATGATGATGCTCCACAGCAGATGTATTAAGTTAAATGCCCTATTCTACTCATTTCACTGTGTTTTCAAGGCTTTTATTCATTCAGGATCCTCCAGTTGGTGTAACGATGTATTAGACACATTATCTACTTGGTACTTCTGGGACTGTAATGACGACAGGATTTTGAAGGATGGTGTCAATTTTAAAGGACATTTGGACGCTAACTTTTAGATTAGCATACTCCTGGAAATTGTAATCTGAATTTAGACTGCAAAGCAACCATAGAAAACAAGAGTCAAATATATGTAGAGCCAATGAGAGCCTGACTGTTATATTGACACGGCCCATTTTAGCTTATCACAGATATTTAGGCATTAGCATATATGTTGGCTGATAAGAATTTAAAAAATCCAATAACAATATGTTGTTATAGTTATTAGGCCTAAAATATGTGGTGAGTGAGGAGTGCCAAAGTGTTCATATTAAATACATGAATAAACATTGTTTTCATAATAACAGAATTTTATACGATCTTGTCCATAATGGACATTTTTATTTTCAGAATACCCTTGATCACAAGTCTGCTTTCATTTCATGATAGCATTTTACAAAATAACATGTAATTCATGTCAGTTTTCATTTCATAATGTCACTTCCACCCTCGACGGACCCTCACTTTTCAGCCAATCATGTGCCTCCTGCCTCTTTATTTAGCAAGCTCAGCTCCAGCTACCAGCTTTAGCTGGGTAGCATCTGTTAGCTAGAGCAACAACATTGTCTAATTCTGAAGCAACAGTCGATCATCTTGCTGCTGTATGTAATCAAAGTACACAGACACAAGAAAAAACATCTTTCCTTTATTTAACTAGGCTGCACATGCTGCCGACCTAGCTGGTTGATGAACTAGCAGGGTTGTGAGCTTTTCTTATTAGACAGTGTTAAGAGCAGCAGCTCTTATAAACACAGCATCTTGTAATAAAGTGTGTATAATAAAAAAAGATATACAGTAATATTCAGTTGTTATGAAAATGAAAATGATTTTACATTTATTTTTTTACGCAATTTATTCATGTGTTAATTTCCTTTTTTATTTTTATATTGAACACTTTAAATTTGATTGCTGAGAAATTTGATGTTTTAGAGTAGAAAAATTAACTCTCCAGTGCCCTCAAACGGTTTCATGCTGGCACAGTTTCTGTAGTACGTATCATATACGCTAAGAAATCTCTGATAAGCCAAAATCAGCCATGCTGATGTATCAGTTGGGATCTCATGCAGATGTGCAACCTGTGATGTTAAGACAGACGCCTTCATTTCACCAGTTATGCCTCAGAAAGATCTTCATCATTATTTCTTTTCTGACAAGAAGAAAGTGTGCTACATACAATACTTCTGCGAACCTGCAGGCCAGAGCAGCACTGACGACATGAACTTGCAGTGCATGAAAATGCAAATTACTTTCAGTACTTGATCAGCAGAACTCATCTGTGACTAAACTCACTGAGGATTTTAGCGAGGCTGAATAAACAACAGTCCAACCCTCAGCACCAAACCTCCTGTCAGTCACAGATGGTTTGTGTTGAAATCCACATCATAAGACCCTGGAGTTTTGTCCTGAAGTGCCTGTTGTGTTTTACAACACATAATTTCTTTTTGATTTTTGTCTTTTTGCTATCATGCAACTTACTGTGAAGCAATTTGTTTCTCTATTTTGTGTCCAGTGAGAAAAACTTAATATCCACACATGGAAGGACAGCCTGCTTGCACTAAAATGTTTTACACTGCATGAGCTGTTCAACGAGGGAGCTGCTGAGGAAAGAGACATACGCATGAAATAGTATATTGGCTTCAATAAAGATGCTGCATTTGTTTTGTTTTGTTTTGTTTTTTTGTTTGATTTTGCTTTACAATATCTTTAATGTGGAGTATATTTTCTTACATTCTAACAAATATATTAAAAACGTGCACTGACAAATGACATGAAGTCTTCTGTTTTGTGTTGAAAGGTCTCTACATATAATGACCCTGTGAAAACGAGGAAAACTGCACAACAGACATCTTCAGATACTGTTTAAGAAATAAAACTGAGGCTCCCACTTGCTCGCAGTCCTGTCAGGCTGTAATGCTCATCACACAGAGACGGATGAAAACTGGAGTGACAGCTTTGCTATTCTTAGATCCTCAGCCAATACACATCTCGTGCAGGTACACGGGAGAAAACTTCTGATACTTTTTTAAGCAATTCCTATTCTATCCACTAGTGGGGCAAAAATTTATCTCCTGACCTGACGGTTGCACCGGAGGAGAGATTTATCTTCTGTACAACCATCATCTGAGGACATTTCTCACTTTGTCAGGCTCAGCTCTAATTAGACTAAACCAGCAGTTCCCAAACTGACTGGAGAGAGTGAGCGCTTAAGATAAATGTTTTTACTCGAATGAAACCCGAATGACTGACTGGTGCTTTCAGGCATGCTGATTGGTGAAGCCTTTATGCTCCTTTATGTAAGCATGTGCAAGTGTGAGAATTCAGATACATAATAAGATTCATTTGTCACAGTTCAAACAGGTTTGAACAGATTTTTTGTGGGTTTTTATAGAGTTTTAGGATGAGCTAAATACTGTAGTGAGAAGTGTGGAGCCTGTATGGTGTTTGGCACTGCAGATATACAGTACGCTGGCACAGCCTGATATCATATTTGTTATACATATGGTGATAATTGTTCAGTCTGACTCTGAATTGAGTCGCTACTCCAGAGCTCGCCAGGGATTACGGCACAAGAAAATTATATTCTGCGTATCTGTAAATGTCAGATAACTGTTGTACCTGTCTTGTGTGATATACCTGTCTGTCTTCATGCGTGTCTCCCACCGCAGTCATATCTCAGCTGCTTCACTTTGTGTAATACAGGTGGATGTGATGAGCCATTTTGATTACCTCAGCACAGATGAACAAGGAGAAGAAGCTGGAGTTTGTGGAGGCATTGTCCACACAGAATCTCCTGCAGCACGACTTCAGCTGCAGCACTTGCTGATGAAAAACTGACCAGATGTTGGGTGTGAATATGGAAATGATCCTGCCTGCAGTAGGTTTACGTTGAAGTCAGAGGCAACACTTTGTTTGTGTGAAGCAACACAACTAACCAGGAGATCATAGTAATCCCAACAAAAATCCAAAACTGATAAAAATTAAGTCATTACGCAGCCCACTATTGTTATTTTTCAGTTAATGGGAAAATTGCTTTTCATGCTTTTCAATAGCAGCACATACTTTGGTTTTAAGGCAGGATGGCAACACTTCTGCATTTCCAGTCAAAATATGAAAAGAGAGTCTATGTAACACGCAAACTTCCACTTTGGTCGACCAAACGAGAGACAAATCTCTGATCAGTTCGTTATCAGTTTGGCTGTCATCCTCTGTCTTCAGCTCATTGTCTTTCTCGCTCTGGGCCTCTCCTGATATAGACTAGTATTTTGAGTCAACCCTTAACAAAAACACCCTTATACAAAACTAAAAGTTACTGATTGGGTTTCCATTCATCGGTTTAAAGCCACTGCAGTTTCTGCTTTTGTGATATTGTGGATTACCGATTAAAACTGGATCACAGAACAAATCAGCAAGTCATCTTCCTCTAATCTCTCTCCCTGTTTGCCTGACTCCAGTGACACCAAAATTATCAAATCAGACAGATTCACATAAACTGATGATTTAGGACATTTTGTCCCTCATTCTTTACATGCAAAAATGGAAGAGAAATCAGATAAATGTTATGTACGTGTACATTTACTGTCTCTTCAAAATGTCAGCAAAGAAATGGTGAGGTTTGGTTAAAAAAAAAAAAAAGCTGTGTGTGTGTGTGTGTGTGTGTGTGTGTGTGTGTGTGTGTGTGTGTGTGTGTGTGAGAGAGAGAGAGAGAGACAGAGAGAGAGAGAGAGTGTGTGTGTGATTGAGTCCAGTGATTGGGTTGTTTTGTGTGCCAGGAATTTAATCTGTCCTCAGTGCAATATTCTTACTCTGTCACCACTCTGTCCTTTCCAAATACTGTAAGTACACACACACACACACACACACACACACACACACACTAGCAAACCAATATTCGTATCTCTGCAGTTGATGCTGACTACAGTCCAATCTGTGTGGATGAAGTGATCAGACGGTGAACTTCTGAACTGTGTGCTGAACTCACATTGAATGCATTCAAGGTGGAAACAAAACAGCCCTCTGGAGTTAATTGAATTGTTTCATTGAAAGGTTTCTGACCTACAACACTGTTCAATTATTGAGGATATCATGTACGTGTGCACAAAGTATGAAATAAAAAATATATTGTGTCACAATACAGAATATTTTAATATATGTGGTGATGAAATGTTAGTTGTATCTGTATCCGCTGACATAAAGGAAACACAGTATTAGAGTCCTTATCAAAGCTGTTCAGATGGTAAAAATTGAGAAAAGAAAGCCAGTAATAATAGATGCATATTGACAATGATGAAATGTACATATGTTTGTGATGAACAGCAGAACAGCTCAACATTGGCAGCATTTCTGGCTGATACAAATGTTGAAACTGGGAGTGAGTTTTTGTTTTCACATCACTGCTGAGTGGAGACTTGCCACTTTGTTCGGTCGTCTCCAGAGACAAGATGGTGACAGATCAGGTGAAGTGAAACTCTCATTATGCAACCAAAATAATGCAGCAGGAATAAACTTGTGAGGAGGAGAGCTGTGTTCCCCGCAGAGCACAACGTGTTCAGCAGAGGAATTCAGCTCAGCCACTCAACTGTCTGTCTGTGATCTCATTTTAAGACACACTGTCTTTCTTGTTATTCTCGCTTTACTGCAATCATTAATTTGTGAAATAAGAAGAGTGTTTGCAGTAAAGGAAATGTTAACGTGCCTCAAAACACCCCCAGCATAACAAAATGAATATTAAAATCCTTGTTTCATTTGGTTAATGTTTTCTCATTTCTGTCAGGGTTGATGGTTACATTTACAAGGTGTTAAGCCCAATTTTGCCAGTTTTTTGGTTTCAGGCAGTCAAGTAACAGCAGCCTTGTCCAAGTCAAGTCTGAAGTCCTCATACTTAAATCATGAGTCTGCCACTAAAGGAATCATTAGAAACTTATTCACTTTCTTGGTTAGCTTAGCTTAGCACAAAGCCTGGAAAAGGTGGGAATCAGCTGGCCTGGCTGCACCTCTAAAACTCTGTGTTTAACATGTTATATCTTGTTTGTTTAATTCATCCAAAAACTGAAGCATAACACCAATAATTCATGTGCCAGACAACTTGGTCAACTACAGTAACTTCCATCGCCATTGGTTGTCTGGCAACCTCACAGTGATGGTAAGACTTCAGGAAGTTCCTGTGAGAGGACTTTTTTTTTTCTTTTTTTTTTTCCTTTGGACAGTGCCAGGTCAGCTGTTTCCCTGTTTTCAGTGTTTATGCTAAGCTAAGCTAACTGACAGCTGCATATTTAAAGCTGCAGTATGTAACTTGTATAAAAGTAATTTTTTGTCATATTTGCTAAAATTGTCCCTATGCCCAGACAGCAGTACATGAAACATGTCATCTGTGAAAAAACTGCTCCATTGGTCCCACCTTCTGCTCCTACTGCAATTTGCAAGAATCCACCGCGCCCGACACAAAACAACCAATCAGAGCCAGAGGAGCGTCTGAGGGAGTGTCTGACATCTGTCAATCTCTACTCACACACGCTGCGAACTGCCCCTCCCTCCACTCATGCTGCCAGCTGCCGCTCAGTGAAACAGCTCTGTGAGCAGCGTCAGGAGGCGAGTGAAAGCTATGGCAGAGCAACAGCCACCCGCAAAGGAGAAACTGCCCATACCGCCGCCAACACACAACAAATAACCATAAAGATAATATGGTGATTGTTACAGTAACACTCCGCAGGTATGTTAGCGACTGTGATGTAGCGGCTGGGCAGAGTTAGCTTGTTTCCAGTGCTAAGGCTAACGTTACTGGTTGTCATGGCACCCGTGCAGATGCTGCAGGGAGGAGGGGCTTGGAGGCAGGGCATGAGTGCAGCGGAGAAGGAGGGGGAGTGACGTGGAACTTGTGTTGGTTCAAATTTTCAGGCTAAGTCTGCTCTCTTCTCGATCTTACCTACTGCATCTTTAATAGACTCACTTAAGAATGGCTTTAATCTCATCTGACTGTCAGTAAGGAGATGTATATCTCGAAATGGTGAACTATTACTCTAAATCTATACTTATAAGTATATACTTATTACTATAAGTTGCTAGAGACTCTCTCTGTACTTGGTGAATGATAAGTTAATTTGGTTTGTCAGGTCACACCTGTCTGTTTTCATCTAACTTCATCACTCCAGTGCATATATTTCTCTTCACGTTACCTGGTCAGTGGATGACACTTCGCTGCCAAAGCAGATGCTCTGCCAGATGCTGCGTCAGCTCTGCAGTACAATACAGAGAAGAGGAGAAAGTCAAAGTGAGTCCTCCACCTGTTTTCAGCCATGCTAGCTCCATGGCTTCATGGATGGTAATATTGTTCTGACTTTGGTGGTCTCCTGATGTCTTGATGTCTGTGAGCATGGCTGTAGACTCTTAAAGGTCCAGTGTGTAGGGTTTAGGGGAAGAGAGGAAACAGTTCATATTAAGATATGCAGGAGGAGGAGTCAAATATGGCACCAATGGTATGATGGCTGTGCCTTGTCATCTGTGAAATCTGCATTATAAGGCTGTTCAGTTTTTGACATATAGTACCAATATACACCTGCTCAGTCAAAGGTTTGTCTTTATTTTTGGCAGAAATGGAAAATCATTTTAATGATTATGTTATCATGAATGTATAATCACCTGAAAATAAGAATTGCTGAGTTATCGTTAGCATAGAATGAATTCTGTATGTCTACAGAAACTGCAGGTTCTCTTCCACTGAGTCCGCCATGTTGCACCATTATGTTTGTGCAGTAGCCCAGAGCAGACAAACCAAACACTGGCTCTAAACACTGGGGTCAAGTGTTCAGTTGGTTGCAACCTGTGACCTCACCGTTAGAGGCCACTAAAGCCTACAAACTGGTCCTTTAAGACTTACTATTAAACACCTTTACTATTAGACAAATTATTTATTGGTAAATCACACCCAGAGCTACTGCAGTAAACACATATAAAGCGCCACATACAATGAACCAGTTCATAGGTGATGTTTGGGAACTTTCTTGAGTCATCATGACAAGAGAACATGAAATATGATAAATGCACATAGAGCTTTTAAAGTTTGGCTGGTTTTAGAATAGAAGAGAGTGAGTCTTTACACAGGATGAATGTTGAAGATGACAGTAATGTCTCAGCTCCAACTCGATGAGGAACAGAGTAGAAATAAACACACCACTAAGCAATCAAAGTGAACATCTGCTCTCTGTCACAGCGACACCGCAGTGATGCAAACGAGTCACTCTCTCTCCTCCTGCAGCTGTTGTCTGACAACACACCCTCTTTGTCCTTCTCACAGACGAAAGATGGATCATCTGAAAACAGAGAGAACATGCATCAATCGCTGAATTTGAAAAAGAGACACGAGCCATGTCACATCTGGCACGGTAGACATGAACAATACTTTTATAGTGTAAACAGGGATATGACCAAATTAGAGAAAACACGCTTTAATTTTTGTTAACATCCCGTGAGAGCAGCTGGTGAAGTTACTGTCATGGTTGAAGGCTTTTAAAATTTACTGCCCAAAGCAAAGCCTTCTGAGCGCTGCTGCCGAACACTCGGCTCAGCTATTTTCTGCAGTATTCAAGGAAACGTGAAAATGGAAAAGAGGAGCGTGGATAAGAAAAATGGAACTATAAAGATGTAATCCAGCCAGACTGTTGACTGGAAATCACGTCAAATAAGATAAAAGCATTCCTGCCTTTAACTGCGACTCTGCTGTATATTCTTATGTTAATCCTCAAGAATTTACTGGATATGCAGTCACAAAATCTGTGGGAGGAAGGAATTAATTAATCCAACTTTCATTTGAGTTATGGTTTTAGTGTTACATGAGGTTGTACATACAGCTTAGGCGTCTGTAGGGAAAAATTAAAAAGTCATCGGAGGAGAAAAGAGGGACTTGGGATCACAAATCTTCAGTTGTGGCAGGTGTTTCCACTCATAAACAATAGCAACCAATTAACCTCTGACACCCGGCCAGAATTGGAGTGTCAATCCTTGTCGATTCTTGGAAATATTGCAGTTTAGTTCCTGTTCTAATGGCTAGTTTTATGGATTGAGTATGTAAATCATGCTGGATAGTCAAAGATTTATTGCTAAAACACAATAGTCTTTGGGTTTGTCTTCTGAAAATGCTAATCAGTTTAACTCTCTTCTCTGGCGCTCCTGCTTTTATTGACAATTATCTGAGCAGGAAGAACCAGCAGGAAATGCAGGTCATGAACTGGGACATACAGCCTCTGTCATCGTGTGCTTTATGATGATGGCACACATGTGATATCCAGGTCAGTCAGCTCTCTAAGTGTGCATTTCTGAAGGTACTGTTAAATTAAACTGAAAGATATTTTATATTTTCACGTTCTTCTCAACTCATTTGTACTGATGCCTTCAGAAATGTGCTTTAAAGGTCTTGCATTTGGAGATACAAACGAATTGCAAGATGTATTAAAATGAAATGTAAAGTGGATTTACAGTCTCAACATTTTCTGAGCTAATAATGATTGTTGGTTTTCTTATTTCAGGTTTCTGTGTAGCAATACTTCCTTACGGCACACTGAATGAGGACCTAAAAGGTCAAATTTAGCTGTCGACCGATTAATCAATATCTAGTATTTGGAGATAACTGTCATCAGCTGATCAGTCTGTGCTCACCAAGCCAATTACACAGAAAGTGTAACACATTAGAGACAAAGCACATTTTTCTACTGAGTGATACATTGGTATTAAATAAATGTTCAATGGGACCAAAAACAAAGAGCTGCTACTGTGGAAAGTTTTGTTCTCTCTTAGACACGAGAAGATGCTCCTGTCTGCCGATAAACGCTTTTTTATTCGCTTAATACGTTAGTTTTATAAAGTTTAGTTTTTTGATTACCTGTGTACATTTATTTAATTGATATTTTTTATTGAAGTGCACCCTAGGCAGAGTGCAGATCTACTCAAGTAGACAGCACAGATAATAGCATTAGTGTTAATAAATGTTCATTTAAGTTCAGTAACTGTGTTTCATTTGTGATTAAATTGTATTTTATCAGATGCAAAAAAAAAGAAAAAAAAAAAGGAAGCAACAACATGACATTAGCATTATAGATCTGCTACTGGCCACCCTGCTCTCTAAATATCACCACTGGTTATTGAAAGACCCATATCTGTTGACCACTATAATTACAGCATTGCTTCAACACTCACAAGCTGACTGACGCAAGTGTCACTACATGACACCGCGGTATGAATCATCCCACTCGAACAGACTTCAAAAGGTTCCTTATGTGACATTTTATGAGCAAAGGTTTGCGTGCGCTATAAATCCTCCAGTCATTTCAGAAACAAAATGGAACTCCTCAATATCTACAAAAGTGCAAATATCTAATACAAAAGTCCTTTCGAGTCATCTGTCTCAGTCTCAAACCAAGTAAGCCAAGTCTCAAGTCATGAATACTTAGTCAAAGTCAAGTCAATTCTCTTATCACTGTTTGTCAAGAAAGTCTCGAGTCCATTTGTGCTGCTGTGCACCAAACACACCCTCCTGCATAATAATGAATGCAAATACTGTTTAACCAAAGTAACATGGTGCAAACAAATGAAGCAGAGTTTGTGTGTGACAGGGCGGACACACGTAAATGCGTCATACTGAGTTCACTTGAAGTTAATTTGGAGAGAAACTTGAACACAAAAAGGTTAAAAGAGAAATCAAATAATGTAAATGTATTATTGTTGTTATTATTACTATTTATACACTGTAATGCATACCTTTATACACAGGTACGAAGTCACCTCGCTTACTTAGAGAATCAATATTCCGTCTGAGGTCTGAAGCGTCACCGTTTAGATGAACTGTCTGCTGACGTTGTGTGGGACTTCGCATATTTCTCCGTCAGGGTGGGAGGTGATTAAAAAATCTGAAATGTTAATCTGGTATGGCTAAAACCTGCCTGGCCTCTATTCAGAGCCAACAGCTTGCACTTTGAGCTCATTGTGTCATTTTCTGTCGAAATGAAAACACGACGGAGCCAAAGCTTGAAATGTGCAGCTGCCAAAGCAGTTAGTGTGTGAAGCTGCCGAGTGTTTGTCGGGCCACACACGTTTTCCCACACTTAGGCAGCTAGATTATGTCCCATATGGGCCACACTGGTTTTAGTTTAATTTGATTAATTTGTTTCAACACTTACAATCACAGCAACTGATATCGCTTTTATTTTACTTTTATTTCTCCTCTACAGTATGTGTGAACTACCACAGACAATAGCTGGTAGATTTGCTGTTTGCCAGTGTTGTTTACTGTACACTGGTCCCTCTCTCTCTCTCTCTCTCTCTCTCTCTCTCTCTCTCTCTCTCTCTCTCTTGCTCTTTGCTTGAAGGCACATCGATAGACCTCTGTTCACCCACTGAATTGAATTGGCTCGATGAAATGGATTGCCTGGACTGAGGTGGGGCAGAGGGCACAAATCAGGCCTCAGGGACACTTGTTGTTGGCATTCAATTGACACACACACACACACACACACACACACACACACACACACACACACACACACACACACACACACACACACACACACTACACACTCATCTGAGGATATGTTTGCCCAGGTATGTACACTGCACTTTTATATGTGCATGTGGGAGTGCTTGCTGCGCTTCAGTGCACTTGTCTATGGAGGCTGTCAAATCACCACGATTCATCACAGCGCTGAGCTCCTGTGCTTAGACATATTTTCCCTCCATGTGCGTGATCCATGATTGTCTGCACGGATTCATATTTCTTCTCCCAAAAAACACACATGATGGAAAATGGCGGGTGCAGGTCGGCAGTGGACGTGAGCCTGTACTCAGTGTTTGTTTGTGGGGCAGAACACTTGCTTATTATTTGATGTACTTGAGTCTGATCAACACTTAAATTCAGTTTGTCTTAACTGCTAAGAGACATGTGACCAAGAAGAGATGTAATTATGAAGTTAAAATCACCCTAAAGTGCCTTTGAAAATTCACAGTTTCCAAAAAAACCCCTTAGATTTCCTATTTAACTTCATATTCATTGTATTAAGGACATCTTAGGCTTTTAAAAATGCACATTTGTTAAGCTCAAGCGCTTTTTATAAATTAACTGCAAGCACGCAATGTACAAGCACAAATATATCCACCCTGTCAGGGATAAATTCAAAGTAAATACATTTTCAGTCAATAGTAATTATCACAAGGACATTAGTCCCTTTCTCAACAATATATTTCATTTAATGGGAAAAGTCTTACTGTAAAATATTTGTTTGCCCATAACATCTGTGATCTAACCAACTAGTTTTGTTGCCTTAACCAAACTCAAACAGGAAACTAAAACTGGAAAAAAACAAACAAATTTTCTGTTCAGTTGCAGCAATGGTCCAGCAGCAACATGAATTATGATGTTGTAGGAACAACACCAACACAGAAATATCAGATAAACCCCCTTTACTTCATCTGGCTGGGTGGTTTAAAACCATCTGGTTCGTCCAATGATCCTGTTCCTCCTCAACTTTTTAAAGAGGTTTTCCCCACTCTCGGGCCTTACTTACTCAGTATTATTAACAGCAGTCTGTCATCAGGGGTGGTTCCTGTTCAGTTTAAACATGCAGTTGTGCAGCCACTGATTAAAAAACCTGGACTGGATCCCACTGTTATGGCTAACTTTAGGCCCATTTCCAAACTGCCTTTCGTATCAAAGATCTTAGAGAAGATTGTCTATTCTCAGCTTTTTGACTTTTTTAATGACCACAACATTCTTGAAATTTTCCAATCTGGTTTTAAAACATTGCACAGCACAGAATCAGCACTCTTAAGGGTTTTTAATGACATCTTTTTAGCTACTGATTCTGGTCACTCAGTAATTCTTGTCCTTTTAGATTTAACTGCTGCTTTCGACACAGTGGACCATGATATCCTAATTGCTCGCCTGGAGCAGTGGGTGGGCATCAGGGGTCAGGCGCTGGCTTGGTTCAGGTCCTACCTATCACACCGGTCATTCTGTGTCGGCCTTGGTGACTCTGTGTCCTCCACTGCTCCTCTCTCTTGCGGGGTTCCACAAGGCTCAGTGTTGGGCCCACTTTTATTTTCTTTATACCTTCTTCCACTTGGGTCCATTCTCAGGAAGCACGGCATTTTATTTCATTGTTATGCGGATGACAGCCAGATTTATGTCCCCCTTAAAAAGACTGACTCTTCTGCACTTAAGCCACTTCTAAATTGTCTGGATGACGTCAAAGCTTGGATGGCTCGAAACTTTTTAAATTTTAATGAGAACAAGACGGAAGTGATTGTCTTTGGTGGCACCTCCGTGACCTCCCCAGTCGACCTGGGTTCCCTGGCGCAGTTCGCCAAACCCACTGTTAATAATCTGGGGGTAAAAGTGGACGCGGAACTAAAGTTCGACAGCCAGATTAAAGCTGTGGTAAAAACCAGCTTCTTCCAGCTAAGACAACTTGCTAAAATTAAACCCTTTCTGCACAGACAGCACTTTGAAACAGTAATACATGCCTTTGTAACCACTCGGCTTGATTACTGCAATGCACTTTACATGGGGGTCAGCGGGTCCTCCATTGCACGTCTGCAACTAGTGCAGAATGCAGCTGCACGTCTCTTAACTGGCACTCGAAAGTCTGAGCACATTACACCGATTTTAGCTTCACTTCACTGGCTACCCGTCCATTTTAGAATTCATTTTAAAATTCTTTTATTTGCTTTTAAAGCCCAAAATGGCCTTGCCCCAGTGTACCTCTCTGAGCTTCTGCACCCTTACGCACCTACTCGATCCCTCAGGTCAGCTGACCAGCTGCTCCTGAGGGTTCCCAAAACAAGGCGGAAGCTCAGAGGGGACCGAGCGTTTGCTACTGCCGCCCCTAAGCTTTGGAATGAACTGCCGCTGCACATCAGGCAGTCCTCTTCCGTGGCCACTTTTAAATCTCTTCTTAAAACGCACCTCTTTTCCTTGGCTTTTAACACCACCTAGACTGTTTATTTTATGTGCACAGGTTTTCTACCCTTTATTTATTATGTTTTCTGTTTCAATGTCTATTTTATTGTTTATTTTATTGTTTGTTTTTTTTTTCTTTTTGTTTGTTTGTTTTTTAATGTACAGCACTTTGGAAACCTTGAGTTTATTTAAACTGTGCTTTATAAATAAAGATGGATTGGATTGGATTGGATTGGGTGTCAAACTGATGTCTTGGTAGAGTCTCATTGTGCCTTTCACTCCAGCTGTTGCTGCTGTCTGGGTCAGCAGGCCTTCATTTAGCAAAGTGAGTAGAGGAGGATGACTTGTTAGCCTTCAGACTGAGCTAGGCTAGCTGTTTCCCTCTGCTTCCAGTCTTGATGCTTTCCTAACATGTGAGGTCAATCTTCTCATTTAACCGTCTGCAGGATTGTGAAAAAGTGTATGTGCCAAAATCTTGAGCTACACCTTTCAAATGTTTGTTTTTCTGCGTGTGTTTTTTTCTTTTTGTGGATCCACAAAGTGTCTGCCTCACAGCCACACTGCACAGCTGACTGTTACATCATGAGGACAAATAATCACTTCTTGTCTCAGGTGACACTATTACTAGTGGTGGGGTTGTTTTTCCAGTTGAGAAATGTGTTCTCTGGAGGTCTCTTAATTGTTCTCCATGGAGGGGGGAGAACAAACCATCCTGCCTGCATGCAGGGAGATGCCATTTTCCTCCTGATTGTTCAGCAAACTCAAAAATACAATTCTGTCATGTCACTGCTAAGCTTTACACGCATCTAATCTGTGAAATGCTGTATGATGATGTTTGGGTCACATTGTATGAGTTCATCTTCAGCAGGAAACCCCCGTGTGATAGTGTCTGTTGAGCTGCTACTACTATGTATGTGATTTTCTACATGTTTGTCGCATGTACAAATGGCAAGCAGTAAATGATGATGCAGCTTTTTTCATTGCCAGGTGTTTATCTGTTGCAGTGTTGCGCAGAGAAATAATCACAATACAATCTGTCAAATCTGAAAATTGGATTCTGCTTTATCTGGTTTCAGCCTTTGGCTACCAACACTTTCTATGTTTGACGATTACACTATAGTCCACATTGTGCAGCTGATAAAAATGGCTGATTACTGCGATGAGGCATCCTGTCACTCTAATTTACACAAATCATACACTCCCCCTCTGACTTCTGCTCAACCGTGTTAACGCTGGAGCAAATGTCTCTGGCAGTCAAACCCAGAAAGTCTAATTTAATCTACATGCACACTTCCACACAAATAATCCCACACTGTGATATTCATTCCTCCCAACAACATGCACATTTGGTATTTATTGTTCTTCTGAGCGTGTGATTATGCAGTTTTAGAAGTGTGCTGTCGCAGTACAGCAGTGAGGAGGACTGCTGTAATTTATTATACTCAGCTATGCAGTACAGCTGATATCTGATTGGCTGCATGACAAGAAGCTGCAGGAGGGATAGGCTTGTTGGAGGAAAGTGAAGCAGTGAAAGTTCAGGTTTGGAGTTCACTTGAACGTGCCTGTCCTGAATGGCTGCGCAGCTAATGATGACAGGTGGGTGAGACAAATAGCCGCATGGGCCACTGAACTTAACCGCAGAGGCTGATTGGACAGCCTGCTGAACATTCATGAGAGTGACTGTCTGCTGAATTGTATGTGCTTCTATGTGTCCTCATGATTTATGTGGTGAATACTAGGTGTAGGCGTGCTGTAAGGGCAATAATCAGCATCTGTTGTGTGGTGGAAGCATGGATGTTACCAGCTCATGAAGTTCAGTTTGCTTTTCTCTCACTGGCTCTGGGCCAGTGTTATTCCATTATGGTGGAATTAATGACAATGCCGTGTTCGATGTGAATGAACATGGTCATAGCTGATCTCTCAGCTGCCCTGCGTCATCCTGAAGTTTCCCGGTCTTCCCTGTCAGTTCATCAAGTCCCCTTAACGTTGTCTCTCTGAGTTTCAATTAACTTCTGAGATTTTTATAATCAGCATGTTACCTCACCCAGAACTATACTACAAATCACACTCATAGTCCTGCATGGATATCTCCTGATATCAAGGTCTTTTTAATGAAAGGCCACTGCACAGATGTTTTCAGATATGTTGCTTGATAAGACCTCTGCTCTGACCTCTCTCTTCTGTGAACTGGTCAGGTGTAGTAACTTGCCTGGTGGGTCGTCTCTGGTTTGCGTGCCACTGGCTGATCAGATATCAGCGCATAGAGATTCATCCATGACTGGAAGCTATTGAGTGCACGCAAACATCAGTGAGGGGCTCATCAGGCAGCTGCTGTCCTGCCACATGAACACACGCATACACACGCACACACGCACACACGCACATGTACACACACACACACACACACACACACACACACACACACACACACACACACACACGCACTCGTGTTTCCATCACTTTTAGGGGCATGACATTGACCAAACCCTTACCCTAACCTTACCCCAAGTCTTCGTCCTAAGATTTAATGATTTACATTAGGCTGACCTACATTTTGTCCCCACAAGTACAGTGTACATGTACAGACACACACACACACACACACACACACACACACACACACACACACACACACACACACACACACACACACACACACACACACATATATATGGAGTGCACAGGTGACCCACACTACAGTAGTTAATGTTCATTGTGTGAATATAGCTCCTCACTCACTTGATTTAGGTGACTGCATCATCAGTGTTTCAGCTGAGGTTTTCTCTGTGGATAAGAAGAGATGAGCAAGAGGTTACATGTGGCCAAGAAAGGCAGTTGTACAGCTGCATTTGATGTGCTTGTGTTACATAAAAGATGCTAATGTTTAGTATGATTCTTCCACATTTTGTTCAAACACACAGCAAACGTCTGACCATATAAACCTCACAAAGCACAGCAGAGCACCCCTAAAATAAATCCAAAGATAAATAAAACAGAACCTTTGGCAATTTTGCCTTACTCTTACTTTTCAAAAGCTTCAAATCGGTTTTGAGTTCTTCAAAAAAGTTACTTTCTTTGGATTAACGTCAGTGTCTGTAAGAAAAGGAATAAGCAGCTCATTTTCAGAGGCTGCATTACAGCACAGCATAGCAGCTTTAGATTTCAGAGACACTGAAAACCTGATATATAAAACTGTGACTTTATCATTCACACAGAGAAGACCAATTTATCCTCTTATTTAAAACTTGGACCCGTCCATGCCAAGATGCACTTTGTAGTTTCAGCGTTCAGTAACTAAGCAAGCTTAGAGTGTTTGATTTACTCTGGAGAGGTTTAGAATATGATTTAAATTTAGTTTCATATTCTTTCTAATTATTATATATGCAACATCATCCTCTTCGCTCATGTTTGTATCACTTTGTAATAAAAGACAAAAAAGAGTTTGATGAAATCTTGAGGTACAAATGAAACACCAAAATGTGGTTTACATTTTGCGCTGCCTTGTCTTTTGCAAGTGCTTTCATCATTTCAAGCGTTAATTCTTGAAAAGAAAAATGAAATTGTTTGAAAAGAGATGTTTAAAGAGGTGTGGAGAAATGTCTTTAATTGATTGAATAGGACACTGGAGGTAATAATAATAATAATGATGATAATTAAGTGAGAATATGTTCCAGTCAGTGTTTCTTCAGCATAATTTGCCACCAGAACAAAGTATAAAATCTGAAAAAAATAAATAAATCTGCACTCTAACCATAGTTCAGTATTTTATTTTTAAAAAAATCAGTTCTTTTTTATGTATAAACCCAAGTAGGATTTGTGCATTTGATCCTGCATAACTCTGTATAACACCAGAGATATTACATTGTGGTTGCATTTCTGAAAATTAAATAAAAGTGAGCTGAAAAGCCTCTTAAACACCTGGCTGCGTGCAACATTTCCTCGTTCAGCTTTCCCTTTCCGTGTTCATTATCGATATTAAGCCACTTTTAACTAATCTGAATTTCATATTCTATATTTTACACAGCATTAACAGGATTGCATCATTATCCATAATCTGCAAATCATGTATGACTGGCATTCAAAGCTCACACAGCTTTCCTATTACTGCCTGTTTTAAATTCATATTGCATGAGAACGTGTGTGCGTGCACGTATGTGTGCACGTGTGTTTGGCTACGTGTGTGTTCAGCACGTATATGTGCTATATGCCATGTTCATATTGCCATGACACTTTTCCATTTGAAAGACGATCAGAACTCCATCAATGTCTTTGTTATCCATCATGGTTGCTCTCATGTCCCACACATATCTCCATTATTCGTGCCATCGCTCCACCTCCAACACTTTCAGCAGAGACGACTCAGAGCTCTGCAAACAAATCCTTTAAATTCTATAATTATGATTCATACAGTTTAGGCTTTATGATGGGAGTTCCTATAAATATCCCCCCTCACTCCCTTTCTGTCTTTTCCGCACACACACACACACACACACACACACACACACACACACACACACACACACACACACACACACACACACACACACACACACACAGTTGTACATATGTATTTATCCGACACAAACCTACACACACACATTTATTATCTACTCTCTTCAACTCTCTCTCTGTTCTTGTTTTCCTCCGTTTCTCTCTGATCAGCAGCACACAGCTCTGCAGGGAGGAGATAAAGTGTCTTCTAATTCTTCTTCTTTTTCTTCTTCTTCTGCATCCTCTCCTATGGAACCTCCCCCTCCCCCCACCACAGCACCCATCCTTCACACCAGCTTGTGCAGACCAAACTGGAGAGAGGGAGATGCACCACAGCAGGAGGGGTAGATGAGAAAAAAAGATAGGAGGAGCGCATGGCTCATCCTGCGGAGTGAACAAAGGCGTGTTGGTGATTTAGTAGCCATGCAACAGCCCGCGCTGCTGCTGCATGGATTTATGCCAAGTATGGGTTCGATTGGCCAAGGAGACCGAGTGCCCCTCCGACCTCCGCAGGCCGGGACGAATGATTGAGTGTGTGAAAGGTTGAGGGAGGGAGGAGATATAAGTAAAACCTAATAATGGAGGGAGGGTGATAGGTAAAATCAAAAACTCAGCAGACAGTGAAGGAAGAAGTGACTTGAAAGAAAATATGGTCCTTACTGGAGCATGAGATGCACATCACTGCACATTTTTATTGTTTTCTTCCTCCTGAGGTGTTGTGGCCCCTGGGATGGGATATTTAATGTGTTCAGGCTTTATTTGATAATTCACAGTGCAGAGAGCTTTTGCATTAGAAGAGACACAGATCACATAGATCCTACAAGATCCAGTGGAGCCAGCAGGACGCCCCACTGAAGGATAAACAGTTTGATGTAATGCTTTCCTCATATGAGAAGCGGGATTGGATGATGTATAATGATCCTGCTCTCAAACCAGCAGCCTGGACAGCAATTAATGGTAACTCATATGCAAAGCACAGGAGAGCCTTCCTCCTCCTCCTCCTCCTCCTCCTCCTCCTGTAATTGGTGTCCTTCTATTGCTGCCTGCAGGGCCTCCTCACGCTGAAGGCGCCCCCGTGTGGCAGTGATGAGAAGCGCGCACGCCGCGGGGGGTTTAAAAGCCTCAACTGAGGAGGAGCTGCTCACAGTGGCAAGGAGCTCACACCGGGAAAAGTTTACGTCTAACTATCACACTCGACCCAAAGAAGGGAGAAACAGCAGAAATGGCAACTCAAGCACAGCAGCCGCATCACCTGCACCTGGCTGAGCTCACCGCGGCGCAGTTCATCGACATCTGGAAGCATTTTGACGCAGACGGTCAGTGCGCGCAAGTGTCCACCAGTGTGATGAATGTGAAATTAACTGAGCGGTCAATTGGTATTCATTAGTAGTTAAACATATGAATGCGAGAGACGTGTATTATCAGAAAGTAGTCTTTTTATTGATTGCGTTGAAACAGTTTCCAGTTAAATTCTGAATTTAAATAGTAATCCAGCAAAGCGTTTGTTTAAAACATGAAAATATTACAGTTATATCAGTAACTACTGTGAGAAAATGATATATTCAGTCCAGTCAATTTGACATGAATACGACCTATGTAGGAAATATTTTTGATGTCAGAGTTAATTCTTTAAATTGACTTGATTTTTTCACCCTGTGTCTGCGGTAAAAAAAAAAAAAAACCCTCAGTAATGACCTTAATGCGCTTATGTGCGATAGTATCACTGTAGCATCCTGTAATATCATTTATGTTGTGACTTAGTACATTTGCTGTGACAGTTAAAAAGGATCTGCTGTGATTTTTTCAACAATACTATGAGAGAAATGAAAAAAGACCCCATCAGAGTGAAGTTATTGAGAAGAGGCTGGAAAAGAGGGGGAGAGGAGAGAAGAATGAGAGTAAAAGAGGGAGATGGGGTGGGGGAGGGAGGGAGGGATAAAGGGATGCGGAGGGGGGAGGAGTAGAGAGAGCAGAGGGAGAGTAAAGAGGTGAGAGAGAAGAGGATGTCAGATGAAGGGTGTTTTTACTGGACTTGATTGGGAGGAGCTTCTGAATCTGAGAGCTTACAGAGAAAGAACTGGAGGAATGAAAATGTGTGTGTGTGTGTGTGTGTGTGTGTGTGTGTGTGTGTGTGTGTGTGTGTGTGTGTGTGTGTTTAGCATAATCAGTGCTGGAGGGCACATAGATTAGAGTTTAAGTCTTTAGTCAGTCAATAAGTTAGTGTTAGTTAATTAATTCATCGTTTAAGTTCTTTTCTAAAGACAAAATGCCCCAAATTCTGATATTAAATGTTTTTTTGAACCTTTCATTTTTACTATTTTCTAAAATTATATGGACCAAATGATTAATTGATTAATTGAGAAAGTAATCAACAGACTACTTTATAGTGAATATAATTGTTGGCTTAAGCCCTAAAAACAAAGCAACATATTTCATGGACAGATCATGTGTGAACTGTAAATTCTCCTGCTGTCTGAAGTTAGTGTAGTGGAGGGAAAAATAAACTACACGTGAGCAGTAACATAAAAATCAACATTTTCAATTAAAGTAAAAATACCTCAAAACCGTACTCAAACAGCCACTTACATTTACTGTATAGAGGCTGATAGTGGTTAGACACTCATCTGGAGCATGGAGCTGCCTCATGGACTGGTGTCAGTGTCACGTCTGAAGTCGCTGGTTGGAAAATATCCCAGCAGCCAAACTGCAGATGAGCGTTGTCTCTGTCTCACAGTCTCACAGCCACTCCAGCTTTAGTGATGTTCATGTGAACAAACTGAAGGATTATTTTCTTGGGCCATTCAGAAAAAAGCTTTGACCTCTGTCATTAAACCCTTTCGATAGCCCATCCAATAACCTCCCTGTGTATTTTCATCAAACAGCCCGACAGCACAGCAGCATCCTGCAAAACTCCAGCCTTCCTTTCAGCAGTCACCGCTCAACCATGATAGTGGTGATAGATCAGTATATGGTCATATTAATCATTTTTGTTTCTGTTGAAAGGCAGAGATGAACATGGCTGATAGGGATGCCTGATCAGGAAACACTCATTTGGCTCAGTTTGGAAGGCAATGACAAATGACTGTCTTTTAATTTGAGGACAAACTGACTGTTCACCCACCATCTCAAAGGCTACAGATGTTCAAAACAGGTCACATTTTAAAACATTTACAGGTGTGTCTTACCATGTAACAAGAGAGGAAACAAATAGGTAGTGCAGATGGCCAATTGATCAATGGCTAATTGACCCAGAGCTGCTCAAACCAGAACGACTGCAGTGACTTTTTTTCAACCATCGTCTTCAAGCAGCGCCACTGGATGAGTTCAGAGGTTAAGTTTTCAGCTCAAGGGCACCAGACTTGTGGTAATGAGGGTGAAGGAACCACAGCTAATTACTCTGTCTAAATGGGCAGAATCATGGATTGAATTGCATTAGTGACAGAGATGTGTTTGCTTTTTTTAGGCCCATGCAGAACTTTGAAAATCTCCCTCCTGAGTTTTTTTTAAAGCGTTTCCCTTATCTAATATCATCTAATACCATCATTAATACATAAAGCATTGCGCTCAGCAGACACGTCTGCCCACAGAAAATTGTAGGTCATCACAGAGATAGCGTCACTCACACAATCATCTGTGCACTCACTGTGAAACCCTCTATTTTTGGGGACGTGTTGGTGATGGATTGTTGTTGATGAAGATGGCATCATGGCAGTCACAGGTTGTTTTCTTGACCCCAGCTGCAGCACAGTAGCGTCCAAGTGGACCAGAGCTCCTATTGGCTGCAGGGAAAACTAGGACAAATAGAGCAAGTGAAAATTTGAAGGATGTCCAACAGCAGTGTGAAACCTTTTGACCTGCGGGCTGTTCTTTACAGTTTAGCAAAGCACCCATCTCACCATTCTTTGCTGTTTTCAGTCATTACTATGGTGGCGGGGTTGTTTTTCGAGGTGCCATTGAGCAATCAGCAGTTGAGCTGTGTTTGAAACTGTTTTGGGAGGTAAAGGGCTGCATCTGCTGAGTGTGCAATGACGTGCTCCATGTGGCAGCTGAGATTTGTATTGCAGCTTAAATCTGGCAGTGAACCCCAAAGAAGTGAGAACTTGACTTCCATGGGCTTTATTGCAGGTCTAGATTATGTAATAGCAGAGTGCGATAGAGTAAAGTAGACATGTCACATCTGGTTTCTGTTAAGACAAACTTTAACAGATTAGAAGTCCAGGACATGATCATGATAAACAAGATGCAATCAGAGTTACTTTGGGTCAGTCAGAGCAGGATTATTCAAAGATTTCATCCTTCACTTTGGTGTCTCTACGTTCTCAAAGGACAACAAGAACACATTCAGATATATGGATACTCACTGTTTGCCATAGTGGGGTGCAGGTCTTGGTCTGAGTGCTGTTCACCGCCCTGCTGACACTGTTATGCACAATAAGTTTTGTCCCCTTCTTGCGTGCGTTTTGTCTCACTCTGCAGACCCAGCCAAGCAAAGCAGATGCAGCACTCAGTGAAAAATTACTGCTTTAGGTAAAACTGAGTGCTGCTGAAATATTTGAGTGGAAGTTTGTGTGCCAACTTTTTACAAATAGTCATGAAGTAATGTGATTTTGAATTTGGTATTCTGATCCCCTCCAAATGTAGGCACAGATGCATAATTAGTGAAGATGCTACAAGATACAGTGTTTTTGGGGCTTAACGGCTGGCATATCCAGGCACCCAGAGGATGAAAACCTGCTGACTGGTGGTGATTCTCCTGACTTTTCAGGATCTCTGAATTTGACAACAACTGGATGGATTGCATAAACTTTTGTGCACTCATTCATGTCACCCTCAGGCTGAACTAACCACTTTTTCCCCTGTACTTTGGAAAGAATTTTTCCTGTACTTTGGTTTATGACCAAGGCTTTTGATATTCCCATCAGCCTCAGCTTTACAGCAAATGTTAGCATGCTAACATGCTCAACTAAAATGGTGATCATGGCAAACATACCTACTAAACATCGGCGTGTTAGCATAATCATTGTGCTAATGCTAACATGCTGATGTTAGCATTAGCTCAAAGAACTAAGTACAGCAACACAAAGCAGCTCACTCGTCTCGAGACTTTTGTTAATTTGTATATGCTGCTCGTATATGATGAATAAACATTTTTATGTATATACATATATATTTACATATATGTACATTTACAGTTACACCAATCAGATTCTGGTTAAGATTTAATTAAGAATTTCATTGCTTAAGCAAAACAAAACCCAGCAAAACCAACAATGTCCAGTCTGAAGCAAACTGGTTAAATAATCATTTTTGACTGCGTTTGACTTTTTAACCATTATTGAATGTACATGGAATTTCTTGCAGATTTCATACCTCACATTTACCCCCAGACACAGTTTGGTACAAAATTGGATTGTTTGGCTAATGAGGGGTAATCCAGCCATTACTCTTACTTTGAATGCTAGATGATGATAAATGATAAATTATTAGCAGTTTCAGTTGCTGAAGATGAATGCCACATTAGATTGAGTCCGCCCGCTCTGTCTCCACACCCAAAGCTTTGAGTTCCTGCCGTGATTTGTTTATATCTAAAACTGCAGCTCAACCAAAGCACAGATGGTGACATGGAGCACCTATAAAATACAGCGCGCAATTGAATCTAAGCAGGGAGATGAGGGGAAGGGGGAGGTGAAGGAGAAAATGATCAGAAATGAGAGGAGATGAGAGGATAAGAGATTAAGGGATGGAGAGGGGGGCAGGTTGAATCTCTGCATTTTATTCTGTACATCTATGTTTTATTCTGAATTAGAATAACAATGTTACTAACATCTATTTTTGTATGATTAAAGGCAAAAAAAAAACAAAAAACGCCCAACCCCCACTTGGATTGTAGACAGATGGGACTCATTCTTATGATTAAAAAGAGAACATTGGATGTCCTGTAGGTTTCCCTGTGACTTGCAGGGAAACCAGTGGAGTAAATTATGATATTGAATCATCATAAGAAGTACAAATCCAGACACAGGGACAGAATGCCCCAATAAGCATCAATCTGACTGTTCACTTTCACCCTCTTAGGCAAGAAAACACTCATTATACTGCTTACACTCCAGCGGCACTGGGCTCTTTTTTTCTGCTGCAGCACATCGCTGAGTGTCCACATTCCCCGCCGCTGCTAAATGCCAATTTGGAATGAGATTCATGGATGTGAATAGAGAATATTCTCCAGATGTGAGCTTGTTTTCGTGTGACGTGCCTTCAGTTCATCAAAGCTTTCAGTTTGTTGTTGTGTAGAGATGATACAACATGTGTTCATGTTACTTCCCAGTGTTGTCATGCTCCAGGTTTCACTCAAGATGTGAATATTGAGGACCGTGAATTGTCTTTTGACTTTTACACTGAATGAGGGGCTAAGACCAATGAATAATTTAAGTGCAGCTGTAAGCATGTATATACTGTAAGTAAGCAGTTCTGTAAACTGCTTACTTGGATCCAATCACAGAGGACTTGAGACTGGACAAGCGCTCGAGGTTTCCAAAATTTAAACACCCCCAGTGACCTTTAATCTTTCATTCACATCTAAATCTATCATCAATCCTTTGAACAGTCAACAAAGCTTTATGTGACTTAAAAGCCTCATAACATCATTTGTGCCAAACTAATTTAGCTCCTCGGCTGCTCCACAGGAAACGGTTACATCGAAGGG
Organism: Chaetodon trifascialis; assembly: GCF_039877785.1. Classification (NCBI taxonomy): domain Eukaryota; kingdom Metazoa; phylum Chordata; class Actinopteri; order Chaetodontiformes; family Chaetodontidae; genus Chaetodon; species Chaetodon trifascialis. The sequence goes on from NC_092056.1 coordinate 16,166,399, forward strand.
AAGGAGCTGGAGAACTTCTTCAAAGAGCTGGAGACTGTGAGGCGAGGAGCAGGAGCAGGCATGGTGAGCGTGTGCTGAGCGTGGCTCGTTTCTGAATACTGACACAGTTACATTTAGACAAAGAGACATTTAGACAGGGAGACATATGATATGAGTTTGTGTTTTCATTATTTAGATATTCCACCACAAAATGTTCAGTCTACCTTCAATCCATCATTTGGCAAAATGAAATAAAGATTACAGCTGCTTACCTAATGCTCTGTCCTAGAAATGACATGTATATACTACGAATCTGTTTCACAAATTATGTTTTGGGGGTAAATATGAGTGCTGCCTGGATTATATTTTGATTTTCTGATGTAGGAAGTGCTGCATTTACTGTATGAACTGCAAGCTAGTGGTAGGTGGTTGGGGTGTACAAAGTGACCTTTCCCCAACGTTAACCAACGGCTACGAGTGCCTGAACACAGGGAAAACAAATCTAATGTACTGTCAGTGAGTGCTTTCAGTATTCAGTATCAGCATTTTGCCACAGGTTTACTGACAATGTTTCTTCATTATGTTGATAGGAAATATTGTGTTGCCCTCAATTTCATACAAAACTTATTTACTGTTGCAAATTAGTATAAATATAAAAGCACTTTCTGGGGGACGGTGTTGGCTTAGTTAGCATGTTTAAATGGCTTTTCTCTTGCATATATGATTAAATTAAAGGCTGCATTATTATACAGTATCTCTTTGATGTGTGATTGTGATTACAGGATCCTTCACATGCTGCGTTCAAAGAAAAGATGAAGGAGTTCATGGCTAACTTTGACAAGAATGCTGATGGGAGAATTGAGATGACAGAGGTGAGAAGTGACTGAATAACTGAAAAGGGTGATTTAATGGTTGAGACACACAGTGTATCAACAACATCCCTGGTTCAACTTTGCTTGTGCTGCATGTCACAAACCACTGTGAACCTGTGTACAGTAATAACAACAAAAATGTCAAGAAATCATTGTAAAATATAAAGCAATTGTTATAGCCTGCATTTCAGATAACTCCTGTGTTTATAAATGCAAAATATACATAAAGATATATAAATATATCTATGGACAAATAAAGACAATGTCTCTTTATCTTCCACTTTGTAGCTGGCTCAGCTTCTGCCCACAGAGGAAAACTTCCTGCTTTATTTCAGAGAGTTTGTGGGATCCAGCACGGAGTTCATGGCTGTAAGTTTGTGTATAATGTATATCTGAGCCCCTCACCTCAAGCTCTCACACTCATCCAACCAGATTCAGTTTAATGATGGCAGTGGAATTTTACAGTGGACAGCCCAAAATGACACTGCTACCCTTCTACTGTCTCTGTTTCCTCTTGGAAAAAGTTGCTCCTTGACTAACAACTTAACTTTACTGGGCTGTGAAATCTCCCTGCGAATGCCTCAAGTCAGCAGTGCCATCACAGCTTGTCCTGTGGGACACATGTTCAGCTGCCATGCAAGTGTATCTCAGCCAAGTTAGGACACCTGCTTGGTGTGAAAACAGCCCAGTAAGGGTGTAAATTGTTAATTTAAAGCCTGGATGCTGTGTCTGGAACACTGACAAAATGTCAGGCATTGTGGAAACTGCACTGCGTTTAAGATTACGGTCAGAAAGAAGCGTGAAGGTGACTTAAATTGTGTTCTTTTACAAGGCAGAACTGAGTTCACAGCTCTGAATACCCATAAATTAGCATTTTTAGTAGCTAACTTTTTATGCTGTTATCAAACCAAACATGTACTCCAGTCTCAAAGTCAGAATAACCTGAAACATGTGTTTTTACACAGGTATTTAATGCCTTTCCAGCATGTAGACAACACTTCTTTAGAAGTGTCTAGGAGACCATCAGTACCCTCTCTCCTTATCTGGTTGCATATGTTAAAGTAATTAGAGAAAAAACAATGGAGCACATCTGCTCCACTGTGAAAAAATGAAAATAACCCGCACATACACACACTTGGTGCACTCAGGCCTGGGTTGAGGAGAGTCTTCAGTGGTGGTGTAATGTTGCTCTGTGTGTTAAAGCTATTCTCAGTCAGCCATACATTATGAATGGAGCACAGCTTTCTGCAGGGGAAAGGCAGTGAGTGCTGGAGGGGTTTAGGTATCCATCTTTGAGAAGGGCTTTGACAAATTCTATATTTACACAATGTCAGATGACACCATGGTACCACCGTCATTTCTCTTTGTTGTAGTCTTTTTCTGTAAGTCAGATGATACACAGAGAGGGTCTGCAATCCGTAAAGTCAAGTGTGTCTTTTGACTGATCACTGTAGCGCACGTTTTTTGAGAGCTACTCTGACAACATCACTCTTCTCCTGCAGGCCTGGCGGAGGTACGACTCTGATCGGAGTGGATACATTGAGTCAAATGAGCTGAAGGTAAAATGCAATATGCCAAAATCTGCAATAAAGCTAATTAATGAGGAATAATTTAAAGTGCACAGCTGGCCTGTCAGCAGCACACTCACACACTTATTGTATATTAAAACCATTCATTCTCACCATAACTGCTCGCTGCCAGTATTGAACATCTAATCACTGACTGTGAGGTCTTTCTCTCTTCAGGGTTTCCTGTCAGACCTTCTGCAGAAAGCAAACACAGACTACGATGACAAGAAGCTCAAAGAGTACACACAGACAATTGTGAGTATCATGAGGCATAGAAATTGTTCCTTTGACTTTGCTGTGGCTCAAAATTGGAAAAGAATCAAGACTTCTCTGCAGAAAATCAAACATTTTTTCAGCTTACCCTTGTTTATGTTAAAATTACAGTGATGCCTACACTCTACCTATTGGATCTAATCTATTGTATTACAAGTGATCATGCATCAGTAACTCTAAGGATTAACATAAAAAACTTAACCTTGCTTAACACACTACATCTATGTTCAACAATGCCTTCACGTCCATATGTTCAAAAGAAGCACTTTGCTGCTGCATTTCTACATAATGTAACTGAAATAACATCCCCGAAGGCTTTAATGTTGGTTGACTGAACAACATCAATTTTTGGGCTCACCCTCCAGCTCACCTGTAATGCTGATACATCACTTGAATGCGTGTGCTTTAACGTCTAATATGTGAGTGTGAGCGTGGTTGAAGGTATTTGAAGACCTCGTCTTTGCTGTGGTTTCTCTGCTAAATTCTCTGCTAATCTTCTCTTTGTGCAGCTGAGGATGTTTGATCTTAATGGCGATGGTAAGCTGGGCCTCTCTGAGATGGCGAGGTGAGTGCGTCTCTGTCTGTCTCTGTTATTTGTTTGTATGTAAAGTTTTAAATCTCTCTTAAAGGATGCTAACAAGATGCAAATGTCCTTGTTGTTTTACTGCAGGCTGTTGCCAGTCCAGGAAAATTTCCTGTTGAAGTTTGAGGTAAGATGACACTCCAGTTGATTTTAGGCCTAAAATCACATCTACTGCAATAACTTGACATCCAATCACTCTGATGTAGAAGTCAGAATAGAATACTTCAACATTACTGGATTCACTACAAGAGGATTATTTGCCATCAAAGTACAAAATGGACATATGGGTTATTAATGCAAGTGCGTGTTTACTTACTTTAAATCCTTCAGGATTTAAATAATACAGTATGTTTTTTTTTTGTTTTTTGTTTTTTTTTTAAAAAGACGATCTTACCCGTTTGGGAAAAGCTTTTATGTTTTCTATTAAATTGATTTGATGATCTGAAGTCAAATAATTTCAAGTCCTGTTGGTTTTTTTTTTAATCTAAGCCTTAAATTTGCATCTTAAAATAAAAATAGCTTATCATATTGCATAGTTTCATGTGTATTCTTAGCTAGATGGCATTACTGAGGGAATACACACTATTTATATAATTTTGATGCTTCAAAGTCCAATATTTAGAGCATAGTGACATTGTTAATCTATATTTATCTCCCGCATGTATTATGGTGGTGTATGTTATGTATGTTCCCATACGTACATGGTTGCTTGAGACAGCAGATCAGCAATTCCTTTCTGACAGAGGATTAGTCTGTTTGATCAGGATTAACTCGACTCTAGTCCCAGTTATCATAATCTCCATGGATTAATATCAGGTCTGGATCTGGTGGGGCTTTTCCTGCTCTCTAGATATATCCTGCAGTTTCTAACAATTTTCACCTCTCTCTCTCTCTCTCTCTCTCTCTCTCTCTCTCTCTCTCTCTCTCTGTCACTCTCTCTCTCTCTCTCTCTCTCTCTCTCTCTCTCTCTCTCTCTCTGTCGCTCTCTCTCTCTCTCTCTCTGTCACTCTCTCTCTCTCTCTCTCTCTCTCTCTCTCTCTCTCTCTCTCTCTCTCTCTCTCTCCCTCCTTCTCTTGCATGCAGGGCATCAGGCTCACGGTGAAGGAGTTTGACTCCCTCTTCACCTTCTATGACAAGGTGAAAAGTACATGTTTGTGTTTGTGTGCATATGTACTGTCTGTCTGTTATACATTTCATTCTTTCTTATGTGACTGTCCTTGATGAACGCACTGCCTCTTATACTTATGGCTTTAAATTGATTGTATGTTTCTACTCAATGACACTCATCCCAACAAGTATTAGATAAACGCTCAGTTTTTAGCCATGTTTCTTTGCACAGATATTCATGGTGCACAGAAAATATATCTCAATGACTTAAATGTATCCAAAACCTTTGTTTATGACAGGCACAACTAATGACGTTCTCAACAGCCTCAGCTGCACTATTTGTGCTAATTAGCAAACATTAGCATGCTAACATGCTACCCTAAGATGATTAACATGGCAAACATTATACCTGTGAAACATGCTGATGTTAGCGTTTAGCTCAAATCGCCACAGTGCTTCCTCAGAGATGCTAGCATGGCCGTAGACTCTTTAAGTTTTGTTTTTACATTATATACTTTTATTTCTTTTAAGTCAGACCTCTCATGTTGTCTTTCACCAGGATGGTAATGGGTATATTGATGAGCAGGAGCTGGATGCTTTGCTGAAGGACCTCTGTGACAAGAACAAAATGGTAATGAATAGTTTTCCTATTGATTGATCAGTTCGGGTTACTTTTCTACTTGCCAAATATAGAGCTGATAGCTACCTGACACGCCTCTGCAATGAGGCAACCTATAGACCACCTTTTGTGCTCTGACTATGCACCTGTGTGGTTTGTGGCAGGACATGGACTCAACAGGACTGGTGGGGTACAAGAAGAGCATCATGGCTCTGTCTGACGGAGGGAAGCTGTACCGCACTGAGCTGGAGATCGCCCTCTGCCGGGATTCCCAGCTGTGACCTCCCTGTCTGGGACCCTGCCATCTCCCTCACTCTGCCTCCCGCTGCCTCCTCCTTTCCACCCCCTGATGTAACCTGGTGCATGTGTGACCCTTCTCCTCTCTACACCACTTAGAATGAAAACAAAATTGCTCTTGAGAGCACAAAGTGTACCGCTGGTCCCGCTGTTTTAGCGCTGAACCCCTCAGAGGTCTTTTCTTTTTTTGAACTTTACATGCAGTTCATAGTGAGATAGCCATAGCAGTGACTACAAGAATATATTATGTATTTATTTAACTTTCTGTTTTTAATATGCATTTCTATTTTTTACATTCATCTCATATCTATTTATGTTCTCCTCCCAATTTAATTTACAAAACTAATTTATCATGGAAGTATTAATTAACCATATTAACTATTAATTAATACTTCTGTTCTTTAGCATCTGTTCGTTTATTTTATTTATTTCGGTCTAATTTAATATTACCCTATTTTATTTGATGAGGCTTGTACTGTTCTATTAAAGATATACTGAGAGAATGAATAAATATACCATGACAACTCTTGTCCCAATTATTCACTTACATTAAAAAGTCATATCTTCATCCAAACCATGTTCTGCTACACCTCAGCTATCGGGGGGATCACTTCAACTGTGCCACTGCCTCGACCCTGAGAGGTTTGTTTCTCTGTCAGCGCCGTGGAGAAGAAGATATTTCCCCCACTCTGAGAGTTGTGTGGTTCCAGTGAAGATTACAGCTCCGGTACAGATGCCCAGAGCAAGAGTGTTTTCTCCAGAGTGCTCCACCTTCACTTTCTAATCTCCTGGTAACAGAGAGTGTGATGTCAAAAAAGCTTGTGCTGCTCCATTTTTCATAGAAGAGAGTCTCTGAAGCCTCTGTGGCACTTTGAGATGAAGTGAGCAGAGTGGGACAGGCTGAGAGATCAGGGGCAACAGAAATACAGCAGGGTGGTTGTCTTGCTCTTTCACATGTATACAGATCCATAACACTGTGTGAGAACACAGAAAATGGCACTATTAATTGAAATATGGCTCTTTTTCATCCAAATGTGTGTCTGAGGCTCCGCACCTCAGCAGACAAAACATATCTCAGTGTAGTACTGATTATGATATGACAACATATCTTTATTACAAATTATAGATGGATTATTTAACATCCATTACTGACTCAGTTTACAAATGTCAGTTCTTTTTCAAGATGCTGTCCTAGTTTAGTCAGAAAGTAGCCGTTTTCTCTCTATTACTATAAGAAAGAGTCAACACACCCCCATATTTCAGCATTATGGAACAGTCTACCTTTCATCAATTAATAATCAAGTCTTTCATCTTTAATTAAATTCACTATCTTTAAAGCACACCCCTTCACACACATCATCACTGCAACACACACTCACCCATACACAAAAACAGAACAGTGTTCACCTCCTTCAGTGAGCGTTCAATGTTATACGCACACGTGGGCATAGAGATGCACACACACACACAAAGAAATACACAAGGGCACACAGTGAAACTCTGCGCTGTAGTTCAAGCTGTTAACTGCTGACAACAAGGAAAACCAGAGTTATATCCGCTCTGATTCCCTCACACACATCAGTCCCACTCAGTGAGAGGAATGAGACAAGCGAGCAGAACAGACAGATGAGATTCCCTCTGTTATTTACCTTCTGTGCACACACACACACACACACACACACACACACACACACACACACACACACACACACACACACACACACACACACACACACACACACACACACACATACCACAAAGATAGAAGCAGTTGTATATATGATATGATTATGAATTTGAAAGGAGACACTGTGCTGATTTCCAGAGTGTTCCCACGACTTGGACAAGACGCTCTGCACTGCTGACCTTTATTTCTATATATAAGATAGATATTTAGCAAGAGGAACTTAATGTAAAATAGTCATAACATCTGCAGTGAAACCATTTAGAGAAAACACACATTTCTTTCTCATATGACTGAAAGGATGTTAATTATTCATCTTTCATTTAATCACGCTCTTTATCATAATGTGTGTTCTTTTAGATCCAAGCAATTTAAACCTTTAATGATGGTTGCAAAACTTAACATATTGTTTTCAGTCATTGCAGTATTTTCTAAGATAAAATGAATGTTGTTTCAGAGATTTTTGGTGCCCTAGAAAATCTGAGCAACTATCCTTGATATTTTTGGATCTCGGTCTAATTGTGTGTCTCTAATGACAGACGCTGGGGACAATTCCACTTCCATTTTCTTTAAACATAGAAACCACAGAAATCATACTGCAGTGTCCAATTTAAACATTCCAATAAATGAAAATCCAAATTTTATGTGGGATTCCAGTTTCTAGTTAAAATGAATTGTTTGCACCATGTAGACATGTGGAGTCACAATATTATTAGGGTGCAAGTTATGAATAATAATAATTAATAGTTTGTGAACCTCCCAGTAAAATGATATTTGCTATTAAACATACGACAACATAGAACTACAGCTGCATATTTAAACTATAACAATAATGTTTTTGCTCCTGCACACCTTCACAGATGTTTTCATCTTTTCTGGCTGAGTACTCAGTACGCTCAGACTGAGGTTGATTGAAGTGAATCAATGGTGGGAATTACAAACGGTCTCAACAGCCTTTCTCATAATTAGTTTGATAAACGTGTAATATTTGCTCACCTAAGAGGTACAACAAAGTTAAAAGAGGGACATGTTAATTGGCCTTTTTAAGAGAAGATATTGGGTTGTGTCACAGATATAATAGATAATAAAATGAATAATGGCTGAATTCCTTGCAGCTGCTTCTCTTTCATGGTCCTGGCATCACACACGCTGGCTCACTGCCACACTGTCATGACTTACTGGGACCTGAATAAGACAGAGCCATAGTTAATGTTATTAATAACACCTGTGGTACAAGTCAAACTGTCTTCTGATGCAGAGAAGAGCTTGAATCAGCAAAAAGTGTAGGTGCACTGTAGGTGTGCAGGGCCGTCAAAATAGCAATATTAATTCTCAGATCACTTTCATACATTACTGGTTTTAGCTCATTCGTGTTCACGGTATGACATCCTCACTGAAAAAACTGAATTTTTGAGAGCATTTGCTTTAGTTTCAACTTTGCCCTAATTTTTCTGCACCATGACTGAGAATTTGCACAACCCCTACACTTAGACCTCAGTCATAAAATACAAGCCCACACACATCAGACATGGGAGTCTAAACCAAAGGAGCTTTAAAAACCTTCTAATTGCAGCAAGAAAAGGGAAAATTTTATAGATTAGTGATTACTGATTTTGTCTTGACATTTTGACATATTTATTATTTGGAGAATTATATGACATTGTTTTATTCTTTGTTGTTTCATAAAGAGAGATAAATGCATCAAACATGTGAGCGCATGTGCTGAAGATACAAAAAACAATATAAAGATACAAAAACAACCAAAATGCAATATATCTGCTGTTAGATTTGTCAACACTTTTCTTACTTTCACTTTTGTGTTTATTAAAACACATAAAAAATGTATTAGTGATCATATCTGAGAGCTGAAGAGCTGAAGCAGATGTTATGAGCCACAGTGAAGGACAGCAGACAGAACACTGTTGTAGACTGGAGCCCACACTGTGTCAAGTATTATTACTGTAAGTGATATACGAAACAAAATCTATCGTCTGATGGTTCACTTCCACAGCTTCACATCATTTCATCATCACAGCAGCAGCCTGCTGTCACATAACCTATTAGCCCAGAATCTCACAGGGAGAGCAAAGAAGTGGACATGTGTGTTTGAGAAGAGAAAATCTTCTTGTAAACAAAGGGCCAAATAAGGGGTTGTAGATTTTTTGTTTCAATGTTTTATTCTTTTCATTAACAGCAAAAATGAGTGCTCTCTCTCTCTCTCTCTCTCACACACACACACACACACACACACACACACACACACACACACACACACACACACACACACACACACACACACACACACACACACACACACACATACTGTACAATGGGTATTTAAGATGCCTGCTCAACCCTAAGCTAAGCTGTGAAATGTCACTCAGTATTACAGTCAGTAACACTCCTCTCTTATCACTTTTTCATTCTTCTTTTTCTGCTTGTCTTTCATTTTAATTCTTCTTTCGGCTCTGCTCTGTTTGCTCCTCAACCTCCTTTTGCTCTTCATCAGTCGTTATTATGCTGTCGTCAGTTTCTTTCCAAAAAGTGGTTTGAGGACAAATGTAGACTGATCTCAGCTCTGTTCGTGGGCTCTGCATGAAAACACACATACTAACACTGAGATGTAAAATCATATAGCTACAAACCTTGATAGGAAACAAGCGTCAAAACACTGCATGTTGCTGACATTGCTACTGAATAAACAATGGAAGCTGTAAAAGGTACATGTACTCTGCCTCATCAGTGTTCCACATTGTTTTTGGACATTGCATGTGTGGCTGTGCGTTCTCTCCGACATGATAGGTTTGTTGGAAATATCCATATCTCCTCCACGCACTGGCAGTCCCACGTGCAAGCCAAGTTGATGTCCCACTCTGTCACTCTGTTGCAGTGCCAGTGAGTTGTCTGTTTGGTTGCAGGAAAAAAAGGTTTCATGGACTTCCAGTTGCTGTTGTGTGATGTTCTTCCAGGTCTCTGTTCCTTTTACAAGGACTGAGTGACAGTGAGGTTGCTGTTCCTGTAATCTTGCATGACTCTGAAAGAGAAAGCACACCTGACATCTTCATTTAATGAAGGCCTTCTGCAGCAACACCAGGCAAAAGCACACTTACACATTGGCCTGAGTGATAAGGGGGATTAAAAAGGACAAATATTTGACAACATTGTGCTGTTTTTTAAAGGTTGGAGTAATTATTCATCTAATCTGTCACCCTATAATGCAATAAGTGTTAAGCTAAGAAATGTGGAGAAAGTCTCCATCTGGTGGGAGGTTGGAAGCACCAGTGCTCAGGCGAATGGGAAAAGTAAATCAGCGTTAGTCTAAAATAACACACTTTTTGCCATCTATCTGCAGTGTATCAGGTGTGCGTTTGAATTTTATTTTCCGTGTTTTGTAAGATGTTGCATGGCGACAGATACTCAAAGACAACCGGTAGACATACAAGCATAAGGCAATGATAAACGCTGCTGCACCAGCACATGATGCGGTGTCTATTGTGTGACATTGCCCTCAAGTGGACAAATCAAGTACCTGCCCAGTGCTACTGCCAAGGACTGGCATCATTTCTGCATCAAGTATCCCATAAAAAAAGTTATTATTGCCCTAAAAGCTGTTTGTCACTTTAACCAGCTGTGCTGCATGCGAACTCTTGGACAGTAAACATTCAGGAGCAGGTCTGCTGGCTTTCATTTATTTTTATATATAATTTGACTTCTAAAAATGTTTCTCAGAAACACAAAAGCGTTTTACTATTTTTTTTTTCTTCTTTTACCTACTACCTACTTCCTTCCTTGATTTTAAACATGCTAAATTTTACTCTGCAGCACCTTGAGATTGCCTGGATATAAGGTGCATTACAAATAAAATTTATTATTATTATTATTATTATTATTATTATTATTATTATTATTATTACAATGACCCAGGAGAGGCTGAATGCACTGGCCAAACTCTCCATGGAAAAAACTAGTGCTGAAATCGGGCAACTTGAAGGACAGATGCGCAAAGTTTTGTATAAGTAAGATATTTGTACAGCTTGAGCTACAGTGTTCAGGCAAACATTGTCTAAATGCCCGTTTCATGTTAATAAGTGTCCATGTTTGTTGAAGACTTCTGTAGTTAGTCATATTTAAGATTTATGTCCTCTTGCTAGTTTGAGCAACATTAAATTATTCAAGGATTAAGTGTAAACTATGCTATGACTGATTTGTATGTTTTATCTGACTTGTGAGGTACCTTAGGTTGTTTGACCTCTGTCAGGTCCACCTGCACCCTCCCAAAAAATTTCTTCACCAGCTACCACTGCTTCAGACCACTTTGTTTTTGCATCTGGGTTTAGACCTAGCTCATAGCTTATACTCAATGATGTACACTGCAGGTTATTTCTATATATGTATATACTCAGAGGACAAATATTCATGTCGTTTGGTACTTGCATTTAATTTAACTTAATTTAATTTTGCACAAGAGTTTCACGTTGACAGTGAAGGTTTGAATTAAAAACTGTAATTTTTTGCAGGGTTTTCTACAGTAGATTATTTTCTCCTCTGTGACTTTTACTCTGTTTCTCTATTTCATATTTGATTAGGACATATGTGATGACACTGGACATCTTTCTTTGACTATGAATGACCTCTCTATATTGACTCTATTCAGTAGTGGAAATAACTAAGTACATTTACTCGAGCACTTTAAGTACAATTTTAAGGCACTTGTGCTTCATCTTGATTAATTCCATCTTATGCTACTGTAAACTTCTATGCCCCAACATCTCAGAGGGAAATACTGTACTTTTTATTCAAGTGTATTTATGTAAGAAATGTAGCTACCAGTTACTTCACAGATTCAGACAATTAATACAAAATTCTATCAACAAAAAATATATATTATTCCAGATCAAGCTACACAGTGTATTCAGTAATTAAAAGTTGCCCCATCTTTACGCGCTGCAGCATTGAAGTGATATGCACCTTATCATTATCAATGACTAGAAACAAATAAAATAGTACATATTTTTCTGAAATGGCCCTTCTGCACAATGAGTATGTTTACTTTTGGTACCTTAGCTATGTTTCCATGCCAATACCCATGTACTTTTACTTAAGTAAAAATTTGAATGCATGTTTTTTAATTGTAACAGAGTATTTCTACATTGTGTTACTGATACTTTTGCTTAAGTAAATGATCTAAGTGGTGTTTAAATGCTGATGCGGACTGCCCAGTGAAGTCAGTAACCTGAAACACAGAGGCCTTTATTTTGAAGAAGATAAAATATGGATTGATTTTAGTTAATTTAGAATAACAAGGCTGTACTGGATGTGTGTGTGTGTGTGTGTGTGTGTGTGTGTGTGTGTGTGTGTGTGACTTTCCTCTCCACACCACACTTGCCTAAGGATGATCAGTCACATAATGATCTCTGGTCTGCTTCCTGTTTCACCGATGCTCTACTGTACCGAGCGTTCGCTGCTCTGACGTCAGCGCGTACTCGGTGCGTAGCTTCACGGTCGTTACTCGTGCCTGCCCTTCACATCCGTCCACATCCTACAACGCTTTACTGCCAGGCACAGCACAACGATGGCCCTGCTCAAGTCAAACAAGTTGATTTACTGTCTGGGGAATATAAGCCCGTCCCTGGGAGTACTGTCCACCCGCAACAGGTAAATAGCAATAACACGCGCAAAACTAACAGACAGAGACATTAAAATACAGTTGCCTTGGTAAAATTGCGGTGTGACATACATTTTTTTTTTTTTTTTTAGCTATCTTGACCAGCAGACTAGCTGTTATTTTAAGGTTAACGTCAACAGTTGTTATCTGCCATTTAATGAATGCTGAAACGTCTCTGTGCTGATTTTTTAGCCATACTAGCTGGCTAGCTAAACATAGACAGGGGTCAAATGGCTTTAATAGGCCCCTGTATGGTGTGTGAGGTTAACTTAGCTCCTATGGTGAGAGCGCAGCTAGCTAACGGTAATGTGCATAATGTTACGGACTGCAGGTTTATGGTTCGATAACCTCACATTTGCACGATTTACACAAAGTTGACCCCAGAGGGTAACTTGGTGTTGCTATCGGTGAAGAGCGCTACTGATGGAAGTCACGTTGCTGTGTCGGCAGCACAAGTTCCGATGGAGCAATCGCTGGTGTGTGGGTGAAAATAACAGCCCAGCTAGCTTTAGTTCGTTATAAATAACTTGTATGTCATAATGTGGCATATAGGGTGGCTGCGATTTTGCCTTGGTTTGGTTTTAAAAGGTTTTTCTGAAGGATTTACACGATCGCGATGGTTTCCGCTGTCAAATCCCACACACACAGTTTGAGCTAAGCGACTTGTCGTACTTGGTGAAGTCGTGTGACCTGATTGGCTATCGTGTTCTGCCTTTGGTCGCTGATTGGCTAATTTCCAGTGGTGAAGCTGAGAAGACACGGGTGTCCTTTCGGGATCTGCTTGGAGGGCAAATTCGTTTAGACCTGCTGCTACGCATTTATTGGCTTTAAACATTTCATAGGAAGCCTCTGTAACCGTGGACGCTTTCACTGGGCGTTTTCTACGTGTCTCTGTAACTTTGTTCAGCCTCTGGGTCTGTCTCCGCAGCCGCAGCTGGGTTTCGTTTTGCTAGCCGGTGCTATCATATTTCCGTCTGTGTGGGTGTGTTTTACATTGTCTCATGTTCAAGCTGATTGATCTGGTTTCAAAGAATAAATAAATGACAACATGGTCTTCAACCATCTGCAAGCAGGCGTTTCTATTGAAAGTGAGATTCAAGTATCAAGATTGGTGGGGAAGGCAAACACTTTTAAGGCCAGCACTCTGTCCTCTAACTTGCCAAAAAGGCCTTTGGTCTATTGATCACTGATAACTTGTTCGTCAGTGTGTTTATATAAATGCTGAAGTTCAGGTGTTCAAAGGTTCTGTACACTGCAGCCAGAAGAAGACCACCTGAACCCAAATGCCCCTTACTGTATGTAAGATTTGTAGCAGCTGCTGTGATGGACAATTGTGCAATAATATATAGTAAGCTAAGGCTACAGAGAAAATAATTACCTCATCTGTTTGTACTTTGCACAATAACAGCTGTTATATTTTATGACATTGCATTGTAAAGTGTTGCTTTGATTGGGTCATCTGCAGCTCATAGTGTCAGAGCTTCAGGATCAATCACCCCATCGTATTTAAACAATTGAAAGGCTGGACTAAGCACATGCCATTTTTTCCTCATTCAGTTCATAACACTTGATTTTAATGCAATAAACATGTTTGTCAGTGGACTGTAGTCACTATTTAATTAAGTGGTGTAATCTTTTTTAAAATTATTGGTGGGGGACTGAAGACCCTTGCCCTTTACGAAGTGTTCAGTCCTAAATTTAGCTGCAAAGTTTGGAGGGTTTACAATGTAGGAGAAACCTGAGACAATATCAAGCTGCAGCGCAGTAAAGGTCAAAACAAGCAACAGCCCTAATTTATAATGCAGATGTGTGAAAGAATGTATTTGTATTCATGTCAGCAGCATGTGGTTTTCAAGACTGTGTAAAGACAAGGTTGAGGAGGTATTACACTGGGTCCTTAAATAAAGTAATGATTAATCAGTCAGGAATATTTTCACTAGAAAAAATATGAATAAGGCTAAGAGGTTAAATCAAAAAAGAAATGAATAAGCGATATATCAGGTGAATAAAAGTTTTAAGAAGGATTGCAAATATTGCCAAAAGCACAAATAAAAGTGACAAAAACAGTCATGAAAATTAGCATGTTTGTTCATAATGAGTGTTTCTTGGATGACATTCATATTTCTTTCACTATGGAGTGCCACATTGGGTGTTTATGATGGTGGGAATGGGTACAAGTAGAGTGTTTTAGACCCAGATTAACTCTTGTTTTTGGACTCTGGACCTTTTCAATGGATTATAATGTTTGTTTCATGAAACTTGTGTCTTTCATGCGTCTCTACGTCAGTGTGGTATCCTCAGGTCACATGAGGAGTTAATCTCGACCATGAGGTCCACAGTGTGTTACAGTACAATGTGATTTGGCCATCACATTCTAATAATAGCAATGTTAATAAGAAACTTTATTTGTATAGCACCTTTCATACAAGAATTAGAGCTCAAAGTGCTGTTCAACAAAGAAATTACATGCACCAAGCACTTCACATAAAAAAAAAAACAAAAACAGAATGAACATAAAAAACAGGCATGGAAAATTAATATAAGAAAAAAGAATGATGAATAAAACCCACTTGATTACAATAATAAAAAATAGAATCACCAAAGGTCTCCAAACTCTCTCATTCATTCAATACAATGGCAGTCAGCAATTTGAGGTAACTCAGAAAGTATTACACTTTATTACAGTGCACACTCTATCAATCAATACCTCTGAAGCACCTATTATTTTCTTTGAGAAAGGCCTTAATTTGCACTGAAACTGTCTTTTCCAGTATCTTACTGAAGAATTGAAAGTTGGATGATGTCCTGTAGTTTGTCAGTGCATTACCATCTAGGTTGGGTTTCTGTAGTAATGGTTTTACAGCAGCTGTTTTAAACGCGTCTAGTAAGATGCCTGTTTTAGAGATGTATTTATAATCTTCAGGACAAGACTTGTGGATGAGTGGGGGCAGAACTGAGCAGCTGGTCAATGGAGAATAATTCCCAGAGTTCCTAGAAATCTCTGTAATAATCTTGGAAAACAGGCATATTGCTTTGTTATAGACAGTCATGACTTCTTTTAATACATTACAGTAAAATGTAAGTCCAGTTTTCTTTCAGATGCTCGACAGATTCTCTTAATCTCATCAACTCTGATATTGCTTAACCACTGGGTGATTCTGTCAACCAACCTGTTTTTAACTTTTAGTGGAACAATAGTATTTAAAGCAGATGCCATGGTATTATTGAAATGTTCAACCAGGTCATTTAAAGAGCAGTGCCAGCTGGGTGACTCAAATGATATATCTCACTGATAAGATTGGGTTGGCATCAGTTATTAAGATTCAGTTGGCAGTGATGGTAAGAAATAGCTCATTCATATACATAATATATATGTCAAAGTTTAACCCTGTTGTTTATCACCAAGGCCAGCATGTTACCATGCTGATGAATGGCTTCGTTTACATGTTGTGTAATTTCAAAGCTGTCCTGTAAATTCTTAAACTCTGTGGCTTTGGAGTCATTCTTTTTGTTGATATGAATTCGGGATTAATTTTCATATCTAGTGATACCAAGTGTGATCAGCTCTGAGAATTCCTGCATAAACACAGATAAATATCTTGGTGGTTAATGATGAGCACTGATAATTCTGCTTTGAGTTCAAGAGCAAGATATTCAAATGATGTTCAATTCACCCAAGTCAGTGTGAGTACGCAGAAACTGTGCAGAAACAATGGCTGCAGTCCCTCCTCCATTCCTGTTCTGACTTACTGACTAATAAAAATTAGAATTGGGAGGACAAGCCTCTGTCGGTGTTGCCACACCAGTAGTACTGTTTCACAAAGTCTCAACTAAAAACATAAAATACAAGGCCTTCACTTATCAGATCATTAACCAGAAAAGATTTGTCAGTAAATGATCTGTCATTGAAAAGAGCTCAGTGCAGCTGTAGGGATTCTGTGACAGGAGGGGAGACCGATTGTGGCTGAACACTGACAAATTTAAGATTATTTAGACAGGTACCAGATGGTCTGTGACTGCTACCAAATGTTTTACCATGCGCAGACTGTTTCAGATCACCGGCATGGGGTCTGTCTCATTTCTGATAGACACCTGAGTGATGATGTCTGTGGTTATTGTTGTTTCATAGTTCACTGATCTGACTGAGCTTCAGTGTGGCAGCTCTAACTCCTAACTCCTTGATTGGTGTGGAGGTAGGGAAGAGGATGTTGGGTCACTGGAGAATGCAGTGAAGATGGGGATGAGGGGCATTGGATTCCCGACTGGCATGTGAAACAGTGAATTGGGTGATGCTTCCTGTCTGTCTGTATTGACCTTGGTGCTTATCTGTGCACTCTTGTTTTGGTTGGTTTGCAGCATGCCAACAGCATGATGCAGGTTGGCGCTGAGCAGTCTGCAAAGAGTGCCACATAAGATCATAACAAAGACATAAACTTAAAGAGCACATTTCATGACCTTGTAAGGACGTGAGGTCCCTCAGAAGCAGAGGGAATATTTTGAAATAACTGTTAACAGTTAACAGTGCACGACACTTACAGATGAACCCAAATCAGTCTGCACTCCCTCAGTGTTTGCCTTCCCATCCACTGACCTGATTTTCTTGTCTTTGCAGCTCATGGTGGGGTGCAGTGCAGATGGGCCCCCCCGATCCCATCTTGGGGGTGAGCGAGGCCTTCAAGCGGGACTCCAACCCCAAGAAGATGAACCTGGGAGTGGGAGCCTACAGGGACGACCAGGGCAAGCCCTTTGTGCTCAGCTGTGTTCGCAAGGTATAACTGTCATCAAGCCCTCCCTTGAATCTGCTGTACTGCTCTCATGTCACACACGTGCACACAGTGATATTCCACCATGCATTTCAGAAGTTAGGGAGGAAAGCAGTCATATAATTGAGTCTTAATTTCATATGTGCATGAACTCAAAGAGAATATTTCACTTTTTATTTCGACTGTGACCTTTTAAGCAAGTATTTTGGAAAATGGACGGGTCAGGGGTTGGACGGGTTGGATGGTTACATTTTCACGGGGTGGTTGAACGCTTTGAAGGTTGTTGCTAGCCAGGGTCTTTCTCATTGGTGCGTTCTTGTTTTGTCATCCTGAGCTCAGCTTCTGTTGCTCTGTGGAGCATCAGCATTTCAGGGTGAAACACGTGTTAATAATTAGAAGAATGTCTGCTTTATCACCATGAGAAAGTTTGTGTGCATTTGATTTGTGTCTTGCAAAATGTTACGTAAAGGGTAGATGTTTTATGTGCATACAAAGCAGGGGAATACCAGTCAAGGAAATGATTGCAGTTGTTGTGTTTTATACCTTTTGATTTTCACGCTCTCCTTTAGGCAGAGGCTATTATTGCAGCCAAACAGCTGGACAAGGAGTACCTTGCCATTGGTGGTTTGGGGGAGTTTACAAAGTCCTGCGCCCAACTTGCATTTGGTGCTGATAATGAGGTCTTGAAGAGTGGAAGGGTAAGTTGGGTGGGGCTAACTACTCCAAAATAACTTCAAATCGGTTCATTTCCAGTCAGTACAGTTCTCCTCTTCCAACAGAACATCACCGTCCAAACCATCTCAGGAACTGGATCTCTGCGCATTGGAGCCAACTTCTTGGTGAGGTCCTCTTCTAATGGTCACACGGCACAAACAAGCATGTGGGTCAGGCTTGTTATCTCACCAGGTCTTTCCTTTGTCTCAGTCTCGATTCCACGGAGGTCCACGTGATGTGTACTTGCCCAAACCATCCTGGGGAAACCACACACCCATCTTCAAAGATGCTGGCATGCAGATCAAAGCGTACAGATACTACGACCCCTCCACCTGTGGCTTTGACTTTAAAGGAGCTCTCGATGACATCTCTGTAAGACATTAATGACCCACTTGGCCAGAAGGCGCGAGGCATAGAAACTGTTCAAATCTTCCAATAATCAGCCCCAGAGTGTCAGTGACAGCATGATCCTGAGTGAAAATATTTGCTGAAAATGTCCAATTTGGCATCTTTTCATCTTTTCTTTTCTTTGTGTTTTCACTCAAAACATAACGACAGAGTATTTTGTTATGTTTTTTGTAGAATTGTGGTTTGCAGTTTAACTAGAATTCGTTAAGCTTGGGCCGTAAGGGTTTTTAACAGCACCACCCAGTCTGTGGTGTGTATTTTTACTTGTGTATTTGTGTAACAGCCACTATGAAGAACTTTGTGTTTTTGATCCCATTTTGGTTTATAACCAAGATATTATGGAGCAACTTGGTTTATCAGTTTATCATATTTTGGCACCCACATGCAGAAGAATACTGTTAGAATAATGAGTTTGGGTTAGGGTTAATGTAATCAGTTATATTTCTGGCAGCCAGTGAGAACGCTGTCAACCAAAAGAGCCTGTACTATACATGGTATTATAGTTTTACAAAATGTGGTATTTGTGTTTTTTTATGTCACAGAAAATCCCAGAGCAGAGTGTCATCATGTTGCATGCTTGTGCCCACAACCCCACTGGTGTGGACCCCAGGCCTGAGCAGTGGAAGGAGATTTCTGACATTGTGAAGGTGAGCATGCATCATTGTCTTGGCATTTTTGCAGGTAGGTTTTGATAACATCTCAGCACGCATTTTCTGTTATCTCCAATTAAGAAGGTCTATGACAGTTCAAAAGCCACAATTGATAAGGCCTGAACTTTATCTCGCTGTTATCATGTGAAACATTATCAACTGTTTGTCTCTGTCTGTGTCTCTCTCCTGTGTCCTCCCCCTGTCTGTTTCACCTCTATAGAAGAGGAACTTGCTCGTGTTCTTTGATATGGCCTATCAGGGCTTTGCGAGTGGAGACATCAACCGCGATGCTTGGGCTGTGCGCCACTTCATTGAACAGGGCCACAACATTGTGCTGTCCCAGTCCTTTGCCAAGAACATGGGTCTCTATGGTCAGTCTAAATTCAGATTTTCAAAGCACTGAAAATAATTCTGCTATAATGCGAGAAAAATTAATAATGTATCTGTGCTAAGATTAAGCTGTTCAGCACAGATACTTACTCTATGTGGTGTTAAATACGCCCTAAAGCAGTCATCTAGTAACTTGCCTTAAAGGAATAGTGGTTTGTTCCTTCACCAAGTGTTTCATCATGTGAACACAGTGATCTCTAGTACTCTTCTTACGACACATCCACAGTGACATCTCATTCATCTAAATCTTAGTGAGGAAAATAATAAAAGTGTTTCAGATTTTTAGCAGATTAACAGTTTTCCTGTTTCACAGACATGAGGTTGGACTTGCTGTGAATCACTTTAACATCAATTTGCATGTTGTTATTCACAGGTGAGCGTGTGGGAGGCTTCACAGTGGTGTGTAAGGATGCAGATGAGGCAAAGAGGGTGGAGTCTCAACTTAAGATCCTCATCAGGCCCATTTACTCCAACCCACCAATGAATGGTGCCAGAATTGCAGCAACTATTCTCAACTCACCAGATCTGTACTCACTTTGGTATGTGCCTATAAATGCATACGTACACACATATTACATGAACCCAATGTATATGTGGACTTTTGTAAAGGAACTTCAGATTCAAGTCCCCATCTTCCATATGAACCAGACTGTTGAAGATATATTCCAAAATCAGTTTCTTGATCTGTTTGACCCTGGTGTTATTCATCCCAGGCTGGAGGAGGTCCACACTATGGCTAACCGCATCATTAAGATGAGGGAACAGCTGGTGGCTGGTTTGAAAAAGGAGGGCTCAACCCACAACTGGCAGCATGTCATCGACCAGATCGGGATGTTCTGCTTCACAGGCCTCAAACCCGAACAGGTACACGCACACTTAAGCCTTTGATCGCCGACAGTAGAGAATGAAAAACATGTAGAGTATGTAGATAAACATGGTCGTGATTAGAACTGCAGTGATTATTTGATTAGTAATCAGTGGATTAAAAAAAAAAATTGCCAACTATTTTGATAATTGGTTGATCGTTACAGTAATTTTTCAAGCAAAATTTTGTGGTTCTAGCTTCTTAAATGTAAGGATTTGCTTCTTTTCTGTTGTGTTTTTTCTCAAGTCTGACATGTGGATTCTGAGCTGTGTGTGTTCGTTTACGTTTCCTGCAGGTTGAGCGCCTGACTAAGGAGTTTTCAGTGTACATGACCAAGGATGGCAGAATTTCCATGGCAGGCGTGTCCTCTGGGAACGTGGGCTACCTGGCAAGCGCCATCCATGCGGTCACCAAGTAGAGTGGATCCTGCTGGGAGAGCTATGAAATCAAAGCAGCAGTGTTAAAGAGGAGTTTATGCGTCACTAATTCTCCGTCTCCTCCATTCCACTTTTTAGAAAAGAGCTCAATATTTACTTAGCCATTTTCTCGATTGGATATCATCATGACTTCAACCTGGAACGAGTGCTGCTGTTAAATGGATTAGTTTCTGGTTACCTTTTTTTATCATCTCACTGAACTTGCTCCCCTGCCAAATTGTAAAAGACATGTTTGCTCCCACTACTGACAGATCCTCTTGGCTTATTTATTATGTGGCATCAATGGCTGGCTGTGTTATTAGTGTCCTAAAAGTGCTGTTTATCTGCTGTGGACTCTTCATTATAAAACATCAAGGAACCAACATCGGGGTAATGTTCAAGATGAGGTCTCTGTTGCTATGTGAAAGGTTGTAGAAAATGTGTTTGTTTTTTTTTCTCTTAATCTTATTGGTGAACTTCTAGCACTTTATAAGCTGTAAAGCATCATTTGAGTTTCAAGAATAGGCTGCCACCCTTTTTATTTCTCAATCAGTTCATCAATTCACTGTCAGGCAAAGCTGTAATTGTCCATCTGAACTAATCAGTCATTCAGTAATCTCCTCGTTATCTCTGTTTGGAATTTACCTATCAAGCTCCCTTGTATTCAGTACTTTTTTTTTCTTTTTTTTGAGTTTGGTTGCAGGGCAGCAGTTTCTCAGTCCCTTTTAACCCCAGACACAAACAAACACATAAGCCAAAAACAGTTAAAGTCTACAGAGAGGTGATCAAAACATTGAATGAATTCCACAGTAGAGGATTGTTCTTCATATTGTACCATAGCCCCAAATCGAACAGTCCTTTTCTTACTTTCTTTTCATAATGGAATCTTTGTATTTCATACAAATTTCTGTTAATGAAGATAAGTGGGGGATGTCATTGGGGTGAACACTGGACAGTTCATGAAGAAATATGCACATGCTACTCATTCACTCAGATATGATGGTTCGGTGTATGCATTCTGTTTGTCACTGAGACAGTGAGACACGAATAGCATTTAGAAATGTGGGGTTTGTCCCCTCTCCGCTCATACTTCTGAAACTGGCATGTCGCCTCCATGTTTTGCATTCTATCATAAAGTAATGGATCAGTGGTCATGTACCTTATTGAACAAACATTAAATGGTTATAGAGTAATAATCTGTTCTAATTTGTGTGTGTTTTTTTTACCTGATAGTCCTCAGGGCAGTACTGAGCTGTGGACCCCAAACTTTAACCCTAAACTACTGAAAGATAAAGTAATAATGCACAGCTGATTTCAAAACCATATGGTGTTGGTAAATCTTCTGCTTCAGTAGTGTACATCCCAGGTGAGTTTGTAATCAGTCAAATCACCACAATCTTGTAGACAGCAAAGTCAGTCTGGGGCCCTAGTTCAGTTTTACAGCCCTTTTCTCTGTTGGTAATCTGACCTTAACCCACAATGCACTGATAATAAAGCAGCATTACTCCTGTTTAAGCGTAGCATTGGGTTGTTTATCAATACTGAATTAATTGTATTCGATACTAAAGCCTCATATGAGACCTAATATTTTATTTTCAAGCACACATTCACATAATAAATACGGATCTGCCCGTACTAAACTGAGGAAGAGCCGTATAAATACAGAGAACTACAATACCCAGAACGCCAAACAACAAGCGGACGTAGAATTTCAGTCACGTGACGAAATGTCACATGCTCCTCTGCTTTGTGCAGGCTGCCAAAACAGACCGCTCAGTCATTACCTCCGGTGGGGTCTGTTTAACATCGAAGGTACTGTTCCTAATTATCAACATTTTGTCTTCTACACATCAGTAAACGGCAACGATATTACAGTGAATAGAAAGGATGTAGAAATGTTTGAATATGTGGTCCGTTTGGTGAAGAAGTAGCTGACTTGTTATATTGTGTTTAGCTAGATGTAACGTTGGCTAGCTAGCTATTGTAGGACGCAGAGTAACAATGGGGTTGACTGCGTTGACAGAAGTTATTGTTACGTGAATGAAAAGAGAAGGAAGCAATAATCTAATCACATTAAAACGTGTGGTGTTTAACGAGTATTCCGTGTAGGCAGCTGAAGGTGTGTCTGTGTGACATAAGCTAGCAGTAAATGAAAGAGCTGAGCTGGACATCTTCAGCACCTCCACTTCTTCCTTGTAAGGTTTGATTTGCTTCTACAGGTCGACATTGTTTAAGATCACTAATTTAATGAGAGATTCACCGATATACATTTTATGTAGGCTGAAATGGTGGTTTTGAAATTCATGTTTATTCACGAGCCCGTTGTGATATTCCATGTTATTTTTAAAGGACATGCCAATACAGCGGCATAGGAGAAGTGTCGACACCCTTGACCCTCTTCGTCTGTTTTATGTCTAACAAACATGAAATGTTAATGGCAGTCTGTATTGATGGGAAAATATTTTTTTAGCCGCTTGACTTGAGGCTGTATGTCTCAGTTGCAGGTCTCTGCTGTGCATCGGTCAGACTGTAAAGTTGCTTCAAAGGCTGCCATGGTTTTGCTCCAATGAAGGTCCACACACAGTGAAATTGGTAAAGTACTGCTTCAGGTCAGCCGTGCTCCTGGCTGTGTACTACTTTGTATGTTTGTCAGTAGAATGGAGGAAACAATAAAGGAGCCAGCTCACCCAAATTTTGTCCTAAGGAACCACAAGTGGTCAGAAGGTCCACAGAAAACCTTTTAATGTACTCACAAAGACTGCATGGGCCAGTAGTATGCAGGTCACATGTCAGCCCAAAACAGCCTAATGATGCACAATGGACAAAAAAATGGGCTTGAACATGAAAAATGACAGAAAGACCTGCCTCGACTTTCTACATAATATCTATTAAAGTTAATTGCTTGGGAACTAACATGCCTTCCAAGAATACAGTTCTGCACTAAAAACAGCCTCCTGTGCTCGACGTTTGTTCACAGTGATCCAAACACCGAGACAAAGAATTACTTTCCATTCATTTACATTGTATGTTGGTGTGATTTCAGCTCTGTGCATGCTGAGTTTTTAATTTACCAATGTAAGTATGACTGACTGTAAACAACATTTCATTACAGATTAATGAAAGGATCCACTGTCACACTGATACACTGATGATAACTTTGAGAAACATCAGCGGCTTCCTGACCGTCCTGGAACTTCAGACACTGGACACCAAATAATAACTGCTACTGCGCGATTCCCTGTCCTGTCATTGAGATTTCATCTTCTCTTGGATCACGTTGGAGACTAATTTCTGGGGTGTGTAAGGCTTGGCAGGCTCAGCTACTGTCTGTTGACTTATGGCTATTAACACTGATGTTGAGGACTGGGGCAGAGTTGGGAGCAATGACTCTGGAGAAAGGGCGTGGCTCTTGCAGAGCCCCAGTGTGGATTCTGACCGGCATCTTGAGACGGACAGGAGGAGGAGCGGGGGCGTGTCGTCTGTGGGAGCGGTCTTCATCGTTGTGAACGCAGCACTGGGAGCAGGTCTACTCAATTTCCCTGCAGCCTTCAATATGGCGGGAGGAGTAACTGCAGGAGTGATGCTTCAGATGGTGAGGAGATCCCAGTGAGGCACATAATACTGTGTATACGCCCTGTCAACAGCTCCATCCTTTATTTAGTGCGTAAAATGCAAAAAAGGCTGACAAATGCTAATCAGACACACTAGAGGCCAAATGGATGTCTTAACATTGCTCACTATGTCCACCAACATATACTCAGAATGATTTTTGGCATTAATAAAAGCTGGTTCCTTGTAACCACCACAAACTGCCTATAGACAATATTATCAGGAACTATAGTGTGATGCTTCCTATTTCTTTGTTTCAGTTCATGCTGATCTTCATCATCAGTGGACTGGTGATCCTGGGCTACTGCTGCCAGGTTTGTGCAACTTCAGGAGTGTCCGATCCTGACTTCCTGAAAGTCCTTATTTCAGGAATGTAATGTAATTGTCATTTCCATCTCTCACTTTTCCACTTCTCTAGCTTCCTGTTTTTTCCTCCTCTGTTCTGCAGACTTTTGAATCTGACTAGTTTTCTTTCATGTAGTGGTGAAATAATTGGAGCAGCCTCATGTGACATCTTGGCTCTCTGGTTTTCCTGATGGCTCAGACTTTCACTTCCTGATGGCTCAGACTTCAGCTTTGAAATACAAAAATCAGCCATTTTCAATTGAAATTGTGTTTGTTTTTTAAAATTGTCAGCAATGGAGAACAGATTGAAGTTGAGGTGGACACATGCTGATGATCAGAGGACTCTTCCTGGATCTGACATATCCTAACTTTAAAGACATGATGTCAGAATTATGTTTGATGCTGGTGGTGTTTTAGTGTTGCTGGTGACTGGTTTCTTAGTAGTATTTTGTTTCTTGTTAATGACTTAGTGTTGTATAAATGCCACAGCATATTGTCAGCTCAGCAAGTGCCATCCTGTATCTTAATGTATCATTCATCTCAAGATGCTCATAGAAACTTGACAGTGATTTGTTTTCTTCACTATTATAATGTGAAATTCATTCATCTCTTTTTTCAGACATGCAATATTCTGTAAATGGCAAAAAGGACTATTCCAATACCTGTTTCTGCTGAGTCAGTGGCCACTTTTTAATTTCCTGTCTGGTTTCTTCAGGTCAGTAACGAAAGCACCTATCAGGAGGTTGTTCGAGCCACATGTGGGAAGGTCACAGGAGTCATATGTGAAGTAGCCATAGCGGTTTACACCTTTGGGACTTGTATCGCTTTCTTTATTGTCATTGGAGACCAGCTGGATCGCTGTAAGTATACTCACAGTGATGCAGTGCATCACCTACCAGTCACCCTGTTTCTGTCTGCATTTCATCAGATTGGTTAGGCAATGGTGAAAATGCCACTTCTTAATGTTTTGTCACCAACATTCAGGTGGACTTTGTCATTATTGTCCTACATTTTAGCAATCTGTGTGTCTGAGCAAAGGGAGACATCTTGCAGTAGTGTTGATAACCTTTTAAAAACAAGGCTGTGCCATCATTGATGAGGGCAAAGAGCATCAAGGACGACACCACTCAGCTTTTTCGCTCTGGTAGATGTGTCCCTCATGTGACCGGCTCTCACGCTTCCATGTACTGAGACGCTGACTGTGTGGAAATCCTACTCCTGCCCTTTCCTGGAAATAGATTGTGACCTTCCACCTCTTTTGGTCTTTTTTTTTTTTTTTTTAAATGAATGAATGGGATGGTTGTGACTTTAATTATCTACTTTGCTAAATCTCTTGCATGTGTATGCCAGTTTACAGATAGTTCCCACAGTGTCACTCTCGGCTGTAATCCAGTCTGTCTGTCTGTCTGTTCGTCTGTTCTTCTTTTTTGGTAATTCCTCCTTTTCCTCTTTCTTTGCAGTGATAGGTGCAGTGGCTCGTGAAACAGATGGTACAATCAGGGACCACTGGTACACTGATCGCAAATTTACCATCATTGTTACTGCAGTCCTGGTTATTCTTCCTCTCTCTATCCCCAAAGAGATTGGCTTTCAGAAGTATGCCAGGTACAAACAACTCATTCATATTTTATCACCAAGAATTACATAAAAAAAAAAACACAAAAAACATTTACCTTGCATGTTGATTATTTCTGAATTGCTGTTTTTCATTGCAGCGCACTGAGTGTGATGGGAACCTGGTATGTTACCATCGTGGTCATTGTAAAGTACATCTGGCCAGATAAAGAGGTGGTTCCAGGCTATGTTCCCACCAGGTGAGCTCTGCTGCACACACTTCATGAATGCTGCCATTTAGTTTATGCAGCTAACAGCTTTTTCAAAACTTTTTACAAATCATTTTACAACCTTGATTTGAAAAAGTTGGGATGCCATGTGTAACATAAATAATTAATTAATCCTTTCTGACACCCAATTGGAAACAGTACAAAGACAGTATATTTAATGTTTTGCCTCATTAGCTTCATTGATTTTCAAACATGTTGGGACGGGAGCAACAGAAGACTGGGAGAGTAGTGGAAAGCTCTCAAAGAACCTGTTCGTTTGCTTTCTGTTTTTATGGAAGGTTTACGCCCAACTTTTTTGGAATCGGGGTTGTAGCGTTGTCCATCTGCTCATTCAGCATCCTCGTCGTCATGCCTTGCTTGAGTTGCTAAATCGTTGTGTTTGTTACAGTTCTTCTTCCTGGACTGCAGTTTTCAATGCAATGCCCACCATATGCTTTGGTTTCCAGGTATACCTTCATTTGGTATCATTTGAGACCATAAAATCTGCCTTTCTTTTCAACGGTTTAATATTGATGAATTATTTCTAGCTGACCTTCTTCCTCCTGATGTCTCTCTCCACAGTGCCATGTCAGCTGTGTGCCAGTGTTCGACAGCATGAGCCGAAGAGAGATCAAACCTTGGGGAATTGTGGTCACTCTTAGCATGATTATCTGTCTCTTCGTTTACACAGGAACAGGTAAACCAACATGTGCACTCCTCCCTCAGTGTATACTCAATAATTTACCTAATAACCTGTCGATGAGTCCTTTATTTATTGACTCGTGATACATTCAAATTATAGCAGAAGTCCCCTGTTGCATAGTGCTGTTACAAGTCAGATGGCTCACGACTGGCAGTGAGTCCTTCAGTACTTGTTGTGTCTGATCAGGTGTCTGTGGCTTCCTGACGTTCGGCTCCAACGTCAGTCAGGACGTGTTGATGTCGTACCCTCTTGATGATATTGCTGTGGCCATCGCAAGAGCTTTTATTGTCATCTGTGTCATTACCTCCTACCCCATTTTACACTTCTGTGGCAGGTAAGATACGGTGATCTCCACGTTTCTGGTCTCCCTGTTCACCCTACTGTTTATCATCCACTCTCGTTAAGATTGTAATGAAGACTTTTAAATCGCGCAAGCCTAAAAGGATTGTTGATGTATGAATATTTCTGCATGTAGTGTAGTGGTGGGTATTTACAGCCTGCACATACAAGATCGCTCCAGGTCGGCTGCAT
This sequence comes from Chaetodon trifascialis, assembly GCF_039877785.1. Taxonomy (NCBI): domain Eukaryota; kingdom Metazoa; phylum Chordata; class Actinopteri; order Chaetodontiformes; family Chaetodontidae; genus Chaetodon; species Chaetodon trifascialis. The sequence goes on from NC_092056.1 coordinate 16,194,263, forward strand.
ACAATGGGAGGTTTTAAATAAACAAAGGGACAAGAGGAGCACTGGTATTGGGTCAATTAGTAGCCCTGAGTGTAAGTTTTGGACACTGTGCGTTTCTAGGGTGTAATACAGTTTTCTGTGTTTTACGATGCAGTTAATGCAGCATTTCCTCACTGCACTCTGGTGTAATCATATGTCCTTCCAGGGCAGTTATAGAAGGACTTTGGCTGCGTTTCCAAGGCGAGCAGGTGGAGGTGTGTGTCCGTCGTGAGCAGAGGAGGAGGATCCTGCAGACGCTGGTGTGGTTTGTTGTCACCCTCGTCCTCGCCCTCTTCATCCCAGATATTGGTCGGGTGATCTCGCTGATCGGAGGATTGGCAGCTTGCTTTATCTTTGTATTCCCAGGTGACACTTCCCTCATCATTGTTAGCAAGGTTTTAGATTGTTGTGCAAAGCAAACATCTCACTGTAATGTCTGTCCAATGTCTCTTTAACTCAACAGGTTTGTGTCTGATGCAAGTCAAGCTGTCAGAGACAGACAACCGATCTGCGAGGTGAGATGCTGCTTACTCTTAGATATGTCAACTTAGAAATGGAAAACATCTGACAGTGTGTGGCACAGCAACAGTGTCCTTGGATCTAACCCGACCAGATGCTACTTTGCATGCTGTCCTTGTGCTTGTGAGGGTCTTTAACTGGAGTTGGTCCGTCCTGCGTTGTAGCTGCCCTTTACTATGGTTTAGTCAGGATGGGTCAAACACAGAGGATGAATCACCTCACAGGGATTAATGAAGCATAACTCAAAGATGCATTATCACACTTTGTCCACCAGGGTGCAGAAAAAAACCTCAAAACAAGCCACCACAGGATGGATGGATGGATAGATAGATAGGACTTTATTGATCCCATGCCAGGGAAATTTAGTGTGCCGGGAAATGGAGCTGTTATCAGTCGGCTTTTAGACAGTCGGCAGGAAACCAAAACAGTGAGCTAAAAGAGATTAGCACTGGACTGATAAGCCATTTAACTGACTAGAGAATTGTTTTAATTTCTTAGGCAAAACCAGTCCCAGTCTATAGCTTCTCCAATGTGAGGACTGTGGACTCTTCTGTTATATGAAAATGAGTATTGTCATGTTTTGAATGATTGATAAAAGAATTTGCAGAGTAATCGATAACTGCAGCCCCGAAGGAAACTTAAACTCTTAAATCTGCAGAGTTGGGTGTTATTCTTCAGTGCCCCTCTCACATTGCACACATCTGATTCATCGTCAGCGATAAGAAATGTTTAACACAGATTTGGGTGAACGTGTTTCCTTGATAAGAATTTTCTTTACTGTTGGACTCTTTGTTACAGCTGGCACGGATTGGTGGTCTTCGGTGTCATCATGGTTACGATCGGAGCTTTCATCTTCGGTCTCACAACAACCAACTCCATCTATCAAGACGTCGTCAGCTAAAAGGAACATTTTTATCAGAAACAGCGCTGTCCTCTTTGAAGACTGAGTGTGTGTGTGTGTGTGGGGGGGGGCGCTTGGTCCTTTGCTGCTATCCTGCACGACAGGAGGGGCGTCTCATGACACTCATTTAAAAAAAATCAAGACCTCTCCAGTATGTCACATCCCTGCTCCATGTTGAGTTGCTCTTTGCTTGGTCAGGTCGTCGTCAGAAACACCACAAAGCCAAGTGACTTCAGACACTTTGCCTTTTGTTTTATGTGAAGTTGAATTTGCATGTTTAATGTTTTTATGATGATTTTAACTTGCAGTGAAAACCGTTTTCGACAGGTTAGCACATTCCTGTCCTGTTTACACGAGCTGACGGACGTTGAATAGGAAGGTCTTACAATCAAATTGATTTTTATAATGAAATTGTACCAATTTGTGTATTTTAACTTGCATGTGAAAGGAACCTTTTCTTATTGAAAATAATGGAAATCATGTGTGTGTGGTTTCCAGGTCTAATTCAGGTCCAGACTTTAAGTTGGTGCTGCTGATACTTCGTCCACAAATTGAGTTGATTGATGGGTTTGCATCATTAATGAGTGACGTGTTGGGTGCAGGGCGAGGCAGGTCAAATCTTGTTTTATTAATTTCCAGTTAGTTCTTCTAAACAAGTTGAAAAAGTGAGGTTTTCAACTGTTTTGGCAAGCCAAACAAATCCTATTACATTTTTAAATACATTTAGCAAATCATTTATTTTTTAGTTTTGTTTCTTACATATTTTATGAAGATAGTTATGATTTTTATAATTGGGTTGAGGTTAAATCATATTAAGCTATGTCCATATAAGCCTACAGGCCTTTAAAAAGGTTAGTAACTTCTGTTAACTGTTAACAGCCGGACAGGCTGACGACCACGGCAGTGTGCCTGCAAACACTGCACAGATCTGCAGGGAGTCCAGCATGAGCAGCGCGTTCAGGACAGGGAAAGCCTTTTCATGAGTGCTCGTTCCTCACAGATGTGAAGATGAGACTGTCTTTGTGAATGTATTAAAACAATGGATGTAACCTACCTTAATTTCATTTCATGAAATTGGTTTTTCAACCAAACTGCAAATGCAGCTGGAAGCTTTACAGTGACATGGTTATCAAGACTAAACTCAGTGCATTTAATCAAAAGTTTTATATTTATTTTATCAGACTGTATCACAGCCAAAAATGTTGGGTACGTTAAATGTGATATGATCCATTGTTCAAGGCTTGACTGCCTTTCCAGGATTTATGCAGCCCAGAAATATACAGTTTTACTTGTGGACATGAGGGACAGAATGTAAAAGGGACGCTGCAGTGAAAACAGTAATGCCGTCTGTGACCAGCGTCAGGCTGCTTTTATTTACAGGTTCTTGTAATGATTGTTGGAACACAATGACTTTTTATGTTTTGTTGTTGTATCATTTGTGTTAAATGTATTTTTTTAACCTTTTGGTGCTGCAGACAAGCTTGTCTGGTCTGTGTTTTCAGGCTAAAGATGTTCACCCCCCCCCCCCCCAAAAAAAAGGGCATTTGTTAATTAGCAATCATGTGTCCTTGGTGTCTCACACAGAAAGTTGACTTGGTAACTTTTAATGGAAATACTTAACTACCGGTGATTATACCAATAAGTGAACTACAATCAAGGCATGTGAATAAATCTGACAGTCCGTATGTTACTGGCAGTTGTTTAATAAAGAGACAAACGCAAGTGAAGTTGCAGTTTTGATCAAGACGTTTTGTGCATTTGTGTCATTTAAGTTCACAACAATCACCTCGTGTCTTCAACACCTTTTGCTGAAATGTTATTGAAAAACGCTGAGTCAGCTTGAAATCAGTGCCACAGCAAATGACTTCATTTGATCATGTAAAGTGCAGTTAAAGTGTGTGGAAAGGGACAATCTCTGTTTTGACTTTTTATTCATCACATTGGATAAGAAATGAACCAGTGAGGCCAAACCTCTGATGTGTTAGCGGGTCTTTCACTTCTGTTTTGGGTGAGTAGTAAACTGGCTCGTAGCCTTTTACATATGTATTTGCCCAGTTTCAGGACAATCTTATATTAGACGAGAAGGCCACAATGGAGTTTTTTAGGCTAAGCAGAACTGAGCAGATGCTTTTCACTAACTGAAATCCAGACTGAAGGCACAAACCCCCAAAATTAGCAAGAATTGAAGCTGGCTGGTAACCAAATAATAGATCTGATTCTTTAATTCACATTTGTTAAGTGTCCAAATATTGGAAGTTAAACTGATTCATTTAAATCAAATGTGATGCAGAGCAAAGCGAACACAGCGAGTAATGTGTGCCTCTCCAAACACTTCCACTGCAGCTACCTGATGGAGAGTACACATTATAAACGCCCTCACGGTGCTTTTCCCTCCAAGATCATCCTCCCTGAGAAACATGTATCATCTAACAAGTGAAGAGTGCAGGTACACGACATTTTGACTAGTAGGAGTCATTTTTTAGGAAAGACTGGAACATGCCAAAAGCTGGACCTGGAGCCCACTGTGGAACCATGTGACCTGCACCCTAAAACACAGACAGCAGCATTTCACAATAAGGCAACAATATGAGCCAAGTGGAACAGGACAACTATGCTTCATTGGCAGATACTGAAACAGACTGATGGTTACCTTGACTGTCAGGAAAGTGATGTTTCCAAACTGCTGGCAGAAACCAGCAACCTGGTTGTCGTGAATCCAGGTGTGGTACTTCGTGGTCGCCTGAGAACAGTTATTTATATGTAAGAGGTGTATCCAGTTGTGGGACAAACAACCCTTATACAGTTTTTTTTTTCTAAAATGAAAGTTCCTACCTCCAGGCCGAGGTCTTCCACAAACCACTGGTCTCCCAGGAAGTTGCAGGCCATGTCGGTGTCTCCGTTGTAGACCAGCGCCCGCAGGCCCAGAGACAGCAGCTTCAGGTACACGTCCTTCATCGTTGGGTATAAGGTGGTGTATTGCTCTCCAACGGCATCACTACAAGAACAGCAAAGGGACGTTTGACATCATGATCAGCGTGTTCCTGCCTCCTGCCCAACTGCACCCAGACAAGAGGGGCAAACGGTTTAGTCATGCTAGCTGCAGACTCGAGGGAAGGCAGTGCCGGTCTGCCAGTCACTCCATCGGTTTGGTCTAAAGAAGAACTAATGTTCACAGTCCCCAGAGGACGAATCCCTCTGACTCCTGACTTTTCCTCTAGTGACACAATGAGGCTGAGATTTTTTTTGGTTTGAGTGAAATGTCTCAGTAATTATTGGATTGATTGACATGTGCAGCAAAACACAGTAAAGCTAAAGGTAGCTTTGATTAGACTGACACTGATCATTTTGCTGTCACATACTTGCACAGGTCCCATGCTGGCAGTGTGTCTGGAATGTGTAGAGCTTTCCTCACGTTGCCTCTGTTCAGCCAGTTCCTCTGAGCTGTGCTGTTGATGCAGGGAGGGACTTCACCCAGAGACGGTGGAGAACGCGCTTTATCTGAAAACTTCATGGAAATATTTAGATCATTAACACTACAAGGCAATAACATGATGGACATGAGGAAGCAGCAGTTGTTCACAGAGGGACTCACACTCATCTTGTGGGTGTGTGGGTGTTTCCTGTAGTTCTTGAACAGGTGACTCATGGCCCTCTCGTAGCCTCTGTGGTATCTTCTGTCACCCTCACAATCCAAGTACAGGGCATACTCATTAAGTCCACTATTATACACAATATTAAAGGCCACATTCACCTGAAGGGAGACGAGGACAAAGTAAAATTTGAATGAGTCATCTGTAAGCATCAGAAAGGCCCAGCTGACTTCTGAAGACAGCGCAACATACCAGCGTCTTGCAGGTCTCTGAAGTGGAGTTGTAGAAGTTACAGCTCTCCTTGTCACAGCAATTTGAGTTGAGATCACGCCACAAACTGCACATAAAACATAGCTTCAAGATGACAATCACTGCATCAACTGCATGCAAGTAAAGTAGAAGTTCTGGGCTTCACAGGACTTTAAATATCTGCATATCAAAGCAAAACAGCAGCGAAATCAACCTGGAGGTTATGCATGTTGTGTGCGTCACTGCTGAATGAACCAGGGGAACACACACAAGCATGTGGCAACATTGGCTTCCTCGACAACAACCACTTACTCTTCTCCAAAGAGGCCGTGATAGTAACCAAAGTAGATCAAAGTTTGGTCATTGAGCGCAAAGCTGCTGAGACCATTTCCCACTGCAAAGCCCTGAAACAAACATGTAATCAAAGGTAATATTTTTAGTTTCGCAAAAGCACCCTGAAGGGCAAAATAATCACTTCAATCATAAAACTGCATTCTGGTGGTGCTGCTGACACTGAGGCTTGCTGCATGAAGCATCTCACCTTGAAGTTGATTTTGGCTGTTCCAGTAGCGACACGCAGGCTGAGGGTCGGCACATAAATTCCACCATAACTTTCCCCAAAGATGTAGAACTCGTTTTGACTGAACTCTGGGAACATGGTGAAGAAACTCTGCAAGGCTCTGTAATTATCTTCCGCAACCTAAGAGAGAAACACGAGAAATGGAAATGCTGTTTCTGCTTTTTTAACCGTTAACAGGAGTTCAGTCACTGAACTCACCTGGTTATCATCGGTGGCATAGTTTCTGTCATCAGAGTAGGAATATCCCACTCCTGCTGGAGACTCTATATACAGCACATTGGCAATCTTGTTCCAGCTGAAAGGGTTGTCATCCAGTGTGGCCCCATTATCGTTTACCTGAAAAGGAAACTCGATGCCTATTCAGAGTGACTTTTATTCGGCGCTCAGGTACAGTTATTCTCAGAGTCAGCATGCTCACGTGAAATGGGCCGTTCTCTGACAGGAATCCATCCAGCGAGCTGCAGCCTGGGCCTCCGTTCAGCCACAGCACCAGAGGGTCTTTGACTGGGTCCCTCTGAGAAGTCACAAACCTGCAGGAGAACATGCTGGAAGATCACACATCCCTCTACACCCGCTGCACACCACATTACAAAATCAAACAGAACAAACTTTAGACTTAGTCAAAATTACTTATGCTACCTAATACAGCAGTGATCTTCTATTATAATTTCAAAATAAAACTTCTTAAAAACTAGGTGACAGACCCCTGATGCAGATCGCGGCATTGTCTATGTGGAGGTCGGGTTTAAACTCTGCGGGCGAACGTTTTCCTCAAAAATGCAGGACACCAGTCGGTTACTGTTTCTTACCAATAATGGAGAAACGTTCCCGGACGTGCCTTCAGGTATCCCGACCACTGCCGATATGTACGCCTGAACGTCATCCCTGGCAGCTGAAACACCTCATCAGGGTCGTAATAAGCCAGGCAGCCGAGCGGAAACACGGCCAACAAACGCAACCAGAAACCAGCGGCGAACATCACTGAGCGAAACTCACTTCTTCCAGTTTCAGAGAAAGAGGGAGTCTTTATTGTTGTAGAAAGTCTCTCCGAGGTCCTCTACGGAAGCTCTGCGTGAAGAAGTCGTTGTCATATGACTACTGCTGTGGGTCACATGACCAGCGCCTGAACGACTCTACGCGGAAGTTCCGCATAAGTCGCGCAGCGTATCCCGCAAAGCTTCGCGAGGCGATTCGCATGTGTCTCATAGAAAATGAATGGAGGCGAACTTGGCGTCGCTTCGCTCTAGTTTTCAGTGGGTCTGTCCCATCAGAAGCAGCTGTGAACTAAAGTTATCTTAAATTTGTTATGTAACCCCAGAAACCCGAAAAGAAAGTTGTCGCTCATGTAAAACAGCGGTCTCCAACCACCGGGGCCGTTTGGTACCGGGCCGCGCAGAGAGACTGAACAAAAAATATTTTATTGATCATCAGAGTCTGAAAGAAGTTTTATTTTGAAAATCAGGTGCATCTGCCTGTGCCTCTACACGTCAAACACACACACACACACGCACACACACACACACACACACACACACACACACACACACACACGCTAATAATATTATTACGGGTTTTAATAATTTGTTTTTATTTATTTCTATGCGGGCAAATTGTTGCTTTGCGTGAAACCGTGGCGCAAGAAAGGTCGGCGACCGCTGATGTAAAAAGACTCGTTCCAAGATTTACTACCAAGATGTAAGTACTCAGGAAATTGGAACAAACTTTAGGGAAGAACAGAAGTTGAAAGACAAAGTTAGAAATAAATTAAATGATATCAAGTATTCTCCCAGTACAATGAAGTTTTTAATTTGTTAGGTTTTAGTCCATACTCAGTTAAAATAATACATTCTTTACCGGTTAGACAAGAACCAAGCCTTTACCCTGTCACTGGACCAGGAGATGGTCTTTATTCACCGTAGACATTTTGACGTCACAGAAAAGTACAGGTATTAGAAATGACATTAGAAGAGAGAAGAAGAGAAGAGAGAGAGAGAGAGAGAGAGAGAGAGAGAGAGAGAGAGAGAGAGAGAGAGAGAGAGAGAGAGAGAAGAGACAGACTTTATTAATCACTCCACATTACATGCATTACATTACACGCACACACGCCATGCTTCTGTGAAATTAATTCCTCCGCATTTAACCCATCCTGGTCGTCCGTCCTCCGCGGCGGACCAGGGGCGGTGGGCTGCCAGCCGACAGCGGCGCCCGGGGACCTAGCTCCTTCCCGTCACCATTGGTTTTTTAAGGAGGAAACCCCAGGTGAACACGGGGAGAATATGCAAACTCCACACAGCAAGGCCCCCTCATGTCCTCGAGCAGCAGGCACCGAAGGCATGGTGGAGGACACACCCCCGGCGCCGAACCGGGACCTGCTAGCTGTGAGGCGACAGTGTTTCCACCGTACCACCGTGCCACCATTAGCAATGGCTCTGTACTATTAAAGTGTCCCAGTAAAGCATCATGGTGAAACAGTGAGCCAGGATGAACAATGCAGGAATGTGAAAGTGAAGCAGTTCAATGGAACTATTACTTACACCTGTGCTTTACCTCCTGTGACATCTCATTTACTTGCAAATTTGTTATGGATTAGGAAATTTCAGTTTCAATTATCGTTTTACTATTTAGATTTATGTTGTTCTCACACCTTGGCACATGTCACGTTCCCTTTGAGAACACTGAGATCACGTCCTTCTTAAATAGTAAATAAATTGAAATAAATTTTATATTTTGGTGTAGATTACTATTATTATGATTATTATTATGATTATTATTATTCTCTGAAAAAAGCACAATAATTGCAAATGAAATTTTGAATGTTACTTGAGGAATGTTTAGTGTAGATGACAATATCCATTAAATAAACTATTAATTCAATATCTCTTCCAGTGTGTGGTTTTAAAAAATAAATGATCATTTTGGTGCGATGTATTTTATTGTGGTCGGTGGAACGGTCGGACTTTTATTGTGAAGGCACGTTTATACAGCGAACGGAAAAAATACGCGCCTTACTCCAGGACATAGAAGGGCGGTCAATCAGTACAGTTGGGATATTGCCATGAACGTCGGCTCTAGACTGGGTTTAAACTGGGGATAAATTTACTCCTCTGCCTAAACTTGCATCGCAAGTTAAAGGACTATCGCCGTTGTACTTTGTGGTCACTCGGACTGCTAACATTAGCTCAGTAAGTGGACGCATCCTCGGCAGCAACTCTGTAGGTAAACGCTGGTTCAGACAGCTCTTCGGGTAAACATAATCGATTCTCCCGATTTTCCCGCTTGGCGCTATGGTCTGCGTGCATGCGTGCAGTCTGCGTGCATTTGTCGTCGTTCTTGCGAATAACCCAAATTTCTACAATAAATTAAACCCTTTTCATCAATACTAGCAATGTACGAGTGAAAAGCTACACAAAACATCAGCGTTAACGTGAGTGTTTCCGGTCTAAACGTTTCATAATAAGCTCCCGGCTTCATTTGTTTTCCTCTCACGTCCAGCAGAATGGATCCCGGAGGTCGCCAACACATTTCAGGAGCCACCGCCGTGCCAGACCTGAACCCGAAACACCAGAGGAGCCTGAGGAGCCTGAACGTGCTCGCCACGAGGTTTGTCAGGTTGTTGCAAGAAGCTGAAGACGGTGTGCTGGATCTCAAAGAAGTAAGTGAGCTGAGACCAGTCCATCACACACGGGTCCCAAGACCGGACATGTCTGAGCTTATTTTGTGCACGATCAATAAAACGGCACTTTCAGATTGTTGTGTGTAATGTAACTTATTGACCAGGACTACACAACCAACACAATAATTATAAGTAACATGAAGTAGAGTTCCAACATGTAATGAGTTAGCTGTCAACTATCAAACTAATTGGGAACTATTTTGTTTTTCAGTTAATTAGTTTGAGTATTTTTATTTGTTTATTTATTTCTTTTTTGAGAAAAAAAGAAACAAATTCTGATTCCACCTTTTTAAATGTGAGTATTTTCTGGTTTCTTCAGTCCGCTGTGTAATTTTTGGGTTGCGGGCAAAACAACAAATGACGTTTTTCACCGTTTGCTGAGTTTTTATAGACCAAACAACTAATCGATTAATCAAGAAAATAGTCAATAGTAAAAATAAATGGTAGTTGCAGCCATAATATATGTCCAGTTAGTCATGTCTACAGAGCATTTAAAAAATAAAAATAATGTAACTTAAAACTCTGCATTTCATTTCCCGTGAATGCCAGTGTTCACAGTGTGCTCTGGGGAAGAGGAGTTTTTACTGTGCTTTTTTGGGATGCCTTGATATGTGTGTCTGTTTACTGTAATCAAGTGTGAAACAAAATGAAAAAAGGTTAATATGGATTTAGGTCTTTTGGGAACTAAAACCATCAGTATTTCATTCTTTTAGCTGATGCTGTTGCTAAAGCTGCTGTCAGCCAAAACTTTGTGTCCTCAAAACTCTGCATCCTTCCTGAACAAACGTCTGAGAGAAAGTGGGTTGTGGACTTTTAATATCCACTCTAAGTGATCTGTAAATGTCTCAGTACAGTACGCCAGCAGATCCCCTGAGACCACGAGATCATAAACTGTGTGGACCATTGTGAAACAGAGGGTCTAATGGGATGAGGCCAAGGAGGAGGTGGTGGATAAATGAGTTTTTTGTCTTCCTCAGGCTGTCAGAGTCCTGGCTGTCGGACAGAAAAGGCGAATCTATGACATCACTAATGTGCTGGAGGGCATTGGTCTGATTGCGAAAATGTCCAAAAACACAGTAAAGTGGAAGTAAGTTTTTAACCATGGCTCGTGTGCATGCATGTGGAGACGCATGTGTGTCAAGAGTGTGGTGCAAAATGTTGTATGTTTTATAATGTGATTTTTGTGGGGGGTTTTCCCTTCAAATTAAGGGGCACGCTGCCAGGAGAAAATGCACATGAGTTAACCAACAGACTGACGGAGCTCAAGTCTGAACTGGAGGACTTGGAGGAGAAAGAACATATGTTGGACCAGCAGAAATTCTGGGTTGAACAGAGCATCAGGAACACAACAGAAGACTGCAGCAAATATCCTTTTTACAAAAAACAGGAAGAAAATGAGATGATGGGCAGCATTTTGAACATGTGTCTTTCAGGCCTGCTGCTCTGTGACTCACTGACTGAATCCTCGAGGTCTCTCCTCAAATGAACACAATATTTCAAATTGAACCTTAACTCAGATCCACTCTGACCTATGTGAATCACGAAGATATCTGCAACTGCTTCAGCGGTAATGTAGAACCACACTTGCCTCTTAAACTGTTACTCTTGTTCATTTTTGTGTCAGCAATTTCGACACAGTTAAAAATCCAATTAGAGGACCAGTTATAGACAGTGAAAGAGATAGAGAGTGAAATATACAGTCTAGCTCTGCTTTCTGATGAATATCTTCTCAGCACATTTCCTCCTCCCTCATCTCTGGTGCTGTAGAGTTTTCATGATTGATGTATCTGAAGGAAAACTCAGAGATTAATGATGAAAAATCAACACTGTATCCAGCTTTTAAAATGCAAATGGACACATGTGAAACGACAAGTCCACATATGGGGTAAATCCATGTTAGAAACTGTTATTCCTCACTGATTTTTCTATCTAGATACCAGAGAAATGTGTGACAGGAGAATTTTAATGATTCAGTGTATTTTTCAGCCCAGCTGGACAAACCCTGCTATTTATGTTCATGATGGCACTTACATCATCGCAGCAGCTGACGTTTTTGCAGTTAGTTCAGAGTAAAGGCAAAAAGAACCACTAACGTTTCTTTGTAAGTCAAATATATGAAGGCCAAACTAAATCATTGTGTTTTCAGTGGCCGTTTTCTCTCTCCTCTGTCTTCAGGCCACACTCTCTTAGCAGTCCGAGCACCGTCTGGCACACAGCTAGATGTTCCCATTCCCAAAGCTGTAAGTTCTGCATCACTGGAACCCACTGTAGTTTCTTCTTCTTGGATTCTTTCATTGAGATTGGATCATTTAGCACGTGCATACATGTTTCAGGTCCAGAACAGGCCAGCAAAGTACCAGATCCACCTGAAAAGCATTAATGGACCAATAGATGTCCTGCTTCTCAACAAACACTCTGCCAGCACTGTTCCTGTCGTGTTGCCAGTCCCACCGCCTGAAGACATTTTACGCAGTGCCAGATCAGCCATGTCCACCTCAGCTGAAGGCAGTGTTGCACCATGTCAGGCTTCAGCTGATACCAAACATAGCGGCACACCTAGAACGACAACCCCGGAGGACATGCGGCATCTTCAGCCATTGTCCTCTATAAACGCTGAGCCGAACAGAACTGATGCGTCTGGATGTGAGTATTTTATTGTGTATTTTAAGTGTGTTTTCCCATTATGTTTTGGGGTTGTCTGGAACGCCTTGAGGGAATTTTTTTCAAATTTGGCACAAACGTTCACTTGGACTCAAGGATGAACTGATTAGGTTCTGGTGGTCTAAGGTCAAAAGTCAAGTTCACTGTGACTTCAGCTGGTGACTTCAGCTGGTGACTTAACTGGTTCGTGAAGGCATACAGCTGTGAGGCAGTAAATCTGTTTATTGATGCTACTGAAAGGGAAATCTAACACTCCAGTTTGGCTTGGACTCGACCCCTTTCCATATTGATCCAAAGTGTAGATTGGAGAGAAGATGACTTCAATGTTAAGTACGTTAATGTTACGTAGAAGCATCACAGCTGAGGTGGAGACAACACAGATGTCAAGTTCTTCCCTCACTGACTGATGACCAGTTATAGATCTCAGTGGTTTCAGGTTCTTTCTCTGTGTCTTTTGATTATTTCTTGCATGCTAATGCAAAAATGTGTCCCTGTGTCATGTTTGTTTCTTTCAGTGCTTCTTTCATATTGATTTTTAAAAATAATTTTTTTCCAGTGCGAGATTTATCGAAAGAACTGCAGGACATACTCCAGCCCACCAAAGGTAGGCCCCTTATCCTGTCTCTGAATTATTAATGTTCATTAGATTCTTATTCAGGTTCATTGACTCTATGTGAATTTATGATTAAGTATGCTTTCCCCTTATTCTGTAGAACTAATGAATGCAGATCTAATCACAGAGCTCCTGGCCTCTGAAGGTAAGTGCACTATTTTCTGACTTCCTTTATATTGTATTAATATAACAGAGTTAAAAAAAGTTGGGAATCTGTGGAAAACATAAATAAAACAGATTGTCATAGTTGTCCCAACCTCTTTGGAGTTGGGGTTCATCTGTCATATATTGGTATTTACAGTGTATTTATGTTAATTGCTTGTTTACCTCTGCTCCCAGTTTTCTCTCCGCTCCTCCGTCTGTCTCCGCCCCCATCTGAACAGGAATACACCTATAATCTGGATGAGAGTGAAGGCCTCTGTGACCTCTTTGACATCCCTGTTCTCAATGTTTGACCTCCTAACTTCAAATGTAAATATGTTTCATCAGGACATGTGCAGAGTTTTCTGTTTTTAAATGCTTATTTGATTATAACAAATAATAAACTTTTTTTTTATTATTTTGTGTTCACCTCATTCATATACTGAGAACCAAAGTATTACACACACCTTGCAATAATGTGCAGTCCAACACAACACCACAAACCACAGCCTCAGTCAAATTAAGGGCTCTTTGACAGTGTCAGCAATAATCACAAAGATTCTCACCATTTATTACAAGGCTGATGTAATGAATTGGATGAAAATATGCAGGAGTTTGAATTGTGGTCCCTCATGAATCTTCCTTCAGCTTTATAGTTCAATTTTCGTGACGTTGCTTTTAAAAGTCTATCACACGCATTCAACTTAAACCGTGGCAACGCTTAACTGTTGTGTGTCAAGACTGAGTCTGCAGCTGTGCTAGCAGCTCTGTCAGGCTGTACTTTCTCATAATACATCCTTGGTGCTTATAGGTGCTGTGGCTAAATGCTAACATTGACACGCTAACATGTTCACGATAGCAGTGGTAACATGCAGATGTTAAGCAGATCTAATGTTTATCATGTTCATTATCTCAGGTGTGCCACAAAAAACAGCTGAGGCTGATAGGAATATCAGCAGCTTTGCTAGCAGTATGGCTAAGAAACACAAGTACATATTTGTCCCAGGTAAGAGCGATCAATATACTGAGAATATCATGTGTGTCCTGCCAAACAGTCCTTGAGCAAGTTACTGAATGCCCTGCAGTCTGAGACCTGCTCAGGTCTGCAGTGCAGCCTGATCTCCTTGTTAAAGCTTAGTAGTTGTGTTTGTCCTCCTGTAGGTGTCACACTTTACCAATGCATGCACACATTCAGAGGCACAGCCACAGAAGGGGATTAGGTGTCTCAATAAGGAAAAATAATGTGAAATGACATTTATATATCACATAGGACATGTAATTTTAGCAGTGTTGGATTTGATTTTGGTCCAAATGATGGAGATCAGTATAATAAAATCAGGAAAGCTTGCATGGTGAAATGTGAATGTTTTATAGGCTTCCAAGAATGAACTTTTTTGTCTTGTGTTATGTGTTTTAACTGTTAAATTCATATCTGTTATATACACCAGCTGTAATTTATGGGTGCCCACAGGAGGAGTTGTAGTTGTTGAAAAATATATCAAACATGATATCTCTTTATAACTACATTATAGTATGTTAGAAACCATGTATTACGATTATGCGTATACTGTCAATAAATTCAAAATTTCTCCCTGAAATGTGATGGAGGGAGAATAAAATAGACATTAAAAAATTAGTCACTCAAAATTGAGCCCAACTGTATCGCAGAGACATTACTGTCTTTTCGTTGGGTGGGTTGGGTTAGGTTTAGGTATAAGACTGTTGATTGGTTAGGGTTAGGGTAAGAGCAATAGGGTAAGCCAATCAGACGTAGAGGAAGGCGTGTCAGGGCTCGCCATCATAGATTCGCTTCCTGGTGATATTTGATGACGACCGCGTGCTTGTGTTGCCATGGCAACACGTTTGCGACCAACACAACAGGGTAGAAGTGAAGTGGACTTCTCTGCGTATGAGAGTTAGCAAACTGTGTGCTAGTTTCTCAAGACTATTGAAATATTTTCTGTCTCTCCCTGTTATTTGCCCGCTATATACGATGGTGAGCAAAGGGTTGTTTAAAATAGTTTTATTACAACCGTTTGGGCGCATAGTGAGCGAACTACGGTCGTGTTTAGATGTTAGCTGCCTAGCAGCTACCGCTTGTGAATTTCTTACTTAACTACTCATTTGTGCTTGTTTGTTGTTTGTTGTTACACACGGGAAGCGCAGACTCGGGTTAGATACTTCACCACAACAACTACGCTAACTGTTATATTAAAGAAATGTGCTAGATTGTCATTAGGTAGCAGTTTTAACATTTTCTTTCATGTTGACTTTTGTCCAGCCTCCCAAAAGCAAAGGCTCAAGCAAAAAGCCTGCAAAGGCAAGGACGCCCACACTGATAGATGGCCTTACCAAAGAGGAGATGTCCAAGGACCAGGTCAGAGCTGAAGTGGGATGTGAATGAAAGAGTGGATAATGGTTGGCTGTTTTATGACAGGAGGAAAGGACTCTTTCCTACTCTAACTGATTTGTACATTAAAGGTATTTCTACAAGTCAGTGTTTACATACAGCTGGGGGACAGGTTTGAATAACAAAGGTCAAACTCAGAGTGGTAGAGCCTGAGACATCCTGACTTAAAGTTCCCATTGTGGGTTATGGCCTCAAAATACTGGATACTAACTAGCATCTTCATTAGAGCCTCTCAGGCTGCTGAAAATGCCTGTCGAGCTCCAACACCCCAGTTTTTACAGAGTGTTTGCTAGAAATTTGTTGTCTATAAGGTCATGCCCAGATAGCCTTGAAGACATCATCAGGAATATTTTCTCAGACTCAACTCCAGAGCCACAAAATACATTTTAATTCTGTTTTCACAGGCTGAGTAGTGCTCACTGTGAACACTGAATTGACTTTGACAATGATGCAAAAAGCAACAGTACTTGGTTGTTAAAGTAACCAAAAGCTACTGGACATCTACATGGTCTGGCTCAGACATGCCCACACTAAAAGATCTTTTTTATTTCAGCTGGAAGAACACATTGTGCGCCTCAGAGAGGAGCTGGATAGAGAGAGGGAGGAGAGAAACTACTTTCAGCTGGAGAGGGACAAGATCCACACCTTTTGGGGAATCACAGACAGACAGCTAGAGGAGGTGAAGGCTGAACAAAAAAACTTAGATAAGGACATAGAAGAGGATGAGGGGCGCCATCAAGTAGAGATCAAGGTGAGGCTAATGCACAGTTATACTGTATCTACACCTGCAAACTGCACCCAAATTGACTGGCTGGATTTTCTGTAAATGAAATTAAAAAGTCAGGGAAAAAGTCTTGTGGTGGCATTGCATTTATTGGATATCAGCACTCAGTTTGTCATCATTCATTATCACTTGAGATACATCACTTTTAATATATTATTGAACTACTAGATAAAGAAAAAGTCAATTCAATATGTAAATAATGGAAGCCAGCAATAAATCCCACTTTTTTACTACTATACTATTATGTTGTTAATCACCGGCTGTTAAAAATGGAGTCATGATTATGTTTATGTTGTAAATTAAGCCTCAGAGCTCATACTGCAAATACAGACATGATGAAACCTTGCCTGATAGATTTCCTAGTTTCTCTACAGGTATAATGGGATGCTGAAATGCTGAATATCCCCCAAATCACACATAATAAAAAATTAATTGTTTTTGGCATTTTTTTTTCTTCTCTCAGATCAGTTCAAGGCTTCGCTTTCTGAGATTAAATCTCCAATCTCTCTACCTCTTTGCGTGTCAAAACTTGACAGATAATGTCACCAACATAAGGTTATCTGCTTAAAAGAAGACTGTTTTTATTTATTTTCATGAAAAGTTTGCATTTTATTGAGAGGGTGCCCAGCTGAAGACCTTGTAGACTTGCCTGCATACTTACACTCACAACAGTGCAACCATCTTCTTTTCTCGTGTGAAACAAATTAAGGGACTTAATGCAGGAAAATTTCTCATATCAGAGGAAGGGGGTTGCTAATTGATGTCTATTAGTGAGTTCCGTGCAACAGGATGTAGAGTGATGGTGGCTGGACAACAGAGTGGGCCATGGCCATTTAGATGAAGCTGCCTGTTCAAGGCAGTGGGGCCCACAGTGGTTCAGCCTAAGCAGATACAGTACAGATATAAGGCTGGTGAGTATCTGCTCCTTGCTTACCCACTGCAGGGCCTAATGATACATCAATGCATCATTTAACAGAAATTCTGCACTTTCATAGGATGCTCATGCAACGTTTGCCACATGTTACTGTGTATTGATAACTAGTAAGCAAAGGTGATCCATGAACAAATTGAATGGCTGAATTAATTTCACATTGTGCATTATTTTTTCCCCACCAGGTCTATAAGCAGAAGATGAAGCACCTCCTGTGTGAACACCAGAACACGATCTCTGAGTTGAAAGCAGGTGGTTTAGTCTCCACTGAGGCCGTGCAGAAAGAGCAAGAACAATTAGAGACTGAGCTTCATAAGGAAATGAGGGCCATCATGGTGGACATACAGGAACTTGATAATGAAAACCTTGTCAAGGAGCTTGAACTGGTTTGTAGTACACAGCAAGTCTATTTTATTTCTACACTTAAAGATCTGTGGATTTAATGTTTCTCCTTAACCTGATATATTTCAACAAGCATCAGTGCTACAAACACCAGTGTGGTTGTTATCTCAACAGAAACATGATGAAGACATGACTAAAACAAGGAACAGCTTGGAGAAGCAGCTCGCTGGTAAATAATTAATCTCATTTTGAGTTGAATTCAGCACCCCATGCTGTCAAATACTAAACAGGAGCCATAATTTTATGTTGCTGTTTGTGTAGAAATTAAAGCCAAGTACGAGAAAAAGATGGAGTTGCTGCCACAAGAGCTGGACAACATTAGGAAAAATGAGACGGGAGAGGCAGAGGATCAGTGGAACAGCCATATCGCTGCTCTTATAGAAGACCACAACAAAGCTTTCAGTGACGCAAATGCACTCAATAATTGCATACAACAGGATCTGGATGAGATTGATTCACTCAAGGTATACATACACACATTCAACAGAAAGACATTTTTGGATATTTTGTTCCCAACTTTTGATTGTTTTCATTATTGATGAGTCTGCTGATTATTGTTATGATGAATTCATTGTTTAGTCTATAAAATGGCTCAAAAAGGCCCATCACAATTTCCAAGATGATAGTTTTAAATTGCCTGTTTTGATCAATAGTCAATTTGATCTCATTCATGATAATGTCAGACATAAAAAAGGCTTCAAAAGTTATTATCTGTAACCTGATAATGTTTGGGGTTTGTCAGTGGCAGTTGACTAGTTGCAGTGCTCATTTTGACCCATTTGTGTTTTATTTGCTTTTTTTTTTAGAGACAAATTAAAGACAGTAAGATGAAACAGAAGGAGAATGAAAAGGACCTCGTCCCTGTTTTGCAGGAAAACAAACGTCTCGCAGAGCTTCTCTCAAAAGCCGAGGAGGAAAACGCTGAACATGAGAAAAAAATGAACTACCGAATGAAAAAGGTTGCGTTTGTGTCGATGTTTGAGAATTTTTTAAAGCTCAGTTCACTGCTACAATTGTACACTTCTTATTGTTGCTACCATTACTTTAGCTGGTGCCTTGTGTAGCACGTGTCTCAGTAACTGATATGTAGCATACTATACCCAGGCACGATATTAATTTGTGACACTGTTATTGACAGGATGTGAGTGAAAAGGTCAAGATAAAGGAGCTAAGTGATCTGAAATGGGATTATGAGGCACTGGAACAGAAATTCAGTAAGGTAAGCGCTAAGATTGAGTTGCACAATGCCATGTTGTTTAAGTGTGATTCATGTGCACCTTGAACGTGATCCAAATGCTTTATGTACTTGCGGGTATTAATGTGAATGGTTTTGCATCTGTTTTTGTGCCTGCACATCTAACACAGCTTCAGCTGGAAAGGGATGAGCTGTACAAGACTTTCACTCAGAATATTCAGAATGTGCAACATAAAGCAGACATGAGGAGCGAGCTGCTGGAAAGGAAGCTGAAAGCTCTGACAGACAGTCTGGAGAAGACTCAGGCTCAGCTCTGCGCTGTGCTCTCTGCCTCAAACATAGACCAAACGGCTCTTGGTGGGGTCACAAACAAAGTCAAGGTACTATTGCATGTCCCCCTTTGTTTGTTGTTAGTCATTCACACCTTTAGTGCTCCTAATCACTGATGTCATTTCCTTACTTTGAAATATTTTACAAGATGAGGTGTGTGCCTAATGCAGTTTCGTTTGTACAAGAACATTAAAGAAACGTGTTTTTGTTTGTAGGAAAATCTTGACTCCTTTAATAATTCCATCAAGAACTTTAAGATAAAAAAAGCCCAGATTTTCCAGGTTAGTTCATTTACATACTTCTTGAACATGCTGTCACGTATTTCTTTAACAGATGATGATGTTTAATCTGTTCTTCTAGTTTATTTTTACATCAACATTCATCATTATGTGAAACAACTGTGATCCGGCAGGCCCGCAAGGATTTGCTGCTGACCTATAGAGCAAAGCAAAGGGCTCTTGGTGTCCCTGTGGAGGAGCTTTGTGTAAATCCCTTTGAAAGCAGTCTCACTGGGAAAAGTCTGGAAAAGCACTTGGATCTTGGGTAACCCCAGAATGAGAAGCAATGAAGTGCAAGACTGAACCACTTAGAGCAAATCTCTCTTTCTTTGCTTCTGAACAAGCAAACAAACAAATAAATTAACATGAAACATTGTTTCCCTATCTCATTATTATGGTCTGGCATCTTCTAATTTGAGAAAACAATAGTCATGGAATTTAGAGTAGGGGGTCCATCATGACCATGATTCACGCTGCCCTCCAAAGGCAGAGATAAGTGACTACAGAGGCCGTGAAGTGTAGAAAAATGGGTTCAAGGTTGGCCTGCAATGCCTACCAACAGATTAAATGTGTCACTTTATCTTTTTTAGCTGTTTGAAAAGATCAACATTGTATTAGAAAAATTAAATACCTGATTTAAAAGAAGCTTAAACCTAATTGGACTAAATATAAATACATAAACTGAACAAATCCATATCTTAGCTCCTGTTGAATGCAGTGGTGGTTCTGTAGAGGTCAAAGGTTGCCATTTAAAACCATGCTGTAGTGTCACCTTGCAGTTACTTTGTTTACTCAACACTATATTATTAATTTGAAAATACCTACACTTGATGTTTTTTTTTTTGTTTTTTTTTTCCTAAATCTGTTGAGTAAGTGTTTGACTTCAGTGACAGGACAACAGGTGTCACTGTCAACTTACTTTATGGCTTTTGTTTTGTGACTATGTCCATATAACTCCTGAAGGGGCCATTGTGGAAAAAAGACAGATGCAGAGATACTCAACAGTAAAACATTTAAATGACTTGTATGATGTAGGAATATTGTAGCTCACATATGCAATGTGCAGCTGTTTTATGTTGTAAAAAAAAATCAACATAAATGTCTCAAAACAGGGTTTGGAGCAGGAAAATGTGACCAGGACATCCCTTCATTTAACCGAACTCTCTGACTTTCCAGTAAGGAATGTGAAATGACCTCAAAGAGGCACTGACTCATGGACCCCCTGACCACCAACCTCCTCCCTGGTCCTGTGCCAGCCAGGCTTGTTCATTAACCCATCCCTGAATAGAGACAGAGGTGCACTTCTCCATTGTTAACAAGTCTGTCCCCTCAGTATCAGCAGCAACATTTTAAGTTCTTGTTACATAAAGGCACTTCAGTGTGCTCTGTTCTGTAAACTCATTCACACAGATTCAAGAGGAAGGATGTTTGTGTGTTCGATTTCAATAATTTAATGATTTTTAATTGCTGTTTAGTTGTAAAGCACAATGGGACATTCTGTTTGCATATGTGCCCTCATTGTCACTGTTCTTCAATATGGACATGAGAAATAAGAAATTAAGATGAAGCTAGCCTCATGGTGCTATGGAAATGAGGCCTCTGGCTCACAGCAGCAGCCTCAGAGTTTCTAAAGCTTCCTTTGGTTGGAGCACGGCTGTTTGTGCTGCTGGACAAAGCCATGTGTGAACTTTCATCTCCAACAGTTCACCAACAGTTCAGTATTTCAGTGATGTGACCCATTGTTTAAACAACAACAACAACAACAACAACAACAACAACAACAACAACAACAACAACAACAACAACCTCACCACATTGATTTGTAATCTGCCAGTAAAAAGTGGATGATTTTAATAGAAATTTATTCAACTTTATTGGCTAAGAAGATTACTTTGTGCATAAAGTGGGACTAAAATCTTAATTTGACATTTAATACCAAATGCTGGCAATATAAGCATGTGTCCAAAAACATTTTGCCTTTTCAGTTAATTTTTTGTATATGGGGTTTTTTTTGGTTTGCTTATTATTGTAATTTGGATACTCAGTGTGAACTGCCGTAAAGGGGAGTTATAATAAAAAAAAATAAAGGGTAAAAAAATTAAATTATTGCAATTAAAGAAATCCATCATGGTTAAAACAGGAAGTTTCTAAAGTCAGCGAATGTAATATCAGGTATTTATGCTTCTACATTTCAGTTGGAGGATGGGGCTAAAAGTTGGACTTAAACCAAGTATTCCAATCTCAACAGCTAATTTCACCAGCTGATTTCTGCCATGCCTGAGTTTCCAGCAGAGAGAGGAGGAACGAATGGGGTGGATCCAGTTTCTCATTGAATATTCCTGTGGTGAATCGAGCCCTGCTGCACTGAGTGATCGCTGTTCCCTGCGGTATCAATAATACAGGAGGAAGTTATTGTCCCTGTGCAAGCCACAGTATCATACAGCTAAAGCAAGTGGAGGGAGGAGGTGGTCCTTTCACTCAGGCCTCTAGGGTTTCAGGCCCTGCAGACAGTGGTCTGACTCTAGGGAGCCTGCTGCTGTGCCCTCGCACAGGGCTCGATTGTGAGTCCGCCTGACTGAGGGATAAATGTGTCTAAACAGTCACAGCCTGCACAGTCCTGCTGGCCCAGCCCCGTCAGTAAGACTACACCCCCAACAAACCCAGAGTCACGAGATGAGTCCCAGCTGAGAGACATCTCAATGGGGAATCAGTCAGTGGGAGACATCGGACAGTTAGAGAGTCGGATAGATATCCTGGGTGTGATTAACATGATCCAGATTTTCACCTTGTTTGAGCACCTAGTCGGGTGCTGTGACCTTCCTTTAGCCTTGTGATGCTCCACAATACTGAATTGGAAGCACAATATTTTGTACGTCCAAATAAAAGCAGTGACCTGAAGGACCGAGGCAAATCCTGCGTTAAGAGGTTATGTGCACACAAGTCTCACCACACTGCTGTCTCCCTCTTTCTGTACACTGTCATAGAAAACAGCCAACCAACATCCTGTAGCGTCTCAAGATAACTCATGAAATATGAAGCCAAGCATCAACTCTTAAACCCAAAAAGCAAGTGTCCCAAACAGCTAAAAGCACTGAGAGGGATAGAGGACGTGGGTGGGAGGGGTGCAGGAGGGGAGAGTGAAAGGTGTGGGAGTGATGGTGAAACGGAGAGAGGCACACAGAAAGAGGTCAGCTCTGAGTGTGCTGACACCGCTCAGTTTGAAATGCTGGCAAAACCTTGAAAGGATACTGAAAGAAATGAATGGATTGTAACTGATTGTAACTGTTGGTGAGTTCTGAATTTCTTTTTTTTAAACTCAAATTCTCGTTATTGTGACCGCTGACATTTAAATTGCACAAAAATGAATTAAAACAGGATGCATTATTTGCCACATCTGTCAAATTAATCTCTTTGAGAGTCAGAACTGTTCATTTAACTGTGTATTTAAATGTCCTTCCTCATATTCATAACTTTCTTTGTTTGCTCTTTGCAGCATCACATGTTGACACACTTTTAATACTTCATAGTCTTGTGCCTTTTATAAGTTATGTACATTACTGATTCTTATTTTAGCAACCATGCGGTGAAAGTGGTAAGGTGATGTGGTAGCCAGTCATTAAGGTTTAATATCCCCTCTCCGCTGAGATACTTTACTCCTTGAGTTCATCCTGTCATTGACAGTTTAAAAAAAGCTGTCTGAACATAAGGTGTTGTGGCCTCAATAGGAAAGACAGGCTGAAGAGAAGGATGTGACACCGCTGTGTCACTGTGCATGCTGGCATGAGATGAAGATGGCAGAGAAAGGGCCAGGGATGGCCACTCTTAGATTCACAAGCATCATAGTTTGTGCTGTTTTATTGGGACAAGGATCCCCAGAGAATACAGGTGAGTGTACCACCAAACACATACTAACTAAAATATTTGTATTTTTATTACGTGTGTTCAATGCATGATGCTGGCTCAAGCAGACTCTCATGGGACTTTTTCAGGAGGTGGTAAAGAAGACCAGAGAGATGCCATTCTCAAGGAGATAATTTCAAAGTGGAGCACAGGAAGTGGATGGAACCCTCAGAAAGCTCCGCCAGATACAAACAAGGACCAGACAGTGCACCCTTGGGTGAAGAATATCATGGGGAGCCTAAAAACACTTGGCCTACTTCCCAGCAAGAGCCTGCCTTCATTAAACAAGCCAATTGACAGGCACCGACTCTCTGGCTTTCTCTACAACATCTCTCTGTACCTCCAAGAGATGGGTGCTGAGCTGGAGGAGGCACCAGCAGAGCCAGATGAGGATCAGCTGTGGGAGAAGGTGCTGCATTTCTTTCTCCAGTCTGAGGGGAGCGCTGCACTGAACCAGTGGAACGGTCGGGTGCCACCACGGCCCAGCGTCAAACTGCAGGACTGGTTTTTGTCCCTGAGGGGCAGCTCTCACTGGGACTGGCTCCTGGGGCTGCTGCAGAGTCTCATCAGTCTGTCAGAGCGTCAGCCCCACAGGCCCCTCTTGACTTATTTGTCTCAGAACTGGAGGACAGTGAGTGCTGTGCTGGAGGCTGCGCTTCAGGCTCTAGTGAGTGGAACCTATGGTCAGGCCAGCGCAGGCCTGCAGGGCTTCATCTGTGCGCTAAAGGGTCGTAATGACTGTGCCTTCAATGTCAGCTGGCTTCAGCAGCTGCTGCGTTTCCTAGAAACACGCAACTGGAAGCCTGTGGTCAGTTTACACCCTGCAGGCGAAGGTGCTGAACACAGTAAGGGCTCAAGTGCATTTGGACGTTTAAAGCCCTTCAGCTTGCCTCCTGAGGCCATGAGGCAGGATGGGTGGTCTGGGAATGCATCTCTAGAGGACTCAGAGGATGATCCAGGCTCCATGCAAAGTTTACTGCTGCAGGCGTTATCACGTTCAAGTGGAGGAGAGCGAGGTGGCCACTTGGCACAGAAAAATCTAGCTCTCGTGCAGAGTTTGGATGGGCTGAGGAGGGGCCTCCTGCACAGAGTGGGTAATTCTGTCTACGGTAACCTGAGGAAAAAAGTGTCACGAGTTACAATGGCACTTCTTGATGATGTCAGCAGCCTGGTGGACGTGCCACAGCCCAATGCTCAGGGCCGGTGCTCAGTTGGTGAGTATGCGGAGCAGCAGGCCTCACGGGTTGTTTGCACAATCAGACACGAACAGAGAAGAAGTGTTGTCGGAAATGTCTAAGCATTCATTCACACAATCTGATCACATAACCATGAGATAATTAAAAAACGGCACCCTCCAGTTGTAGTTCACATGGCAGATGCAGTTCCGAATGTGGATGCACGCTCACATTTGGATGCTTTGCTTCCGAGGACGGTTCTGAGAAAAGCAATGATACTACAAGTGTGTATCAATGATTCATTGAGAACATATCAAGCAAACATATCATAAGTAAAGAAGTAAATCATACATTGTTCAGATTGTAGTTAGTCTTATTCATCAAAAGAAACCTCTTTGTTAAGAGCCTCATGAGTTTGGCCCTGGTTTCACCTGAAAGACACATGAGAGACAGTGACTGCCACTGCTTTAAAATCTTTGTAATCATCCTGGCTGATGAAAGCATCTGTTGTTACCCAGCTAATCTCTTTATCCTTGCACTGATGTCAGTAACATTATATCTTGGGCATTGTTAGCTGAGCTGCACTGTTGCATCAGGCATAGTTGTGTACTGCAGGAGCTTCCAGTTGCTTCTTCCACCACTCATTCAATTTGATTTTCTGTTAATATTTGCTTTTTCTTTGTCTTTTTGAAGGTGACCTGAGACAGCTGATCTTATGGTAAGATCTTTCAGGAATATGACTCACTATCACATCAGTCCACATTACATACAGTGAATTTTTGTCGAAACAGATTGACATGTCTACTGTTTTTCTGTCCATGTATATGTAGGGGAATTAGACACAATGTGACGTGGAACACTCAGGCTTTGGGCGTTAGGTCTCAGGGCCTCCCAAGCTCACTCCCATTCCTGTCCTGCCCCTCCACTGAAGGAGATGAACCAAGATCACAGCTACCACCAGGCCACTTATCTCCAAAAACAGCCCCTTCTTCACAGACGGTCTCCAAACAAAAACACCTTCACAAACTCTCTAACGCACCTCAGCGCTCCCAGTTCAACCACCCACAAACAGGGAGAACGAGAGCAAGCAACGACCAGCAGAAAGAGATGGAGTACTCCACCTCTATAGAAATCCTGGAGGCGGCGTGTAATGAGTCCATCCCAGGCTTGACAGGTGTCTCCAACTTCACTGTGTTCCTCTACTGTAAACTGTTCGAAGGGGAGAACGGGTCAGTGGAACCTGCTGTGACCCAGATAGGACTCGACCTGCATGCCACCTGCTCGGATGCAGCTTGGTACCTGTCTGCTGCTGAGGAGGACTTCCTTTGGGTTCATGTCTGCAGTGAGTTCTTTGTCCATGAATTCAACAACACTGTGTGTGCCAACTCCTCTTTCTGGCTGCAGAGAGCACATCAGGTAATGGATCGCATTTTTGATGAGCGAGAACTTGAGTGTTTTCTGGGAACACTTATCTAAATATCTGTGTTATGACACTGAGGACAAGCTTATGTATTTATGCACTGCTTCTTTCATGACCCACATTTGCTTTTATTTCATCTTAACTAATTGTAACTTTGATCTTTGCAGGCCACAGTGACAAAAGAATACCATTTTTTTAACCAGACAACTATAGATGACCTGTGTGTGCAGCTGTCAGGTGAGGCAATAGGAAGTCCAGGACTTGATGAGAACTGTCTGGCCCAGTTGGGCAGCAGGTTGCTCAGTGCTCAGGCTTTCAGACACTGCTTCCTACCCAACAACTCCGCCCTGATCTCAGCTGTGTGCGGCAGAGAGTCCCCTGACTCACAGCAGTCCTTGCCAGAAGGCAGCTGGGCTGCAGCGTACTGCTCCAAAATACAAAACTTCTCCCATGTTGACACCACTGAGGACACTTGCCAGTACAGGGATTGGGCTGTGCATCATTTCACAAACTCCACCCTCCTAGAGCTCTGTATGCAGACACATGGATTGAGAGAGTACATTTGTCTAAACACCACGCTGTACAATCAGCTGATCAGATCAATGCCACAGTTGCCTGATTTCTGTGATGACCTGCAGGCAGAGCTGGAGGGCAGGAAGTGCCTCCTGCAGAGGTTTTTTGACATGCTCCCAGCACCGTATGAGTTTGACACATCGCAGCTGTGTGTGGATCCGGCTCCACTGCTGGTGGAAGTTGTGCACAAGCTGAGTGTGTGTGAGGTTGAGGGAGGGGAGCGTGAAGGGTTTTTAGTGATGCTTGGATATGTGTTGAGAGTCCTGGACTTCATGGTCGGCCTCTCTTCGGGTCTGGACGAAGGGGAAAAAGAGGCCAGGCAAGGTTTGGGTCAGGCCATCCTGCTTTCCAGTCTCCTGGACAACAGCTCCTGGGCCACGCTGCAGCCAGAGGCCTCCATGAGCGTCCTTCACACTGTGGGAATCTTCCTCCGCAGGGAGCAGAACGCCACCCTCAAAGAGGACCTGCTGAGCTGCTTCAGTGTAAGATAGCTGACTAACACATTCGAACACAAACACACACACACACACACATGCACACAGTCCACACAGTCACACGCACACACACACACACACACACACACACACACACACACACACACACACACACACACACACACACACACACACACACACACACACACACACACACACACAGAGCTGAGAGTGAATAACTTGTTTCTGTGGTTACACCAGCCTGTCTTGTGGGACCTCATCCAGCGGGACGACAACTCATCTGCTCTCAGGGTTCTGCTGCAGGTACTTGCCTGTGCAGCTATATTAACATTTAATGTTCACAACAGATCAGTCCACTGAACTTTATACTGAAGTGATTCACTTTATTTCACCAGGAGTACCTCCAGATGCCAAGAGACAGCATTCGCACTCTTGTGATGTCTGCTGAAAAAGATGCTGTTAAGAGATTTCTCTCCCATATGCATCAAAGTTGGGACCAGCTACAAGTAGAAACAGGCCAGGTTTGTTCTTAAACTTAGCACTGAACACTCTATTAGTGACACTTTTTTATTAAGCTAATTGTGCAGTTGAAAGCCCTCATGCCCTTATTACCAGACTTCTATTCTATTACACTCTCTTGTGCTGTTTCCATTTTATTTGAATCTATGTCATGGCCCATGCATAGCTAAAGAGGGCCAAATTGAATGCACATCAGTTTCTGTGCTGCTCTTTTGTTTTCTCTGTCAGGCCTCTCAAAAAGAGCTGCAGGCCATGGAAACAATGACTGCTGCTTTCATCCACAAGTTCCCCCGAGTGACCCCAGAGCTGTTTGTGGACCTGTCTCAGTTCATTCCCTTCATGTCGGTCTCTGACATCATGAGCTTTCCAGCCTCTCTCATAGTCAACGACAGCGTGTGAGTTACTGACCCACGAAACGATTGCTTTTAGCTCGATATGTCTTACTAGCAGCAATAGCACAGCGTATGTGTTGCCCTTCAGGTTGACAGCCATTCGTGACCACAGCTCAGGCATGAAGTCGCTGCAGAAAAAGGCCTTTGTAAAAAGACTCTTGCAGTCGAGCGTGGTGGGAGATGTCCCTACGTGGCCACCATACTTCCTCAGTTCCATCCTCCCACTTCTGCCTTATCTCCCAGTCAGTCATTTTCAGCAACTGTCATCACAGCAGGTTTGAGGCCATTTCACACCTTCACAAATCTTTACATAACTGTTGTTAGCTCTTTCATAGATGTTAGTCATCTCAGACACAATCAGGTCACTATTAAAGCCATTGATTGCGGATCAGTATTTCCCCCACAATGTCTGATTAAACGGAAAACATACATAAATTAGTGTAGATGTTTACATATAGGTCATAAGGATCACAGAATGGTTGTATGAGTATAAAAAATATGTAGATCATATATTATGGCCCTCACAAGATATCAACTCCTTATGGGAAAGTGCGTTCCTCAAATTTGTCACCCAGCTTTGTACAGCTGCATTTTTAGCGCATTTCAACTTGTAATCTGTTGTCTCGTTTAGCTCACACCTGTGGTGGAGTTTCTAGGCAACAGCAGTCTGGACGGTGTCAGGGGGCGCCATGTGCTTCGGACCCTCTTCGGCAAGAAGAAGAATCTGACCAGTGATAACATATTGAGGTGGGACCAAGATGTCTGCCGGTTATGTTTATTCTTATGTTTGTCTGTGAACATATTATAGTACGTTACGGTTCTCCAGCATGGTTCACATGCAGAGAAGACACACTCAACACAGTAGGTGTTGTCCCTGTCAACATAACCTCTTTGGGAGATTATTTGTTGACATACAAGATCAAGACTGTTTGGCATCGATGATGTCGGTCATTTGTTTAGATATCGATGAGTGGTCCTATACCAGGTATGAAAAAGTACGTAGTTTTCTCTGTGGCCTCATTTCCTGCCTGTCTCTGTCTGTTTGCTATACAATAAACACACTTCCAAAAAGATAAGTGACATCTTATCTCTTTATGCAGGTTAGGAGTCCTTGCATGTTACCTGGATCCAGTGGACCTTCGTTCATTTATTCAGGACTCAGCTGTGTCTTTGGCTCTCTGGCAGCAGCTGGCTCAGTGCATGTCCAAAGGGTTCATAAGTGACAGCGGCAGGGTAAGCAGCACATGTTCAGTAAATCCTCAAGTATGTTTCTTTCATGTCGATCCACTGAGTGTCTGACTATCTCTGTTGATCTGTTTGATTGGCAGCTGTCCTCTTGGTTGATACCAGCCGTTCAGAACCTGAACATTAGCAGCATGGTGTCCCCAGAGCTGTCTGCCCTCAGTGGCCTCTTGCCTCAGTTAGGAGCTTCCTTCTTGTTGTCTCTCCCCTCACAAGAGATCCTGGAAATCCTCTCGCAACCAGGATTACACAGATATTCCCCAGCACAGGTCAGCAGGGAATTTGCTTCACATGTTACTTCTTGTCATTCTTAACTTGTTGAATGTTCTCCACCATTTTGTAGATTTTAGTGAACTTCTCTGGTTTCCTTCCTGCAGCAAGTTTTGAGGGAAGCTGTAAATGTCTAAAAATGTGATTTAAAAAAATGTCAAACATGTGTGTCTTAGGGTGTTTTCTCTAAAATGCATTCATCTTTTCAAAAGAAAGACAAACTAACCTTCATAATGATAACACGCACTGCTGGGATTTTTGTCTTGTTTATCAAATTTCTAAAGAAAAGAGGAGAATAAACATCGATTAAATATGTGACCTTTAACCCAAATACAGAACTGTCTTAAAGTGTGAACGCTTGTGCATTTTTGTACACCCGCTTGTTAATTGTTTAATGCTTTCCTCAGGCTTTTCAAATGTTGTCCAAGATTTCAAAGGACACCACTGTAAGTAGACATTTTTTAAATATGTTTGCTGGATTTCAGCCAGCTGCACTTTCACCACCGTGTCTCTCTCTCCCTGCCAGCTCACCATGGAAAAACTGTGCAGACTGAAGCCGTTACACCCTGGTCTCTCCCCTGCTGTGCTCAGAGACCTCCAGTGGCCTGAGATCAGTGAAGCTGCCCACTGTCAGTGCTGGAAAATGCTGCTAACTGATCTTAAGCCTGGCCACAGAGCCATGCTATATGATGCAATGCAGGAGGTGATGCTGCTATTATCTGCCTTCCATACATCACATATAACTATTGTTGTCTTTTCATCCTCCCTTATTATCTTCTGTGGCTCACCTTGTTGTCACATGAGGAGCAGATTGGCGCAGTTGGATGGAGGTGGATATTGCCCGTTGATATGATTCAACATCATCTTCCCTTTTTTACTCTTACTCTTGAGCAAGTAGCCTAAAATTTACTGCAAGATATCTCATTAAAACAGAAAACTGTGGCCTGAGTGACATTAATCCAGCTAATCTGGCACTAGGGGTTCCAGACAGTGTTCATTTGATCCGCATGTGTGAAACTGGCTTCATGTTTTCTAATGGGCCTCTAGCTTTAAATTTACATTATTCTTGTTGTTGTATGCCAACAGGCTCTACACAGAGACATGCAGAACATCACTCAGCAGATTAACTGTCTATCACCATTTGTCCCTCTGAGGAAGCTGACAGAAACCTTAAATGGAGAAGCAATCCTGAGAGATATCAGCCTGCACAGAGACATGCTCTGGTCGCCACAGCAGGTGCACATTTAACTTAACCTGCCTTTTTGTGCTGCTTAAAGCTGCAGTGATAAGACAACAATAGGTTGGCACTTCTCTGACTAAAGAAAATGCTCCCAGCTTCAGTTTTCGGTCCCATTAATCTGCCCCTCATTGGATATGCTTCAGATGAGCCTTTCAGGATATTAATACTCCATACGCATCAGCCGCCATCAAGCTAATTAGTTTGGATGTAGTACAATGGTGTGGAGGAGTGCAGCATAAATTAATAATGGCTACCTTAAAGGGATTTTGTCACAGCCAAGAGTGTATTTCACCCCTGTTCTCGGCCTAACAAGACCCGAGTCGAATCATTAAAGATTGGCCTTTTCAGTTAGTCGCTGCACTGAAATATACTGTGACACTGAACACTAAACCTAAAATATTATATGTGTGTAACCCTAAAGTTAAGTGTTTCAATACCCTGTTTTATTCATACGATTAAGCATTTATGAAAGTCCTTTTATAGTCAGTTTGAGGAATATTTTGCCAGAGTGTAATTACTGGTATAATTAAACTCTAAATCCACATGTCTGTGTAATTTTAAGCTGTTCCTGAAATCAATCAGTTGGACAGTTTTCAGATTTTGAGTTCAACCTGAAACTGATGTCGGAGCACACATTGTCAAGACCGTACATCTACTGTGGTTCATCTACTGTGGTTCAGTCACATCAGTGACAAACCACCAGTGTTGTATTTCAGATCTGGTTATTTTCCACTTTGTAGGTGTTGAGCTACTTTTTAAGAAACCTAAACGTTTGAAGCGATCCTTGATGCTTTAGTGTTCATTACACACACTGAAACCAGAAACAGCTGGACAGAACAAACAATACAATGACAATTTAGCTTTTCTTCAGAGTTTTCCATGAGTGAGTGTGATGCTCAAGGTCATGTTTATGTGCTGTTGCGTTCTGAGAAGTTTTGTGCTCAAAGTGGAAAGGGTTCATCCTCTCTGGAACAAGCCTTAAAGGAAGAGGTGTGCGATCATCAAAAGCTGAACAACAGCTTGTCTTCTGTGACAATATTCAAGATGCCAAATAACAGGAACTTTTATGGCACTCTGATCATTTTCTGTGAAAATGTCTTGACAATCTTTTGAGCATCAAACACTCCTCATAGACTAGAAAAGCTGACTTTGTCAATTTTTGTTTGTTATTGTTAGTTTGTTATTTTATTTTAAAGGTATAGTACTCCATGTGCTCCAATAGTGAGCACTTTCAATTACAGTACTCTTAAAAAGAGCCATACCAGTGTTTTAGTAGGTTTTAGGTTAGATTTTACCTTTGGCTTTCCATACAACCACTGGTTTCTGGTGTTTTCAGGACAGTGTGAAAATCAAGTTGCAATTACAAGTAAAGGGCCTGAAACATGCATGAAATTACTGGTATGCTGGGTCTAACACCTTTTTTTGTGTGTGTCCGGACAGGCTCAGCTTTTGTTCAAAATGATCAGCCAATTTAAAAACATAACCAGCATGAGGACGAGGTAAGTTGGATGCATTTAGCAGAACATTAGGATCTATAATTTTCAACCAGTTTACCAGCAAACTGAATAAAAGGCTCAAAACAGATCAAGTCACAGTCAGTTTCAGGTGAGGTTGTCACTCAGTAAAAATGAATGATGTCCCTTTTCTTGCAGAAGTTTGGGTCATATTGCCAGCGGAATGAGTTGTGACTTTTTGAGGCTTTGGAGCAACGACACAGATTTTGCAGAGCTGCTTCAGTTTGTTAGTGAGCTGCCTGGAGGCATGAGACCGGCTCTGGTGAGGAATAAACAGTGCAGCACCCATCAAACCCTTTATCGCAGTCTCTGATGCCATTATTCATTAGTCTGCTGTTGTTTTGTTTCCACAACAAATTAAAAATCATGTTTAATTCTAACAAGTTCAGATGTGTTTTGGCTGTGTTACCAGCGAAAATGTATGGTAGAGGAACTGAGGAAACAACCTGAACTCGACCTCAGTGCTTTCAGCTCTGGCTTTGCTGCAACATTACCGTAAGTATCTCCTTATTGAACGTGCATTTTGCTTTTTATATAAATATTTAACAGTTTATCCAAAGATGACTCCATTTACAGCTCTTTTTCTTCTTTTCCAGTGTGACGATGATAGAGAACCTCTCTAATGTATCCCTCAGAGCCGTTATGGTCCACATTCAAGCACACTTTGATGATTTCCTCAGGCTGCCACATTACAAGCAAACAAATTTAGCAGAGAAAGCCGTAACTGAGCTGGTAAAACACCAACAGTAGCTATACAAACACTGCATTTCTTGCATATCCTTACAAGTGTGCTGGAATTTACATATTGCTTTAAGATTTAGGAAGTTGTGACATGTAATTTATAAACAGCATTAAGTTAAAATAGAAATCCTAAATTAATATGTGAGGGTGATTAAAATGATAAACCAACATAATGAGCATTCAGAACAAACTGGAAGCCAGAGATGCTATTTCTTGTTAAATTCAATCAGGGCTTGCATCAGTGACTGTGAGTCATATATTTGATTTGTATTAATACATTAATGGGGCTGAAAGAGCAAACTGCTATTTGTTGGTTCAGCTTGTCATGCTAGCACGCACACACACAGTGAAACAGATGGAGAAAGAAATTCCTCATCCTCTCAACAGCTTTTCACACAAGTGAAGTCATATCAGTGTGAAATCCCTGTAATCCAGGATCATTGACTGTCCGTGGTGCTCTGCAGGGCTCCTCTCAGGCTGAGGGGGAGATTGATGGCGCAATTCTGGATGTCCTGGGCCCTTTACTGCCTTTTTTGGACCGGGACACTTTGGCTCTGGTGGACAGAGGAGCTCTGGCTCTGCGGCTGGAGGAGATGCAGAGTTTCTGCCTTCCTAAAGAGGCTCTGAGAGACATCGCTGCCCTGCTCACTCAGAAAGACTTGCTCGGGTAAAGGAACACATCTGCTGAAGAAAACATGTCTTGGTTATGATACCTGGGTCAATAATATGTTGAGAGATTCATTTCAAAATGCTGATACCAGTATTTTTGATTATTACATGCACACATGCAATGAAAAAACAGCTGCTGACAAAAGCAATCATGCTAAAATGTTTACCCACTGATTACAAATGTTGATGAACGGCTGAAAGCTGAGCACAGCTCTTAAATTCCAGGAAATGTTTCAGAGTGACTGTTCATGAACTTGTGTAACAATTTCTAAGACTAAGAGTCTGCAGGCGGCTCTGCGAGGCTGCACTTTCCAGCAGCAGTGCTTTGAGCTAAATGCTAACGTCAGCATTCTAACATGCTCACAATGACAATGGTAACTGCTGATGTTTAGTGGATATTGCATGCTAATGTTTGCTAATCAGCACTTAACAGTGAAAGTACAGCTGAGGCTGATGGGAATGTAAGTAGTGTTGTAGGCATTTGCTCATAAAGCAAATGGACAAATTCAAATTTTGACCTCATGATGTGCGGGAGGAAAAGTTAGAAGATACCAAAGTTCTTAGAGTTTATCCTGAGGGGTACATGAATATTTGGACCAAATTTCATGCAATCCACCCAACAGTTGCTCATTGAAAAGCACAAACGTGAACCTGGTGGTGACGCCAGGGGAAAAATGAAGGTCAAAAGGAATTATACTCTGAGGAGCATGAAAATTTGTCAACAATTGTTGAAAGTTTACATAGAAGTGAATATACAGCAAAGCAACATATAAAGATACGCTGTTCAAAACGCAGTACTTGTAACTTGAATAGTCTGTCTGCATCCTATATTACATGAAATGCCTGATAGGGATTTCAGCATTGTACATGCAGCGAGGCATGGATTATATAAAACAGCAGTAATGAGAAGATACGTGTGCTCGTTTGCCAGGGAGCCGTCCAAATGGCAAGTTGAGGATGTGGAACATTTGGGCAGACTCGTGTTCTCTCTCTCAACAAAACAGATTAACTCCATCCCGCTGGTAAGTGCCCACACGCATCAACCCACGCAAATAAGTCATTTCACTGCACTTGAACTGGCTTTCTAAGACATATCATGACAAGTATGAATGAATAAAATGTGTTTCCCCTGTGCAGATGGTGTTGAATAAAGACACAGTGGAGCAGGTCCTGGTCGGTCAGAGTCGCTGGGAGGACAGTGTGGTGGGCGGGGTCTGTGTTACTCAGTGTATGGACCAGCATCGTCAGAGAGAGCAGACTCAGAGTCTCATTCGAGGGATAGTCAGAGCAAGGAGCAGGAGGGCAAAAGGTTCAGTAAATATTTCCCAAAAGTTTCAGTGCTGCTTGTGTGTCTAATACTGTGTTAAATGCATTTTTTCTGGAGGAAAAATAGCTGTAATCTACCAGTGACTGTCACTGTGATCTGTGTAAGTTTTTATTTGAATTCACCGGCGTCTCTTCGAGCAGTGCCAGTTCCAAGCTGTGCAGACATCAGAGGGACCTTTCCTTCGGCTTGGACATCCACCCAGCTCAGCCGAATGTCACAGGAGGATCTGGAACAGTGTGTTGAAGTTTTTGCTCAGGACGCTTCAATGAGCTCTGAGCAGCGCCGGGCATTGTGGGTGAAACTCAGGCAGGTCAGTAAAACACTGCAAGAAGTTTAGTCCCACATAATCTTTTTCTTTTTAATCAGTCATTCCTACCAACATCCCTGCTTTATTCTCCTCCAGTAAGAAAACATGACTATTCCCTCAAAGTCTTGCTCTGTTCTCCCTCCCAGTTAAGATCTTATCTAAACATCTAAACACACTTGGTAAAAAATGCATTATCCCTAAAACTGGAAGAAAAAATTGACCAGCGGTGTCTGAGAGCTCTTGATAAAAGATTAAAAAAATATGAACAATAAACAGAAAGTTGCCTCTCCAACCATGAGGGACGAGGGCGGTTGAGTAAAACATGGGGACCATTTTAATATCATCGCAATGTCAAACATGTTCTGGCTCTTCATTGAATGCAGTCCTTCAGTCCGGTGAGAGAGCTGAGAGCAGACCAGGTGCTGGCTCTGGGCTCAGTGGTGACTGAGATCGGAGAGAGAGAGCTTTATGACACCAGTCTCACTGATCTGGGTGTGCTGGCACATCTGGGCACGCTGACAGGCTGGAGCCCTAAAAAGGTGAACTTTTGCATTTTTCATTCTGATTTAAAACTTCAAGTCAATGAAAGAATCTCATTGTGAGGACTTTGACAGAGCGTTTAGTTCCTGTTTGTTTTTCAGATGAGAGCAGTGATTACAGGTGTGATGCGGAGGCGCAAGCTAAAAGTGGAGCAGTTAACGGCCATTGATCTGGCAACATTTGGCCATCTGATCTGTGGTCTGTATCCCTCAGAGATGAAAAGACTGAGCCCATATGAACTCAGGTCAGCCAAACACCTCATGTGTATTTATCCAACTTCCTCGAGTGCACCAACACTGAACAATAGCTGGAAAAGTTATAACAGAAGGATCACACTCAGCAATTTAATAAGAGAGTTTTCAAAGCAACCCGAGAGAACAAACCAAAATGCAGACACTGCAAAATGATCCAAAATGTCAGATAAATGGCATCAAAACAAAGATGAACATAAACAAAGACCAAAGGG
Organism: Chaetodon trifascialis; assembly: GCF_039877785.1. Taxonomy (NCBI): domain Eukaryota; kingdom Metazoa; phylum Chordata; class Actinopteri; order Chaetodontiformes; family Chaetodontidae; genus Chaetodon; species Chaetodon trifascialis. Next base: position 16,230,288 of record NC_092056.1, read on the forward strand.
GATAATAGGAGTAGTAAGTACATTGTGCACCTACATAGTAGTAATTAGCAACAGTAAACATCGCATTGGATGCCACAACAGAATTACTTGCATGTGGTTTCATAGAGTAACTAAACTAAACATTGTGCATCCCCTCAGAGGAGGATAAAGTCCTCAATCTTTTTGCTCAAACTGCAGTATGGCTGTCCCGTTTCTGCGGGAGGCGTCCCTGCCTTGTACAGAACAGCAGATGGAGACACTGACAAGCTGTTTGTCCAGACCTGAGGCCTTCGGTCCAGTCAGCACTTGGGGACCAGAAGTTTTCACTGAAATTGGGACATTGGCAGGTACAGTGGAACATAATACCTCTGGGGGTGTATACACTCTGTGTGATCAAATGTCTTTGAATTGTTTTTTTGAAAGAGGGAGGGGGCTGGGAGGAGGAAATGACAGCTCTTGGATGGATAGGTACAATTAAAAATATCCCTGAGTGTATAAAAGTTGAGGAAAACTTTTCCTGTGATTTGATATGAGAAACATTAATTATCTGATGACAGTGTTTGTGTTCTGTCCAGTGGGTCTGGAGGATATGGTGCTGTCAGCTCTGGTACAAGAACAAGTGGAGGGAATCACCCCTGAGGCCATCGCCCTGATGACACCAAAAAAGATGGCAGTGAGTTTCAGTCATGATTGTCAGGCCATGTGTTCAGATTAATCTACAGAACAATGTTTAGCTTCAGCGTCGATCTATAAATAACACCAATGGCAAAATCGGCTGAATTGTTACATTTTGAGATATTATGTGTCTTTTATAACAATTACAGGCTCATACAATGTTAAAGAGAGCAGCCAATACGCTTTTTTCATGGACGACCTTCTGACATGTCACAGTAGGAACAGAGCAGGTGTAGGTACTGAAATGAACGATGGCTGAATTCCATTTAGATGCTTCAGTTTCAGGGCCCTGATATCGTGCATGCTGGCTCACAGTCATGGCTTATGGGGACACTTGAATACAACAGAGCAATCTTTGTTATGACATGCTATATGATTTTTTTTTTTTTTTTGCTCATCTTAATTTATTACTTACCTTTTAATGAGACCCACTTTGAAATCAACTTTGCAATGTTAAAAGTAAGCGCAAAGGACCCTGATTAAAACAGACAATCTTAATGAAGTGGAAAATAAAAGTTGTATTGTATCACGTTGTAACACACACACACACACACACACACACACACACACACACACACACACACACACACACACACACACACACACACACGTAGAATGTATAATTAGATTTATGGAGGATATGGACAGTATGCCTTGCATACGGTGTGTTGAATCGTTTGATATGTTCATATTTCATACTCTCTGACAGGAAACTCAGCTTTAATCGGTTGAGAAAAAAACAAAACAAAAGCATAAATATGTACATTTTATAGCAAATGTGCTCATTTCATAAGAAAATTAAAGAATATGTCAGAAGTGGTGACAGAAGGATATTTTGTCTTGAGGCAGAGCACGTCCTCTCCAAGGAGTGAGTTAGTATTCGTGTTGGCTGCGTGTCTGACAGGTGGTGTTCAGTGGCGTTCAGTTGTCGTGGCTGAGTGCGGAGCAGGCGTGGGCTGTCACAGAGGAGCAGTGGGCAGAGCTGGACACCGAGCAGAGACACGCTGTCAGCCTCGCTCGATACGAAGGAGACGTGCTGCTGGAGCTGAGAGGTGTGCCTTGAAAACACGAGGGTGATAAAATCTCATTTTAATAAGCTCCGTCATAATGAGACTATTATAGTCATTTTATTTGACTGAGGAAGACTTTGTGAGGGCATATACTTTTATTATAGTAGTACTGGTTTCATCAACCAATATGATTTTTATGTTGTGTTTATAAGGTGGTGGTAAATGCTGTGTTTGTGTGCTTCCACAGGGAGAAACTGGGCTCCAGCGGCCCTGAACGCAGACGGCTCCACTGTGCGCTCGCTGGCTCTGTGCTTCTTGTTATGGCAACTAATTTAAAATGCTGCAACCTTTTTAATTGTCCCTTGACCTGCCTTAGTATCATCATATTTGTACTTCAAATAAATATTTTGAAATGTTCTGTTTTCCCCCTGTGTTGGTCCTTTGATTTACATTGCTTTGCTGTGCTCTGCTGCAGATATTTCACATTTATGTGAGCTCTAAGCTTGACAAAATGTAAATACATGCATGTAGTTGTACTATGTGTGATTTTGTGTTACTGGAACAATCAGAGCAAGCAATGTGATCACTGATGTTTATTTGACAGAAGAAAGGGCTTTCCACACTTCATAGGATGTGTGATCATGAAACAAATTTGAAGTGACATTTTTTTGAATTAGATAAAAATTGGGAATATGTTATCTTAAACAACAGACACTGGAGTCTATAAGAGACCTTTTAAAATATTTTTCAATTTATTAAAAGCTCCTGTTGACCTGCCAATCATCTGGGCCTGGGACCCTCATGGGAACCTCCTTATATCTGTTAGGGCCTGGTTTGCTAATTTCATTAAAAAAATGTTGTATGAATGCTTTCAAAGAACAATACCTGTCATTTCTGGTAGTGTCTTTAATACTTCCTGTATGTTTTATCAAATAGACTTTGAAAAAAAAAAAAATTAGTTGAAAGCAGTAAAAGGTAAAATTTAATATAAGAATGATTTATTGACTGACCTGCTGTATCTGTGAGGATTCACTATTACCCTCCTGATGCTCCTGCATGCAGGCGTTGTTCATGTCTTGAAGTTGTTAGTTCCAGATGAGAGTAGAATTCAGTAATTACAATCAACCCATGCAGTGGTGTTACCGCTCTGGTCTACTACACAATGAAACTTCAGCTTTGCGATTTGTGGCTTTAAGGAGCAAAAGAACAAATAATCAGTGCATTATGAGTCAAGTTACAACATCAACCCACCAAGGAAACTATGTCTGTAATGTTCAAGTGCCTTTATATGTTTGAATTGTAATTTCAAGTCTCGTGGTTATATGACTCCACCAACCAGTCAACTTGCAGTTTACATCCAAGTCTGTCTGGACTCATATATGCCAGGAAGACTTTCATGAAATTTAATAAAAGGTATTGTGTTCTTTGGTGAAATGGAAGTTATCTCTGTATTGACACGTGTGATTCCAGTGAATAATGTCCAGTGAGAAACATACTGTCTTCACTTACAGACTGTTTTTCCAGAGGAGTGCAGAGGACTGACAGAGAGCTTCATCACATGGGGGAACTACAGTCACCTGAAGCTCAATATCAGCAGAACCAATGAGCCTGTGGTGGGGTACAATGCTTCAAATATGGATGTTGCTGCAAAGAAGCTATAAACTGTAATACTTGGATGCTTCACACACACCTTCAAGTCGGCAACACAGAAGATTTAAACCATCAGCAAAGTTTGAAGGTGGACACCCAAGACTAGTGTCACCAATTCAGGATCTGTCCAAATGTCAAATGTCACAATCAGTTCTGCTCCTGAGTTATGGTGCTGAAAAAGACCAGAAAAATGTTTCAGCAGAACATTATGATGTCACCGTGAAGCTGACCTCTGACCTTTTTCATATAAAATGTCATCATTTCAACCTGAGACATTTGTGCACAATTTGAATTGTAGCCAAAAATGTCTTTTGTGAGGACACAATGACATTTGACTTTTGAAAACCAAATTCTAATCAGTTCATTTTCGAGTCCAAGTGGACGTTCGTGAATCGAATTCCTCCAGACGTTCCTCAGATATTGTATTCTTGAGAATGGAACAGATGGACAACATGAAAACATCATGCTGTCTCTGGCACACTGGCACAATGAAAACAATTTAAAGTTTGACACATTCAAATCACAAATCTGAATGTGGCCCCGTTACAGGACACTAACCTTGGTCTATATTATTCCTGATGGTTCTGAAATGGGATCATCAGCAAAATATAGGAAGATATAGAAGGAAAGAAGCTGAATTAACAACCAGCGACAGGAGCAACGACCCACATGGTGCATATTTCTTTTTTTAGGTGATACCTTTTTGACCATTTTACACCCTGACCAGATAGATCCAATAGCGACGTGACAGAAAATGAGCTGAGAGAGAGATGGGGAATAGACAAGAACCAGGGGCATTGTGACTCCTGTGAATCAACACTTCACATTATTACCATCTGCCTGGAGATACAGGATTGGAAAATGGAGAAGAGCTCGCTTCAGCAGAGCTTTAGCAGAGTTTCGTCCCATCTCCCATAGCAGCCCTGAACCAACTGCCTCGCTGACACTGTTGGAGCTGGGATGTATGAATCTATACATGCATCTATATCTGTGTGTTGTTGTGTGTTTATCTTTATGTTCCTATGATATTCTGCCTGTGAAAACAAATCTGCCTCTGGGACAATAAACCTGAATCTAACATTAATTGCTGCCTTGGTGGCCACATGGTGCATATTTTTATTTAAAGTTGGATTTATCTGTCAAATTATCACAAACTGTCTGACACACAGAAAACCCGGGACATGATAGTATCTTACTGTTCGAGCAGGATCAGAAGCAGTCTAGTGGTTGGTCTGGTGAAATAATGAAGCTATCTGTAATCTGCACTTGATTAGTGTAAAGTTGGAGGTGAGTGGGCAGGAGGAATATCAGGTCAATGGGTGCCCAAATCTCCCAAAACATGATAACCTGACTCTAAAATGTATTCATTTAATGTGTCTGTACGGGCAACAACGATTTTCTAAATCAAGACGACGTTTCTTGGCGTGCTGTCGGCATTATAGTGGCCAGCTGTCATTTGTTTTTAGTTAAAAAACCTCCCATCTTGGAATAAAGAGCTTGTTTGGCAGCTGCCAGCCACAGCCTCGGGATCAGGTCGGGAGTGCTATGCAGCGTGTGGCCAGCAGGTGGGGGTGTAGCAGCGCTGCTAGTCGGTAAGTAGGTGTTGCTCTAACGTCCCTACTTTGTCCACGGCCGTGACGTATTTCCTGGGGCTTGTACGGACCACTCAGCGGCACACCAGAGGGGTATCATGACTATTTATAACCAGCAATTCTCTGTTATCAATTTTTCAGCCGCTTCACCGTGCTGTCGTCGGTTCTAACACCGCGGCGAGAGACAACAAGCTGTGTCGAGCAGGATGTAAAAGGAAGCTGGTAAGTTGAGCCGATTGTAAGTTTTCCGTCCGCTCCAGCTTTGTATTTTTACTTGTTTGGGCTGCGTTGTCAGCGAGTTTGCCGTGTCCTCGGCTTTAGCACCGCCGGGACACCGACACAGGACAGGAGCGGACGACGTGTTGCCTAATTGATCCCGGTTGCTGTCAGTTTGTTGTGTGTCGGCTCGAAGCGGGGGCGAGGGGAAGGTGGCGGCGGCGGTGGCGGGGGGGCTCACTCGCACGCATGCCGAGGTGACGTCGACGGCGCCGCGTCCGGTTACTGTGGTTGTTCCTGCGAAAAATTGTGGTGCTTGTGATTCACACTGCTCAGTCGGAATGAGTAGTGAAATGTAACGTGGGGAAATGTTAGTCCGCGGTGGATGAGAGAGGAGAGAGAGACAGAGGGAGGGGAGAAAAGGGGGAGGCACCTGAGAGACGCAGCAGGTCAGCCTTCCGCGGTGTCAAGTTTACGTTAATCACGGCGCGGTACAGTTTCAGACATATTTGTCAAGCGGAGGAGTCATCGTCGGACCAGCGTTACGTGCTGCTGTCACCGACTTAACGCGTGAGGTGAGTCGACCGACCACAAACTCCCAGCGTCGCTCCATCAGCTGATGTACTTAAACCTCTTAAGTTTAGCTCAGAAACATTGAAGTATTTGACGCTGCAGGCCTGAGCGACACAAGTTTTCCTCCTTCCTGAGCTGAGACGTTACAGCATTTTATCTCTACTCTCTGCACTAAGTGCGTGTTGCTGTTTACACATGCAGCTTATAAGAAAGTTTTGCTTCTAGTGTTACAGGTTTGTGTGAAACATGAGCGGCTATGGAGGCGCTCAGATTCATGTAGGGCTGAACTTCAGGAGAGATCAGCGCAGATCTGCAGACCGCAGCTGATGTTGGCCTGACCTGCTGTGGTCTACATTTTACTCGTGTACACTCTTTATCTGATAACACGATCTGCACTGATCCGCATCTTTTGGGAGGCTTCATTCGTGCCCGAGCTGTTTCGTGTCACAGTGGATGTGGAAATAAAGGAGCTGACCTCCTTCTGTTGTTTGTGTTGTTTGCAGTACGCTATAATTTTACCTCTCCAGTGAGGCAATATTGAGCTGCTGATCATTCTGGATAAACAGGGATGTCTGGCCCCTTGCATGCAGTTACATGTACCAAATGAAAGCAAGCAAATACACAATGCACTGAAATTAACTGTGTCCGGCTGCTTGCTTCTGCAGTATAATAAGAGGTTTCACCCCTGGAGTTCAGTGAGCGCTGCTTTTGTTACACAATCATCATGAAATGCATGTCCGAGTGCTTATCACAGGACAGAGTGAATTGTGGACTTACCTGTGTAGCAGGAAGTCTCATGGAAGTATTTGGGTGAAATACTTGCGAAACAAATGAACCAGGAACAGAAAAAGAGCAGACAACAGAGGTTTTGTCATTGTTTGCCAGCGCCCTAATTGGGCCTCCTGGAAGTCAAACCATTAAACCTTAAAAGGATTTTACAATAAAAATCAGATTATAAAAACTTATTTGCAAAGATGATAGCAACACACGCTCAATACTGAAAAGCTGAAGCCGTGTCATGGTTACCTACTTTTAAAATGCTGGAACTTAGTGGCAGAGATACAAAAAAACAAGCAAAATAGTGAAAACCTGTGCCATTGAAGAGAGGTAAAAATCCACTGCTGTTATTAAAGGTCTTCATTCGAGGGCAGACAATGTGGCAGAAGAGGTGTTAGTTGAAAGGTGAAGGTGTTTTTCTACTTCTCAACATCCTGAAGGAAGGCTTTTACACTCACAGTTGTTCAAAGATATGGATTTATACAGCTCTTACTCTCCAGAGTTGTACGTTTATTTCCATCATTTTGGGTTTTTTTCTCGCTTCCCTTTGAGCACCTGTAGACTTCCAGCAGTGTTCCCAAAGCTCTCACAGTGCCACTGATTTTTACAACGTATTTGAATTAATTACTCATTGTAATTCCGCGCAGTCTCTATCAAGCTAGAAACGTAAAAAATGTATGACTCCTGCTTTGTGTGTGGTATTCGGCTCATAGTGAAAGCTTTGATGCTTTCTTCGACGTGCACGGGGAATTCAGCAAATAAGAAAATGCAGCTATGTTTGTGCTCCTGTTTGCCTGAATCTTATATGATCGCTGTCTTTTTTTTTGAAAACATTACAACATCTGAAACAAGCTCTTTTGTAATTCCAGTTCACGCACTGTGTTTTAAACATGTGCACTGTTAGCGTATAACCAGACAACATGTTGCTTGCAGAGGAGAAAGTGCCCGTGCCTGCCATGATGCAGGCTCGCACGTTATTTATTCAGATGCAGATTCAGATTCAGATAACACTGCAGCCTTATGTGAGAGTAAACAAGGCAAACATGTAAAATTTAACTGGGGAACCAAAACAATCAAAAAGTTTATACACAGTCTTTGTGATAATAATGGTGTGAATTTTGGATTACTGCTGGTAATTACTCTAAAGATCATATGTAGTGAAATAAAGGCTTGCTGAGGTGTTTGCTCTTGTACACTTCAGTGATTTGCTGTACTCACACTTATGGGGGAAAACAGCTATCAGTATTTTATTGGCATACACACAGCTTGTTATTTCGTCTGTGGGAAATCTGAGCGAGACATTAGTTTCATGTGTGTCATTGTGTGAGAGCTGGCAGTAACAACAGGATATTTGAGTGTGAGATAAGGGTCATACGGGCTGAAAGTGTTAAAGATCATTTTTATCTAATTAGAATGTAAATAATAAACTGCTGAGGTGTAAACTGTTTCCTTTTTAAAAAGTCCCGATGAGGTCGGTAATGAGGCCGCTTTTATCCTTTGGGTTTAATGATACTTGGCTAATTATAATTTGGTATCATTGTTTGTTTTTTTTTTCCCTGTTATAACCTCTATTATCACAGTGTGACATATGGTATCATTGACTGTGGTACCACTCGAGACCGCTCACAACACCACGCTTGGCTTCTCCTTTGTCTCTGGCGAAGTAGTTGGGCAGTTGTTATGTCATGGCGTGTGGTTTTCACGCTGACGTTAAAGAAAGTTAGTGGTTGGCGATCAAATGAGGTCACAGGCGTCTGCAGTTAAAGTCAGTGTGTGTCTGGAAATCAAACAGAGGTTTGGAAAGGTTCACGCACTGTGGACTTGTTGCATCAAAGGACGAAGGACTGAATTGAGTGAGTTATACGGCTAGATCTCTTGTTTCCCTGTCTATGCTGCTGGCTCATTTTCTCTGTATGCAGTATTTTAGAATTTGGATTAAATTAAATCCGCTAAATGCTTTGGCTGAAATAGCCTTTTGAGCCTTTCAGAACCAAATTCTGACAGGAAGCATTTTGTGTTTGTCTTCAGTTTCAGTAGGAACTGAGATACAAAAAGTAAACATGCAGTTAATGTTGGGTGTGGATCCTTGCTACCTAATTAGGCTGATTTTTCTGTGTTTATAAAATAGGCTTAACTGAGCAGGAAGGAAGAATTAAAAAGGCAGCTTGAGGATCTGGGTGTTACTGAAGGTTGGCACATTGTACAAGCGCTCTACTTTGAGAGACACCTGATTTGTTCTGTGTGGTTTAATAGACACAGAGCTTGTTTTATATATAGTTGTCTCTGTTGCGAAGTCAGCAGTTATGCAGGAATTTATTTATAAAATCTACTCTTGAAAAGCCTGGCATGGATTAGCAGCTTGTTGCACCAACTCACAGCCAGGCCGAACTGTAAGATGGCTGATCTCCGCTGATACAGTCACCTGTAGCTTCACAGCACACTGAACCAAGTCTGTCTTAACCCTTCAGGCATTGACTCATCGCTTACAGTGCATTGGTGATCAAGTCTTACCAGCAGTTTTAAATGCTGTTTTTTCACTGTGCGCTACTTAACTTTTCTATCAGTTCCACACATGCATCAGGTAATTACAGGGGATTTATTTAAATATTGATTTGAATGCTACTGAAACAGCTTCTTTTATAATATTAACATTGTAGGGTTGTCTGTAGTGTCAGTATACAGCTGAGTGAAATATAATAACAGCATAATAAATGATACATGGCTTTAATTCAAATTAGAGGGGATCTACATAGCTGTATTTATTTTTACAATGCATGCAAAAGAGAAAGTGACTTTTCCAGACAGCTCCTCAAACTTCTGAGTAATCAGCCAGACGGGAACATTATCTATCAAAAGGATTTTTTACAGTAGCAAGAGCAATTCTTCTGCTAAGGGCATTAATATCAAATGAATGAATGCCAGACGAAGATCTATGACTGAAACTTTGCTTTTCCAGGATGCTCGATTCAGTGAGCATTTTATCAAAGCTCAGTGTAAAAAAAAATGTCGTTATTTGAAAGCAAATATAGTATACAAAAACACAGAAGAGTAACTCGACTCCATCAAACAAAACACGTATCTGGCGTTGCACATATAGGACAAATATCCGTAAGTATGTAAATAAATGAAACAAATATCCTTGTACATGTTACATGTGAACATTAAACCTGTTGAACAGGTTCCCCGTGGCCTTTAGGTAAATGTATACAGCTGAACCTCAAGTTTTCATTGTATGTGTCGCCATCTAAGTGAATAGATTTGGTGCGCTTTTAAAACACCTGCTGTGTCCTCAAAAAGAAATATCTAATTTAATTTATTCCTTTCCAACAAAGCCACCCACAACTGAACTTTGTGAGCTTTGTAAAGAGAGATGTTATGGCAGGGCTGTTCTACTGGAATGCATTGCATTGTAGAGGTGTACCTAATAAAGTGGCCACTGACTGTATAGGCAAATTTGATATACGAGATAAGGAAACAGGCGTTACAATACCCTGAGGTTGTTGATCTTGATGAAACTCAGACAGGATGCTTTAAGCAGGGTTGGTTGAGGACTACTTAGCAATGGATAGACACCAGCTGGCAGCAAGTTGCGCAAATGATCTGTACCTAAAAGTCTTTCCAGAAATCAGTGTAACCATTGCCCCAATTTCCTTTGATTATAGATGTAGCTGGTCAGACAGAGCCCAGGACACAGCTGTTTTGCTGGCAACTAGCACTTTGGTATCGTGTCTAATTTGCCTTGTCATTTCTGATAGTGCAGATAAACAAAACAGAGTCAAAATACTCAATATATTCAATTATACATTACACATGCATAATGTATATTAGATGACTGTTGGAGAGCATGGCGGAATGTCCCAGCCACCTCTGAACACATCATTCTTGCTTCACAACAGAATGTCCAGGGAAGAGCTTTTTTGTTTGTTTGCAGTGTGGCGTGTTGGCACAGTGAGCTAAATCTGAGTATTTTGTTCGTTGGATGACTAATGAAGGAGAGGAGGTGAAGAAAGAAGTTTGTAACACCTGCAAAAAGATGAGAAAGCCTGTCCCACAATAGACCTGACTCTTCAGCACACATGTGACTGAATACAGTAGGAACAGTAGAGAATAGGAGCACTGTATTCAGTGCAGTCCGGCCGACTCAGAGGTACAATAGTGTTAGCACTTTGGAGAATAATCTCTAGAGACTAAGGGCACAGCTGACACTTCTGGCTGGAAAACAGCAGTTTAGAGGCAAATTGTATCAGCAAACAGTGACACCGTGAGCCGAGTGTCTCTGCTCACTGTGGCTACTGTAGCTGTGCATCATGATATATTACTTTGTCTTATTTTTAAGATTGTGTTTTAGATGTTTGTGTTTTCCTATAGCTCGGTGATAACTTATCAGTCAGCATACTACAAAGAAATACCCGCACCGAGATCGTTATCTCGTGAATGTATGCTGCAGTCAAACATTTTCCTCTGACACTTTAAGTGTGCATGTTCTCTCCTTGGCTGCAGCCATTCAGCGGCTGCCTCAGGCATTCAAACCCCACCCTCGACTGGCTGCTTCACCTCGTGGTGAGGCTTTGCTGTGATCCTGCAGCATCCAGGGCGTAGTCTAGCTTTCCAACCACACTTCTCCACCTCTGCTGCCAGCCCTGTATACCTAAGCATTTTCCTTTTGCAATCCACCATATCCTCCCATGGGAGTGTAAACGCCAAATTTTGCTGCTGTGTGTCTGACCGCAACTTCAGGTCTGGCCTTGACGTCCTGCTTGCTGCTTCCTGTGGGAGTATCAAACGCCTGTACTTAGCTGGGCTGTGCTACGCCTGGTCCAAAGTGCTGTTCTTCCTCGTGGACAAAACAGATTAATTTATTATTTAATATGTTTTGTCTCCTTTTCAACACTCCTGTGCTCGGTTACAGTACATCTGAAAACTTTCACATTCCTCCGTTCCTGTTTCTGTCCCGTACTCCACTAAACATTGGAGCAACTGCAAAGAGAAGAACAAAACCTCAAATTTGGACCAAGTGTTCTTTGTTTGGCCTCATGTGAACAGTTTCCATGTGGATCATAAGGAACATTCAGCGGTGGAATAACCATGAGGATTTCAATACTTTGTGTATATACAGTATAAACTCACTTTGTTTTCTTCTTTCCTCTTGTTTCCTGCCAGGTGAGCTGCAACTGTCCCCTTCTTTGTCTCTCTCTGTGCACCTGCATGTGCCGTGGGCAGCCCCGGCCTGTCGGAGAGGCGCTGTGCTCAGAGACTGTGCTGCACTAGGAGAACTCCATGGCTTCAGGCCCTCCATCTCCCTCTGTAGGCTGCAGGCTCAGGCTCCTGGAGGTGCTGCTTGGGCCTCTGTTGGTCTTGCTGGTGTCTGGGTTGGAGCCAGTACTGTGTCAGAAGGTCTACACAAACACATGGGCTGTCCACATACCTGGAGGCCAGGAGGAAGCCGATCAAATTGCCAGCAAACATGGGTTCATCAACTATGGACATGTAAGTCATAAGCTTTGTTTCCCCCTGAATTTGCACAAAACACAACCACATTTTGACTATGCAAAATAGAACTCTTCAGCCTGCTGAGAGGCTGCAGAAGAGGAGGTGAGCTTGCTGCTATTTTACAGTGTGCCCTTGCAGTGTGTCTAATATCTGAGGTGCCAATTTCTGAGGTATTCTATTTATATCTGTATATGCAAATTTATGACTATTATGAGGTAGTTGTGGTTCTTCAAGTTCATTATATTGGGGTTTCCTGTTGGCCTCGTTGTCAGAGATAATGCAGAAGGTATATACCTTCTCTGTTGTCTCCACTTTTTCCATCCAAGAATAAAACACAAGAATCATATTACAATAATTACAAATATTATTTCTCTGATTAGTCTGTTAGAAAACCAATATACAGCCAGTTGTGTGAGTGTAGTGTGTGATGTGGACACCAACTGCTGAAGACCTTGTCAGTGCTTCATTGTCATAAGAAGGTCTTTGACAGCTCATTCAGTTGCATATACAGTGTTACTTGGCAGTGGTGCAGCAAGAAGCAGGATGCTTTCGTACACTGATCACACATACATAGTACAACAAAAGATTTTTTTCCCACCCTGAACACATCTGAAGATGTTAAGCAATTGAGTAAATAGTCGAGCAAACACTGAACCATACATACAGCATGATGAGAGCTATGTCCTCATTTCTAGAGAGAAGAACAATCCTCTCATGAGAATGGACGGCTGTCAATAAAACAATTTGCTCTCTTGATGTTTGTGCGAAAAAGCTGAAAATCAATGGGTAAAAGTGCTGGATGTCTGTGAAATGGCCATGGGTGCTAAACTGTAGAGAGAGAGGGAGAGTTTAAGAGTTAACTTTGGAAGAGCGAGGTGAACTTCACTGAGCTGTGGGTGTGCACTAAAACCTGGATGACTTTGTGTGGAGTCAGGGCAGAAAGCAAAAATACTGTAAATCTGTAGCTGGATTATTAATGTAGAATAAGTTGTTAGCCAGTTACCTCTTCCATCTTGAGCGAAGTTTAAATAATTTAGATCTTATTGCGCCCATAGCTTTGCAGACACAGTAGGTGGGCAAGGAACGGATAAACATTTCCTGTGTGCTTCAGTGACGTCTTCCTCTTTTATGACTTCCTGTTTGGCCTCAGTGCAAACTAATTAGCTAAGTTATCCTTTACATCGCCACATCCTCTCCTAAAAAAAAAAAAAAAAAAATCTACAATGTTTTTGAATAGGTTTAGTCTTCAGAAGGACCGTTTTTTGTCTTTGTTAGCTATATGTAGTATTGTTCATCTTGGGTACTATTCATAACCCAAATCGTATTGTGCTAAGTGGTCATTTATTCTCTTAGGAGCGGAGCAGGGATTTTCAGTACTAGTAAGTGCTTTTGGGCTTTTTACAGCACATTTTAGGGAATGAATATCATTTTTGGTGTTTGATGTACATACTTTGTGCATAACCTTTCTCCTTTCAACCACAAACTCTTTAAATGTGTTTGCCTCGTTGACCTGATGTTTTCAGATAGATAGGAAAACTGAGCACAAGCTGATGTTGTACTCAACGATGACCAGAGATCAACTACTTCAAACATAATTGCTGACATTAAGCAACATTTTAGGAAACGCATTTCAACCGTCGCGCTGTAATTTGCAGCTTGCACAACATACCTTTAGACCTTTAATTATAGTAGGTGTGCCACTACACTGAATGAAGCATGAAAATGTATGTGCAGTGTGTAATGTATGAATGTGAGGAGAGTTTTTATTCTTAATGTGCAGTTGCACTAATAGTTGAACAACAAGCGGCTCGTCATGCAGATGCTTCACTTCATAGTCTCACCACTTTTCCAGGGTACCGTGTGCTGTTTTGCACCATATGGTCTTACTGGTCATGACCAGGAATGTTATTTGTGCTCTGAATCACTGAGTGGAGGCTAATGAGTAATCCTACTCACTGAAATCCTTAAACTATGTATTGCCTGTGGACAGCAAGGAATCCAGACAAAGCAATTACACCCATGTTCTTACAAAACTGGAGAGGAGGAGCTGTGTGGTTTGGCCAATCCCAGCAAGTTGCTTACAACAATTTTGTGATATTTTGAGGGGGGGTAAATGGACTTTTGTGTCTGACCAGAGGTAGCTTGACAAGCTAGTCTTGACAGGCAAGTCTTGCCAAGCTACCACTGTTAAAAATGGGAGAATGAGCAGGGCCCTGTCTAATGGAGCAGGCTTAGTAAAATTAGCTGGATAAATGCTGAATCAAGCGCTGAGCTCTGTCAAATATGAAACGAACGAACGCTGCCGGTGTTCGTGTTAAACCTGCTTCATAAGTTAGATCCCTGATCACACGTTTTTGTGCAGAGAAAAAGCGTGTTGAGATAACCCAGTTGTGATCCGCCACATCCCCAAGAAGATGAAGCCAAAAAAAAAAAAAGCTCGACCTGACCGTGTATGTGTTGTGTTGTGTTGAAATAACCATAGAATCAGTTTTATGCTGCTAAGGCATCCAGTGATGAAGAATGAATTCTAGCCTGTCAGATGTGATGTTTTGTGTGTCTGCTTTTGGGCTGCTGGTCGCACAAAAGAAAAAAAAGATTTCACTTTGGGAAGGTATGATGGCCATTTTGCTGTTTTCTGACGTTGTATCTACCAAATGCTGCATTGATGATTTTGACAAAATAATCAACAGACTAACCGATACTGAAAATCATCATTGCTAGCGACGACAATTGTGTTGACTGCTTTAGACACTGGCTTCAGGAGGCGTCCTGTCTGACAACTGACAACATGACATGGCCCATGATGAACGTCAGAGTGAACGACACGGAACGCTCGCATCTGTTCAGCACTCTGTGTGTTATTTATGCATCGGCTCTGTTCATTAACTTTGAAAGGTGAGGTATAACTACAAGTGATGACTGCCCAGACTGCATTCCAGTACGTCACATTGATTAAAATGAAGCTGTTACTTCAGTGCTGTTAACAAACACATCTCTTAAGCCTTTTCTTTTTTGTGCATACAGCTGATGGGGGGGGGATGAGGGTTGCTTTGTGAGCTATGTGTGGCCAGGCATGGTGAGTGTGTGGCTGTGCATGTAACTCTGCTGCTGTGTGCAGGTGTTGGAATTAGGCAGGAGAGCTTGAGGGGAGGATCAAAGACTGCAGCTGGGCAGGTTTTACAGCTCTGATGATGGTTGCTTTTATTCTCCTCACACTATGGCATCCATACACCGTGTACTCTAATTACTGTACGTTCCTCCGTCATGACACATGGAGCGTGTAGTCATGAAAGTCTCTGCATGTAAGCACATTTTAACGAACACAATAATTACGAAAAACACAGCTTAAAACGTGCTTGTTACAGTATACTTTGCACCTTGCAGTTGAGATGATTTTGTTTTGTTGATGAAATAACTCTTTACCTCCTTTAATGCTTTAAACTGCAGAATTTGTTTTACTGCTCTGTAATATGTGTCTTCATCTGCTTGTCAAAATGAAGGCCCTCGCTAATGATTATTATTATCTGTTAATCTGCTGTTTGCTGTTTGGTTTATCCAACGTCAGAAAATGATGGTAGATGCCTGCAACAGTTCCCAAGAGAACACCTTTTTTGTCTGACCAGCCGTCTTATTGTTTCAGCCCTTGTCAAAATACTAGTAGTTTAAATAAACCCTTCAGTTATCACCTTAAATACTCATATTATCAAATGAAATTACTCTTATCTTTTACAGTGTTTTTGATGGGAAGTGTCTTTTTTGTTTTTGTTGATATCACTTGTTACTGAAGGCTGGATAAGAAAAAAAAAAAAAAAAAAAAAATCAAGTGTCCTGAGTTCATCACTGAATATATTAAGATAACTTGTGACCCCTGTGGTCTGAACGCTGTGCCACATCATGCAAACAGTTGTCCTTCGGGTGCTGTTATCTGCGGCTGCCTGTTGTTTTCAGTTTTCTCAGTGCAGCTCTGGTCGGCCCTCAGGATTCTTTTGTTTTTTTGCTTAGTTATTTTCAACCCTTTAGTGTGGTTTCTCCTTATTCTTCTGCCTAACAGGAGCTGAAATGGTGCCCATTGAAAGTTTTTGACTGTTCATACAGATTCCTTCTGATGTGAAAAGGATTTGCGAGTTCATTTCGGCTGTTGATCCATGTTTTTAAGATTAGAAACACGGAGGTTTGGCTGACGTGATGCATCTGTCTGTCTTTGTTGATGCTGCTGGTTTGGTCTGTTGGAGGCCAAAAGTGACATGAAGTCCATTCCTCTTTCTGTCACTGCTTATCAATCAAGGCGAGCTAGTCGGTGTGATGGTGGGGTTGGTCGTTTGTCAGTGAGCAAACTTAAGGCGATGTTGTCTGACAGCAGCAAATCATGTAAAACCTTGATGCACTCTTAAGTGCACCAACTGCCTCAGTTGAGTTACATTGCTTCTTAACACTATCTCTCAGTTGTCATATGGCTTTAAACTTCCTCCCTTTTTTTTCCTCTTCTCCCCATCATTGTTAAAGGAGATGCAATAGATGATGCCAGTAAGGAATATCAATATTAATCTAACGGGGATGAAGCGGACTATCTGTTTTAAAAGTAAAAGGTTGCTGTGACCAAGTGGTGTGCAAATGGATTATACCTCTCACTTTGACTCCACGTCTAGATTATAGGGCCCTTTTAGAACAAGGGGAATAATTAAAACTAAGTTAAAGTAATAAAATTAAGAAATGGCTGACTCACACAGTGGTAAATGGGTATTAACTGCCAACTTGCATCTCTGGATGGTTATTTTACATTTTAAAGACCTTTTCTTGCCCACATCATCAGACTTGATCATCAGCACTGCAGTTTTTCAAGGCGAACTTACGTTTTTTCTGTGCTATATCTGCTTCAATTGCACCTCCATTACACTGGTATTTAGATATCTAGTGAAATGGGATTAGAGCGATTGCTGTTGGTATTAAGAAGTGATTTGATAAGGAGGGCTTACACACGTTAAATAAACATTAAGAATCGTCAAAGTGTAATCTGTGAATGGGATCGAATGGCCACATGATCAAAGGCTTCATTTAAAAATGCATCAGTTGTGGTCACAGCTACAACAAAAGCACCCTTTTTTTTTATTTGATCTGTTAAGCTCGACTGCTGTTGAGACTGCTTGATGGGTTTCTTTTTATATTTTTTAGGTCACTTGTGTTTTGAAACATTGTGTCTTTCTGTCTGTGGCCTCAGGCTCTCACCATCTCCTCCATCTTCTATGCAGCTCATGGAAGTTCGCTTAACAGTGACGCAGGCTCGCAGTCTCAATGTTTAACTTGTTCTTTGCAATGCTGCACGACAACTTTCTGGCTCTACCCTGTGCTAAGCAATTTACTGCCTTTGTACATTATAATTTGCTGTTTAAAAATAGCCTGTTACAGTACATTACCCCCTTTGTCACACAATAAAGGTATATCTACCTGTACCTGTCTGTTCGTTTCCTGCTTCCTCCACCTGGAATATGAAACAGGTTGTTGCTGTTTATTCACAAAAAAGATGCAAAATTTACAGGATGCTATGCTTGGAAGATGCATGTAGATCTCTTAGTTTCCTCAGAAACTGTCTTTGATTATTGCAACCGGAAGTGGAAGAAGAAAGGTGCTAAATGAATAACTCATCTATTCCTACACTCACTTCAAAGTAGAATGTTTCTAAGAAGCCTTCCACTTCCCTTCTTGTGAGCAGTGGTTTCTGTTGCTGGTCGCAGATGAAACCGCCGTGTTTGTACGGCTGCTCTATTTGGAGATTGGCTGCCTTCATCGCATGTGAGGGAGGATTGTTTGGCACACTGTGCCCTCACTGTACTCCATGGCACCATCTTGGCCTATTTCTTCTATCTAATGTGCTGATTTCTTCCCTCCTCTCTGAAGTGGTCAGACCCCTTTTATGAAGAGGATATTATCTGTAGTTCTGACGAAGTACATGAAATGACACTCTCCTATCTGTAACTCAGGACACAGCGCTGCACTTAACGGCAGTTTCTGTGTTCAACTTTTATCTAGCCCACAGTTTTCTAAAAAGTTCAAAGATATGATGGCAGAATGAACTTCTAATCTCTTCCTTCCACATTTGGTTGGTTTTTCCTTGTGTTTTTACAGGCTCATTTAAATGAAAACTCCCCAAACAGCCTCACGGTTTCAGCCATGACAGTATCTTTTGCATAATGCCTTAATATTGACACAATGTGGCATCATTAACATGCTGTCTTTGCTGCTTTTTAGACCATATTAGCACACAAGGAAATTCAGAATTTTTCTCTTGATATTTCAGTAATTTGAACATCAAGGAGACAGATTCATCATTCATTTCACTGAGCTGCCACAGCCAGTAAGTCCACAAAGAGATACATGTAAGCTATATTACATTGTTAAAATATCCAATATTTACTGTGAAGCAGGAGTACTGTGATTGATTGACTTATGCTGAGTTTTTCTTCTCTCTCTGAAGTCTCCTGTCATTTCTGTTTCTCATGCTTTGCACAGTATTTGTCGTAACATCATAACAGAAGTGACGCCCTATGGGCATGAGTAGATTTTCTAGGTTTTTTCCTTTATTAGCCTATGTTGTCAGCACTGAACAGTTCAATTTATGGTATTTGATGAGCTGAATATTGTGATTTGTGAGTGTGACTGGCTTGTTTTAGAAGTGGTGGACCTGGAAGTAGTCACATCATGCATCATGCATATTGTACAAGCACAGGTTGTCTCATCTCCATTCTCTCCACTTTGTTATGAAATGTATCTCACCTGCAACAACTCACCCTGCCATTGTCACAGTCAGATGTCTGTGGAGATATGATTGTGTAAACTGCAACACCTCAATTTCAGGGCGGTGCTAAACTGTTGGTTCTGCGTTGCCTGATAAGGGCTAAATTATTTCTGACCCATCGCTCAATTGACGCTTCATTGCAAGGTACAAGCATTGTGAATTGGAAAACAGCATAAATGACAGGCTGAAGGTATGGAGTCCATAATTGGACTCAAGAGAGGTGAAGCAATTAACTGTGGGGATGTGTGTGTGTGTGTGTGTGTGTGTGTGTGTGTGTGTGTTGGGGTGGGTTTGCTGGAAAATCTTCAGCGATGATATGATTGGTCTGGAGATGACAGGAGAAGAAGCTGCCTGCCTTTGTACAGTCCCACACAGGTACTTCCTCTTTTTAATGTGCTGCATTGCCACCACACACTTGCAAGTCGTCTGCCAGAAGCAAGATGCGTTAACACCTCCATGAAACCCCTTTGGGATTAAATCCATGCCTCTTTGCTAGTAGCAAATTGCAAAATGAACTTTTGAAATGTCACAAAAGCTGTGGCTGTGTTTTTTCCAGCAGCTACATTGAGATGACTAATCAGGCTTCCCAGACGAAAACGCAGCCGCGTCAGTAAACACGCCCACATGAAAAATGGAAATAGCCTTTCAGGAATTAATTAATATTGAGCAGGTTATTGCTCATTTATGTCAGCTAATATTTGCAAAGTTTTATGCCCTGGAGGTGAAAAAAGACGTGCTTTATGATACTCTAATGTAAACACAAAGGAAGCCATAAATGAGGAAAGCACAGCCCGTTTAATATATCTGGGAGATGTGATGAACAGAAACAAATAATTTAAAGTCAGCCTTTGGATCAAACATCACTTAATCACTATGAATATGATGAATGCCTTTTTATTTTTATACTTTAAACTCTTCCTTTATTCACAGCAGCAAACATCCAGAGTGAGCCTGAAAGCATCTTTTGCTCATTCCGCCCTCTCCAATGGCACTTTTTAATCATATATGATGTCATATATCTTGCATGTGTATGTGTACATCTCACCCAAACTTGGATGGAAACCAGCTATTGAATCAGCATGGCTGTCTCTATTCATCCATGATATGTTACTATACCCAGAGGGCCTTTCCAGGGTCCTTGAGTCAAACATGTGGCTCAAACACACCAGCTATATAGATTGCCACCTCTAAATATTTGATTATGCTTAAGCATGTTTTAAGCTGGTTTGCTTGTGCAATACCTTCATTAATCTTTAACGCATCACTCTGTGCACTGTGGCTCTGGCCTACTTTAGCCAATGAGAGCTGATGGCTCTAACGGAGTGTGCCGAGCCAGCATAGCATGTCCCTTTAGAGATGGTGCTGCTTTGAAGTGCAGTAATGATAACGGCACAAACACAGTTGACAGTCAGGACTGTTGGACGTAGGCCCTTGTTTGGTCCGGAACCATCAAGAGGCTGAGCTTTTCGTCCAGAGAGGAATGTATCGTTTCTCATCTGCGTATGGTTGATCAGCAGCAGAGTGGTGCATCTCTGCAGCGACTTTGGTCCTTGTGTTGCTGTCGGTGAGAGAGCCTCCCTTTATTCCACGCTCCGTGACCCCTCTCTCACTGAGCAGACCCAGACCTCACTTCATCTCAGCTGCTCTTCTTTGGAAGTTAATGAACTGCAGAGATTGATTTATCCCGTTAGCTCTGCTAGAGACTTGTATGTTGAGAAGGACTTTGGAGCCAGTATATCTGAAATTAAATCATAAACCGTCAGCACCAGAAAACAGTGCCACTGATGGTGTTTGACAATAAATTTATTAATCAGTTAAAATATGATTATCTGAGTTGTTGATGTACACAAAATACAACTTTTGCACTCATTTATTTTTCCTTTTTTTTGGGTGCATATGAACATGGCAACAGCAAACATGGCAGAAAGACACAAATTGAATAAAAAGAGGAAATTGCCTTACAGAAATAAAACCCCATTTTTAGGAAGAATTGGTCTTGATTGTGGCATTTCATCATTATCCAGTTCATAAATGGATCATTATCTCCAGAGAGCATCGCAATCTGAAGATAACAATAAGATGGTGCAACTGCTTCAGACAGACATGTGTGCCACATTTTATAAGACGAGTGTGTGAATATGATTCATCAGCAGCATGCTTGGTAATAACTTAACTAAAAAAAGAGCAGAAGAGGGAAATGAGCACTGAGCAATACTTCTGTCATCACACTGTCAGTCTGTCATCAGCCATCAGTGGCAGCTTCATGGAGTCACAGAACAAAAAAAGAATCCCACCTACTCACTTCTTACAGCTGCGAAACACGCTGGGCAACCAGAGAGTTGTCTTCAGTTCATGTAATCCACCTTTAAACTTGTTATTTTCATGCACGGAAGGTCTTAGAGGAAAAAAAGCTGCAGTCTGCTCGTGATTATGTGCATGATGGCGATGCTATGATGTTTTCTTTTTTGAGTAACTGGTGTCCCAGAACCTTCCAGATGTTACGATAAAAGAGATTTGCTGGCCACTCCTTTAGGTATTTTATTAAACAACGTTTCCAGGCAGCAGACATTTGTAGTCTTCATTACGTTAATAGTAATACAGCAACATGTTTGTGCAAAACATGACGTGGAATTTCTCTATTAAGATAATTCTGTTTTACTCCCAAAGGTTAGTAAAACAATATCTGATGCTGATAGCCCGAAACACTTTTCACAAAAGCAAGATCTGTTCTCTCAGCTCTGTTTGTCAGTACTTTCATTACAGCCGATAACATTCTTCGACCCCCTATGCGTTCATCTTTTTAGATTATGTCGTAAATCAAAATGAACACTGCATGAGGTCAAAACAATAATTGCTGTTTAGTGGAGGAACTGCCAGTGTTGTGACTGCAGTGATAGCAGTAAAGGCCAACATCCTGAGAAGACAAAAGCAGTGCATGAATCAGTGTTTCTGGAGACATATCCTGAGGATGAGATGGATGACTAGATCAAGCTGCCACTGGCTTCACTCGTTCTCCCTTTAGGAAAAAAAAAACACATTCTGAAGACAAAGATAAAAAAAAAATAACAAACTGGTCAGCAGGAGGCCATCTCCAGCCTCGAGCAAAGGAGTGAACAGCCATGTTGCCAGGGGTCCTGGGAACTGCAGCAGCACTCAGTCATTACTCCGCTCTCCCGCAGAGGAGAGATGGGGGCTGGGATGGAGCAGAACCACACACAGGTCACAGGGGCTGTAACAAGAGCCAGATGTGCCGAGGGGACATGAAAATACATGGACAGGCACCTCGCTCAGCTTTTACATATGAGCGCGCTCATGTGTATGCACATGCACGCACACACAGGAGGTTGAGGTATTTAAAGAATGTCAGGATGAATGGAAAGAACTACTTTTTGTTTTGTTCCTATGTGTTAATAATAATAATAATAATAGCTGGAATAATAGCAGTCAGCTGTAACTTTACTCCATTTTTCTAGCAAAATACAACAAAAACTGGAGTTTAAATGTCTTCACTTGAGCGCTGAAACAAGCTCTTGTGGGTGAAGTGTCTACTTCTTGAATGTTTTATGCCTATTGTGTAGCTCACATGCTTAAACCTGCAGGCGAGGTGTCCTCAACTGATCGAGATGTCGTGATAAACTTTTGCTTGCAAACAAGTATAGTGGATTGATATTTCTCTTTGTCATGTGCTGTATCGCTGTGGGCTTAATATCTTTGGGTTTTGGACTTTTGGGCACAAAACGGCACACTTGGAGGTGTCACTTCGGGCTTTTTTGACATTTATTGGCTCAACCATTAATTGAAAAACCGAACCAATAACTGGTAGATTTATCTCTAAAAACGTCATCAGTGTGGACAAATGTTTCGCAACAGCGTGTTTAGAGTATAATTTATTCAAAATGCTCACATTCAAGATCTTTTACAACAGGAGGTAATAAATATTCTAAGTCTCAGCTGAAGACAATATTTTCAAATTAAGGACCGTTTAAAGTGGCGTCCCTGTGTCCTGCTGGTCTTCAGATGCATATCAATGAAGTGCAGTGTCCCTGGTTCAGTTCTGGTCAGGGACCTTTGTTTTCCCACCCAGACTTCTCTCCCCCTGTTTCCTGTCATTTCGCTATTATTCATCTATTGAACAAAGGCAAAGCCTGGAAAAGCACATTAAGAAATTGCCATTAAATTCCAAGGTGAAGTGTTTACAGTTTGACCAAAACAAGAGCTGCTGGTTCAGTTCACGTCCTCTGTTAGGATGGTGTAGAGTGTGCTCAAGAAAGCAAAGGTTAAAGAAGCAGGTCATGAATTTGATCCCTGGACTAACAGAATAAATCTTGTTGGGGGAAAGAACACATCACTTTGAGGAAGGAAGCCAATTCACGGGGCTGTTAAACAATGCACTTACCCATCTGCTCCAGTGGCCACGAGATAAGACTGTGGTTTTACTGGGCAGCTTCCAGGTGTGGATGTCTTACTGCTGCTGGAAACCACCAGACCTGCTGAATGAACTCACACACATTTATTTTGGTCAATGCATTTGTCCTTCATTGTTTCTTGTTAAATGATTAATTTCACATGAAGCACTTTAGGTCTATTCTTCTCTTAAATTGTGAAGCTTCTGGCAGCTGAAGCGAGCTCCGGTGTTCAGCGCTCTGTTCCAGGTAACTGATCTGTCTGTGGAAGCCGTTGTGTTGTGCCTTTGACTTGTATCTCATGTCACGGGCCACATAATGAGGACCGGACGCTCCTGTCTGAAAAGGCCTCCCTCCTCAGGTTGTCCACATGCTCACACACACACACACACACACACACACACACACACACACACACACACACACACACAGACCTGGGAGGAGGAGCAGTTGTTCGCGGTGCCGTTTGAAAAGAGTCAGGGCTTTGATCTGATAAGCCTTTGTACAATGAAAACACTGAGGTGAACGTTTAAAAGCCTGTGACTGTCATAATGGAGGCAGCAGGGTGTGAGGAGTGCAGCATCTGGGTGGAGCTATTCTTTTAATGATGGCTGCAAGTGATTTTTTTTTTTCCCTTGTGTAACAGGAGTCCTAAGTTGTAACAGATCTGCAGTT
This sequence comes from Chaetodon trifascialis, assembly GCF_039877785.1. Lineage (NCBI taxonomy): Eukaryota > Metazoa > Chordata > Actinopteri > Chaetodontiformes > Chaetodontidae > Chaetodon > Chaetodon trifascialis. The sequence continues at coordinate 16,254,118 of NC_092056.1, forward strand.
TTGAGCTGTTTGGTGGTGCTGCAGTGTAGCAGAGATGCTGGATTTAGATTTCAGATCAGGTGTCGTTATCGCCTGTAGAGTTGCTTTAGCTGCACAGGACTGGTTGGGTGGAGGAACAGGTTTCTGTCTGAGGGGCCGTGTGCTGCTGAGGAGCACGTTTTAGATAATGTGTGATAATTATACTGTTATGTTGCTGTGAGGTACACATTGTACAGCTTACAAATACATGCACAGTACGTTTTGTGTACCTGCCAGTACACTTATGTCTTTGCAGTGTTGCCAATTGAGAATGTAAGGAATGTCTTGTCTCTCTTGTCAGCTGCAGGCTTTTCTTCCTCAGCCCGAATGACCTCAAGATGTCAACACAGTTGCTTTTATTCACATGATTAGTTTGCCTTGAAAGGAGAATCTTGTCAAAATATTGTTTTGCACAAAGTGACAGGTGAGAATATCAAGCGAGCAAACAAACAAACAGCTCTCTCTCTCGTGCTTTGTGTTGCACCTTAAATTCATTTTCAGAGCTTTTCAGCACTTCCAATCATGCAGCAGGCTGTTTCCTCCTCGCAGCGCCGTGCTGAGTAGGTGCTGATTTGTTTTTGAATGTTTCCAGTAATGTTTTGGTAACATGCCAACTTGGCAGAAATGGTTCCTAAATGTGCTGGAGGTAGAGTTTTTTTTTCTTTTCTTTTTTTTTTAAACTGATATCCTTTCTAAAAAGTAGCGTTTGTTCTTCCAGGATGTTATATCATCTGTTTTATTGACGGGCCAGCCTTGTCAGGCCCCTGTGTTCTTCAGTTTCTGTGGAAGTCCTCAAAGTTTAAGGTTGAAAAGGCTCGTTTGAGCTCAGGCAGTCAAGTGACACCAGCTCTCAAACACAGGATTTCTTTCTGGGTCATCTATCCATGTTGCAAAGGAAGTGGAATTTATCCCGTTTCTGTGTACAGTATCGTGTGTGTGTGTGTGTGTGTGTGTGTGTGTGTGTGTGTGTTTCACTGTTCATAAATAATTTATTGCTGATGTAAGCTATGCATCAATGAGTTGCAGTCCCCCCCCCCCCCCCCACCTCATCAGATGTTTGAAAAATTGAATCCCTGGATGCCGGCTATTGAAGACGGAGCTCATCTTCTTCATTGTGTGTGATGATTTTGCTGACTGGAGCCATGCTGACTGATTCAGACAGTTTGTAACTGTGGGGGTTTGTTGGATTGGGATTAATACAGCATGCATAAGTGTTGGCTGCTGGGAGGAACGCTGAACACTGTTTCTGTATGTTGTGCTTGGTTATGCTCCCTTTTGTTACTTACATTCAGGCAGGGTGATGTGTTATGATTGAGGCTTTTTTATACTAATTTATATAGAATTTATGGAAAATGTAGAGCAACTCATCATTTTCATTACTGATGTATCTGACAATGTATTTTTGAGTATTACCACAATTATTGGCAATTTTCTAGCAATTTACACTTGCAAGATAAAAAACCTCAATAACTATTAGTTTTTAATACCAATTTGCTTGGAAAGATTAATTTAGACAACATAAATTAACATCATAAAATAACATCACCATACAATCCCACTGAAATTGACTAATCACTGGATTTTTTGACTAATCGGTTTGCTCTTTATGGCTGTCTACCTCCTCCAACTGTGTGTGATTTCACTGAGTTATGGTAGGTGCTGCTGCTGAACATCCTTTTGTGTTTACACCCAAACCATTTTCCATTACATTCATTGGCATTCATTTGGAAATTTGTGACTATTTGCAAGGGAAAGCTTCATTGAAGCTGCAGCAGAGTCCATACTTCCTGATGTTATTACGAGAGCTGACGTTGAACTGGGCTCTCACATCCTCAAAACATCCAGATATTCACCACAATATGCCGGAAACCAACTGCACAGAAAAGACTGAAGAGGTTGTTTTGTGAGAAGTGTCCATCTGTTTGGATCGGTTTCTCTGGAGGCTGCGTCAGCTCAGGGAATGTTACCAATGTTTTGGACAGGATGCTGTGGTGGCTATAATCGGTGAGCCTCAGTGACTCGCTCTCATTCTTAGGGCAGCAGTCCAGACAACTTCAGCTCTCATTCGCCTCATTGGAGGTACTCGCAGGTTTCCCTGGGAGTCTGGTGCCGCTGTTCCTTGACTTTCCAATACACAAAGCAAGCCAGGAGAGCTGCAATTATGGAGCGTCGGAAAGAGCTGAGTCCTGTGCTGAGTGAAGCTCTTCCCAACAAGTGGGCTCAGTGTTTAGTCCACAGAAAGTAGTCAGCCTCCCACTGCTTTCCAGACCTATAATACTAGCTGTTTATGAAAGAATCTCCCCCCACCACACACACACACACACACACACACACACACACACACACACACACACACACACGCACACAACACAGCGTGGAACCTTTTATTATCCTTATTTTGGCACCAGGTTGGCTTGTTCATCTATTTTGGGACTGTTCTCCAATGTTCTTGTTGTTCCAGCTTACAGTAACCTCAGAGGCTGGTGTGACTTGTTTCTTTGGGGTACAGGAAACATGCTTTGTTTTATGCAGACACAATTACATGCTGAGAGAGAGAAATAAATGGCAACTCTACGGTGTTTTTGTCCATTCCATGTTTTTCCACTGAAAACATGATTTACCCCAAAATGGATGAATATTAAACATAATTATTGATATCTACATCTTAGAAATAACAACACATTGAGAGTTTCAGGAGCAGGCATCGTGTTGACGGTGTTGTCGTACTGTAGGAAATGGTTGTGGTTGGCCTTCCTGTCGTTGCCTTGGCCACCATGCAGCAGCTTGCTTTTGGCAGCCGGAGCGCTGCATCCAGCAGTCAGCTGGACACCGTCAGTGTGTTCGGAGCTTCAGAGCGGGCTGGACTGCTTAAGAGAAAGGAATGTTCCCCTCTGTGGGCTAGTGTGACCTGACATGCCACCACAGGACACACACACACACACACACACACACACACACACACACACACACGCACACACACACACACACACACTTGTACTGCTATCCTTATGAGAACACTTACTGGCATAATGCATTCCTTAACCTCAACCATCACAACGACACGCCAAACCCCAACCCTTACCGAAACCCTGACCCGAATCTTATTCTAACCTAACCCTTAAAACCATCTCTGAACCCTCAAACAGCCCTTTGAAGGTCTGTCCGAACGACAGGACCGGTCAAAATGTCCTCACTTTTCAAATATGTTCTCGCTCTCAAGGTTGAAAACACAAACTGATTCTCGCAAACAAGCACACACTTGCACACAGACCCACTCTTATCGATGAACAGGGCACAAAGAGGACAAAGAACGGGACACGGCTGTGTGTCAACATCAAGAGAGTACGAGTGAGTGACGTGTCAGAGTAGACATAATGTTTTTTATTACTCGAAGCAGTTCAGCTCTAAATACAACTATTTTGATTTGTAAACAAGAAAAGGCAGATTTTCTGGTTCCATCTTATGTTTTTATTGTGGATCCGTTCTTGTATACGTCACTATGGGCAGTGGTGGAAAGTAATTTATGTACATTTATTCAGATACAAATTAGAGGCACCTGTACTTAACTTGATTTCCATTTCATCACACTTTATATTCCTCCCCCACCACTTTTTAAAGTAGAAATATTCTGCTTTTTCCTCCACTACTTTAATCTGGAAACTATAATTACAAGTTACTTTACATTTACTTCACTGTTAGATCCTACAAAATAAAATATGATGCAAAACATTTATTTATGTAACATTTTCTTTTTCTTTTTCATGTAAGTATGCAGAACATTTCACGCTACAGTAAAGTGAATCATTGTGAGGTTTGCTGGGACACAATGAGACATCTGAAGATTTCAATGTCAGATGTTGCCTTTATTGATAGTGATTACGTAATTTGCCCAGTGGGAGAATTTGAGTTAGAGATTTTGATTTGAGTTGTATTTGTGTGTCTATGTCGACGCTGTGACAGTCAAAACTTCCTCTGGGAAAAATAAAGTATCCACAGGATGAATTGACGGTGCTGTAAGGTCACTGCTGCCACCCAGCCGTTGTGTTATGTGAGGCTCCGTTGTTTTCACTCTCACCTGCTGTGAGTGAGATTGAGGAGGAGGCGGGGATGGAGAAATGCTCCATGTCTATGTGCTCAGACGACATGCAGCACATCTTGTCACTGTGAGGACTGATCCAGCAGTGTGGTTGTCTTGCCCATCCCGTGCTGTTTAATGGCCATCTTTTCACAGTGTCCCATTTAGACCTCTGCCAAACACACTTTAGACTTTCCTCATGGTGTTATTGTGAGTTGTTTTGTCCTTCCAAGGCGTGTTTGACATAATATCTGACAGCCAGACTGTGGCTCCTGAAGAAAAGAGCTCGAGCACAGAGGACGGCCCAAGTTTGCTGAAGTTTACTGCACTTACCTGCTGAGAGCGTGTCGTATGTCACAAGCTTTGAGACTCACTGGCGCCCAAAGAGTGCTGAAATGACGAAACAGCTGGAAAATGAGCATCTGTTCATTTTAATTGATCAAATCAGGTCAAGCACACAGCCGCCTCTCCCAAACTGTAAGAATTCATTATTTGTGCTCACTTTATGAGAACTTCAATCCCTCCGAAACAGCTGGCTCCAAAAATTGTTGGACTGAAACGTACACCAACAAGACATAGCCCAGTTCAGACGCACGCACGCGTGCACCCTGAGTAGGCCTGTGGTCCGCAATTGAAGTTAGTCAGCTGAGAGAGATGGATACTGTGCTCATAATAGCTTTTCTGTAATTCATCTTCCACGCACAGCTCTCTCACCACTCATGTTATGTTACATAAACTTTATTGATGTCGGACTTCATCATGATGTTTATTGTGCCAGGATCACATATAATATGCAAGGCGATACACTGTGTGTACACTTTCCACTGTCGGGAATGAGCGTCTGATTGATATCATTTTTGTGCCTCACCCAGTGTAGCTTTGTTTGACAGGGAGCTGAAATAAAGGCAGCTGTGTCATATGAGTGTAATGTTCCTTGACAAGGGACTGCTCTTCATTCTCATAATGTAGATGAGGCCTGAGTTATTTTGCTCCGCGCTGCTGTCTACTATGAATAATTCTGTGTTGTAAGTGCATTCAGTATCTTCCCCCGATTGCTGAATTATTTGGATGGAAGCGCTCATTTGTTCATGCTGCCCAGGGAATGGAAATTATGAATAATTTTGTGATCGACATTCACCCACATAAATGAACACATCAGTTTCAGATGAGGGTGAGCAGAGTGTTGCGGCGTGTGTGGCAGGAGTGGCGGCTGCAGCTGGGACTGGTTGGCGTATGACTTCTGTGTCGATTTGCTCTCTTAAGAGTAGAAAATGATGGTGAAATAAACTGCGATGACCCACTGGAAGCCCAATCCAATCTCTCTCAAATAGACTTTATGCTTTCAGCTAATTTCAGTTCTACGTTAATTGCTGTTGACAGTATTTTCACTCAGCTTCATTGTAAATAAAAGAGCACCATACTGATTGTTGGCTCATTATTCTCGGGGCATTACTCGGGGCACCCATGATTCAAGCAGCAAGGACAAGCTGCACCTTATGTTTCATTAACTCAATTTCATACTTGCATGCAATTTCACTACTGTGTCCATTTTTGCAGACAGTAACTTAAAGGTGCAGTGTGGAATTTTCTTGTGAACCAGCGTTTCTGTTTCACGTGTTTCTCACAGAAATGCATTGTGTGCATCCTCGAGGTCTTGTAAAGGTTGTGAGTACGTTTCTCTTCCCAAGAAAACATTTATAAAGCTGATTTTTGTCTTATAAATTTGAGCCCTGCATTGTTTATGTCCTTGTTTACTGGCTGGCTTCTTCCCTCTTTTTGCTTGTGTATGTTTCTGGCACATTACCGCCACCTATTGATCAGTGGAATAGTGTAAAATCATTGGCAAGACTGTGTATGGCATCACCCAGCATGCACATCTCTGCGTGTGCAAAGCGGAAACCCACAGGCAGATCTACATCAAAAATGTCACTGTTCCTCCTCCACACTTTCTTGAATGTCAGGATTTCTAAAAAGAGATTCTACAAATTCCCTCTCAGATCCAGCCAGCCAGCCATTTCATGCTTCTTAAGACCTCGGCGTGACATGCTTCACCTGTGATGCCTGCTTTGATGATGACGGAGATCTTCAGGGAAGTGGTCCTGTACTTACAGGATGTCCTTTGGTTTCTTTTAAGAGATGAATATCGAAAGTGCTTTCTGTGGCTGTTTCCCGGCAATGTTCACAGTTGTGTCGCAGTTAATTTATGGGAAACTTTGATGACAGTGCAAAGCTTAAAGGCTGTAATCTCTAGCAGATAGCTGGAAAATGGATATGCCCATAATGTGCCTCTAAATAAGGCCAAGCCACTTATAAGGAAATGTTGTGGAAAAATATATTTAATTCACAACTTTTTTTCCACATCCTTTTTTTTTCTGTGGGGTTATTTCAGACTTTTATGTGTGAGCAGTCGCAGGATCCATTTCTCGCCTACTGCCACACGTTTATCTGTGAAATTGATATTGGGACAGATTTGAGCAGCAGCAGGAGGAGGAGAAAGAGTGTGTGTGCGTGTGCATAGTGGCCTATAAGGCACCAGTTACTCATTATTGGATCAAATTGACCATTAAGTCTGGAGAGAGAGCAGCAAGAGGATTTTGTCCAAATTAAGAGCTGTGCGATAACATTGTAGAAGCGGAAAGCTCCAGCTTGTAGTCTCCCCCCCCCGAGCAAGACAATAGCAGCACAGACGAATAATGACTGATGAGACAGCTGATCGTTTCAGCCAGAATGACGTGCGCCACAGTTTTTCCATAATCAAGCGAGTTAGAGTGCGCTTATACATACCATACCGAATCTACATCAGTTATGTCTGGTCGGTGTTGTGTTTGGAAAAGGCTGGTGACGATGTAAAAGAAGACGGGCAGAAGAACATTTGCTTTGCCTTCCTGAGGATAATCTCTTGCACAAATCGCCCATTTTATTGCATTTTTTTCTGACTATACCAAAATCTTATCAAAATCTCTCATCCTCTTGCAACACACCACATTGTCAAAACTGAACCTTGACTGATCACCATGGAAACAGCAGTAACAAACAGTCTTGGAGGGCTTCCCCTTCTCCATCTGTGCGGTGGAGCTTGTTTTTGATCTGTCTTTCTTTCACCCCACTTCACCTACAGTGCAGAGAGGAGGAGTACAATGAGTTGGAGGCTTTTTGTAGAGTCGGGGGGATCACAGGCTGTGATGTGCCGTAGCCTCGGGCGTTGGCACCAGCAGGGGTGGGGTTGTGGCTCAATTTCATGTGAGCGGTGTGCTGCAGGACACGTTGGAATAACCAAAGCGGCAATAATGAGAGGGAGTTGTCAGAAATGCAGTATTTCCAGGACGTGCAAAGTTGACAGATGAATATTATCCCGGTCAGTTTGATGGATCTCTTTGTTTTTGCTCAACAGAAATGCCAAATGAAATCCCAACTGCAATAAAAATTGAGCCAATTTTTTTCCCTTACCTGAAGGCACATTTCACTGACGGGAAAGTCCTTCACCTACAAATATGGAGGCGTTATGTCCTCTTCTGCTGCTACTGTGCGCCTCAGGGAGACCCTCGTGACAGTCCATTAAATTGAAGTGCAGATGGGTTGGCTACCTGTGGTGGGTGCAGACACAAAAGTGCCCGGTCCTCTAGAGGGAGAGGACAGTGATTGAAATGTTTCAGATGGAGAGTTGTTAGCAAATTAAGAGAGAGCAGTTTCCTCAAATGGCCCCTACGGTCCTTCATTTGGGGTCAGAAGAACCTGTTTGGTATTTCTGTCCGGCAGCAGCTCTATCAGTGCTCTGAGAGTAAAGAGGGGAGATAAAATTAGACGCCAGCTTTAAATCTTATTAGCCCTTGTCCCACTGGCAATCACCGTTTGTGCTGTCTTATGTGTGTGAGAGAGAGGGACGGTGGGGTGAAACGCAACAGGTTATTAATGAGATGTTATATTTGAAATGAAGTCTCTCTCAGGTACGCGTGTCCTTGCCCTCTGTGAATTTATAGCCCAGGTAGTCCTTTAGCAAATTTAACACATTGTTAACTTTATAGAGAAAGCTTCAGATTCGAACTCTCCGTCAAGGACATGACCACCGCGCACACAGCCTAAACTGACCTCAAAAGAATGCGTTTAAACCTCTCAAGTGGTCCATTATTATAGAAATCAGGTGATGAGGCAAAAATATTTCTGCCTCATCATTTAATTCAGCGCTGTAATCTGAGCTCTGTATTTTGAGACTCACCGCAGTATTAATATCACCACTCATGCTTATTCATCAGTGCACACTAATTCTGTCCAGCCCAGGATTTTATGCAGCATGCTTTCATGTCTACTTATATAATGCCGTTTATTCCAGCACTCCTGGCAGGGGGCCCCTGGGGCCTGAGAGACAAACTACCTCAGTTGAAATGCCAATGAATTCACGGTGAATCTTCTTCGTCTCTCTCATCACTGTCACTCTACTTCATCCTACATAGAGCAAATATACCAAATCCAGTCCTTGGATATACTATGTGCATTAAATATGGGCTTTCCAGGATTTTTTTATTTAAGCGTCATCACCCACGACTTGAACAGCGCTTTTCTACAGTTCCTTGAAAATTTATATGAACACACACAAGGATTACTGTGCATCACAATTTGAAACTTTAAATGAAAATTTGAAAATTGCTAACATTAAAAAAAAACTTTTGTATATATATTTGTTACCTTTAGACAGTGCCAGTTAGCTATTTAACTTCATCTTTCCCATGTAAGACAGGAGAGCATATCAATCCTGTTATCTCACACCCTGCAAGAGAGTGACTGTTTCTCTAAATGTTGAGCAATTCTTTTTGAGTGATGGCGTTGCTCTGGTGATATGTGGCCAAATGCAGTGTATGTGGAGTATATAGAGTGTTGTTTGTGTCAACCATTATGCTCTTAAAGCCCCAGTTTGTTAACAGTACCCCAAAATGGGTAATAATTTAATATTTACACAGTATGAAAAGGGGGAAGAAGTGGAAAAACTGAAGGGAAGTAAAATTAAACTTGGAGTGCAAAATGCCTCCCCAGCATCCCCGGTGTTAAAGAGTAGATTTTCCCCCCATATGTTGGTCATTTTTGCTTTTCTTTTTTTTTTTCTCAGATTAGATTTAGTATTCCCTCATGGTGTCAAAAGCAATCATACAGTTTGCACTCCCTGGGATAGATCTGCCTCCCCTATGATAAAAACCTGCTTCCTCCATGTCCCTCTTCCAATTTCCTCCATCTCAGTCTCTCTCTCTCCCTCCCTCTCCCTCTCGGTCTCCCTCTCTCCACACACACCAACTGGGTGACTAGTGATGGATACAGTTGAATTCCTCCACTAATGAGGATGAGCTCATCAGGGCATGTACATGAGCGTTGACGACGTGCTTGGAGAGATTATCTCTGAACTGTTAATATGACTCTAATAGGAGCGACCTTCATTTCCAGCATACTGATCATGAAAAGTTGTCCAACAGAATCTCTAACCAGTCTCTGTGATCAGAGATTCATCGACGTTCTGCGACACTGATCACACAGCAGACTGCTGGACCGGCTCCTTTCATTTTCCACTTATTAATGATGCATTGTCTTTGAAAGTCCATAAGTTAAAAATTCAGCTTCTCTTAATGAAAAACATCTGAAAATCTCAATAGATTTGCACAATACAACAAATAACTCTGCTGTTCTTATCTCTGTTTAAAGACGTGGAAAGTAGGGCACCGTGAGTGGAGTTGTTGCATAAATGGGGATCAGGCTCTTTGTAGTCTTTGAAGGGTGGGATGTGTTCAAAGTGCTCATACTGCTGAGTTAACAGATATTTATCTACACTCTATGAAGTGTCATTCTTTATTTTTTCAACCCAACAAAATAGACTAAATTTCTTGTTTTCTCCACAAATGCATATGGTTAATTTAACCCCTGATTTCTATTCATTTATTTCATAATCACCATCACCTCACTTTGGTGAAGAATTTAACTTCAAACCAGTTTTTAAGACTTGATGTCTAATTTTTGACACAGAGTTGGTTTATTTGTTGTCAGTCTTTCTTTTGTGTATTTCTTTGTGCATCTTGAGCAGAAGCTTTGCTCTCTTATTTAAGGTTGAAAGGTTTAATGCATCAACTCCCTTTTGAAGACCACGTGAATTAGATTTTCTGTCGTTGTTTGAACAGGTTACGCCTGGAGACTTCGCTACGTTGTGTTGGATTAGTGCAGAGGCACTGCAGCGGCTTGGGAGGTGATTACAGAAAAAAGAAATTAAACAGAGTTTTAAATATTAATGAAAAAAAAATGTTACTTGGAGAGTGATGACCAGTGTTGCAGTACCACCACCGCCATCTGAAAAGTAATACACAAAGAGCGATAAGCTGTAGCACAAACATACAGATATACTGTATTTGTGACTGGGTGAGGACAAACATGACTTTTTCTGTTACCACTGAAGACTGTTTATACATGAAAACCTTCAGCTGAGTCTCCAGATTCAGAAAGCATCCTTCAGAGGAAACATGATGAATATCAAGACCTGGAGACTAATTCTTTGAAAACTGCATCAGTTGCATTTAAACCCAGACTTCCCTTTTACAAAGTCACCCATCTCATTGGACCTCCACCAAATTGCATATGGTAGCTGAGGAATTGATTCTTCCTCAGATATAGCGTCAATTATACTTGATGAAGCAAGTAATTGATGGCTTGCTTTCTTCCTAACAGCTCTGTCTGAAGACACAGAAAGGATATTTCAAATGATTTAGGGCCTTTAGGGCCTCAGCTTATAGAAGTGATTCAAGTCCATTAGTGTAAAGTGAATAACACCACAATCAAGACTATGAAGACCTTTTTAGCTGTTTGCTGTGTTGAAACAAAGTCTTTGAGTATGATTCACTCCCACAAATGTGACCCAATCAGAACAACACCTGACTCAAGCTTTAGCGTACCAGACTTTCATCTTGAAGATGCTGCAAGAGATTGAGCCGAGTCAACTGGTGTTGTTTCGACATGCTGAAGAGATCCCCGCTGATCACACTTGCCTCTTGTGTAAAGGAGCACGTCACTGCTCTGAGAGGTTATTCTCAGAAAGAGCGACTCAGTCAGATGACACCCTTTAAGTGCAGCACCTGCAGATTGTTACTCTGCTCTGGACTGACCGATTCTTTCAGATGCCGCCTGACTCAATCCTGAGGCTAAAAGTCACATCTCACACAGTCGGTTCTGGTCTGCTGGAGGAGTGAGAGTATTCAATCTTAGGCCTGCGGCTCTCGGCCATTCTTTCCTTTTACTACGTCAATAGGCTTTTTCTTTTGTCAAAGGCAGATATGGAGAAAATAAAACATTTGAGACTAAATAGCCAAAGGGGAGATGATCCATTAATATGACCAAATATCTATGACTTGGCTAATCAGGTCACCGGCCATGTTGTCAGCTGGAAACATCGGAGCGCATCTGCTTCCGCAAATGTATTGACTTTTCTATAATTTATCACGGTCGTCTGCATGAAATCTGTACAGCTGGGCCTGTGGGGTTGTAAGGCCTACTTCACTGTGTGTGTGTGCAGTCTTGTGCTCATGTGACTTTACTCTCGTAGCACCATAAAGACCTTGCTGTGAGGAGTTAGTCATCTGAGGACAGCTCTCATCGACCTGTGAGCTAACAGCCCTGCAGCAGTTCTGTCATGGCACTGTAAACTTTTTTTACGCGCTCATCCACTCCATAAAGTCGAGGTGTGCTGCAGTGGACAAGTTGTTGTGCTAATGCAGAGAACCAAGGAGAATGGAGTATAGAATAAGATAATATTTCTTTATTTTTTATTACTAATTAGAAATAAGAAAAAAAATAATGGTCATCATCACTTCTCCTTGTAGTTTTTATTTCTATCACACTGTGGTCTCAGGTTTACCATAAAGATAAGCAGCAAGAATCAGTGTTTTATCTGAGTACATCGGTATATTTAGTGTTTGTCTCTGCAACACTGACATTTACTCTTTACCTACAAGTTAATAAGTATTAAAAATGTCATGGGTTTTACCTTCACATTTTTTACATCACATCACAGTAAGATGTCTGTCAACAGTAAAGCTCTGTCAGTATTGCCAGTAAACATCATGTTCCCTAAAATTATGCAGGCACTCTTTCACCAATGATTAACAAACTTCCATCCAAATGACAGATAGTGTGGCAGCGCCGTATCCCTCACCCCACCTCACGGCACACACTTCATCATCTCAATGCCACCACCATTCAGTTTTTTCCCACTACAGGAACTTAATGACCCGTAACCTGGAGCTTCCCATAACCTGAAGCTGTGAGGTCTCGGTTCTGCCTTGTTTTCCACTTTCCACCAGAATGTTTTGCGTAGTTCGCCTGTATGCTGAACAGTGGGGTGACGTCGCGTCGGACGGTTCACGCCTCCACGTAGTCCATTCATTTCTGATAATGGAGACCTCGTCGGGCATTATCCCTTACTTAATGTTGCACTATTTCTAATGTGAAGGAAATTTTATTTTATTTCTGTGTTCTGTTCTGACTTGAGACTGTAATTCAAGCGACCTCATAGAAGTTTACAATACACTGCACTGCGTGCATGCACAATTGTGCATAAGTGTTACATGTTAATATAAGAGCCATTGATAAAAAAAATAAAAAGTAAAAAGTCTTATTCTTTGGATTCTTTGGATCTTATTCTTTGCTCTTAGTTCGTTTCATAATGTTTTATACAAGTATCGGATCGGGACTCAGTATCGGCACATACTCAAAATCAAATGACTCGGACTCGGGGGCAAAAAAACGTGATCGGGACATCCCTACTGAACAGTGCTAATCAATATACATGTCCTGCGTTATTAATTGTGGCATTTCTTTCCATTGGATTTAGAATCAGCACCCCCCTTGGAGAATGTTGCAAGCAAAACTTGTGACAGTAGCCACATCTGGAGGTTCTAAGTTCCTGTGGTTTGGGTTTAAAAATGATTGCTGAGTCCCTATTCATGAAGAAGTCAACTATTTTCTTGTGAGGTCAGATGCAAAGAGAAGATGGAGAAGTGGGAGTGAGAGGAGTGGAGCAGAAGGGTTCTGCCTGAAGAGAAAGGACTCTTCAGTCTCAACCTGGGGGTGGGGGGGGGGGTGTTATATACAGAAATTTCCACTGGATGACTGATAGCAAGGTTGCAAAAGTGGGAAAGCTAATCATCTGCAAAAAGCAGAGCACATAGCACGAGGTAATCGGATCTCAGCAGAATTTATTTGCAACAAGAAGGAAGAAGAGATAGATAGCAGAAGAAGACGAAGATGAGTTATGAAGGAGTCCAGAAATCATTGTGCAAAAAAATATGAAAGATGTCTTTAATGGTTTAGAATGTCTGTTTTATTATTTGCTGACAGAGACATGATTATCACATGATACACAACGATCCCCAGAAGAGACAATCATGGCTTCTGTCCGCTGTAAACCTCAGTCAGCTACAGAACACTGATATTGCTCTGTATGTCATAGGGCCTTGAATCGATGCCTTCTGGCTGAATGATGATGATCTGATGATTACTCTGGCCTTACTGTTAACTTTCTGCCCCCCCTCCTCTGTAGATATTGAAGTCATTGGGGTATTTTCCAGTTGTTCATCCTACTCATATGCCCCGTATTTTACCATCCCATTTAATCCACTTGTTTTTGTCTACACCATTAAAGCAACATTATGCTAAAATGAACTTTTTTTGAGATTTGGTACCCCTTCAGTTTACACACCTGTTGAAAATATGGGCAATGGTCCTGAGCCTTGTTCTGTTGCTCCAGTTTTGATGCCCACAATGATTTTGAGGTATTAGGTTATTTTGAATTAATTAACTCCTTCAGAATAATCAAGGTAAACAGTGCACCGTGCCAAGAGTCATAATCTGTATTTACTATATACACAGAGTAGAGGAATGTGGCCGGCACTTTCTTAAGAATGGATGATGTGTTGATAAACAGGGAAGCTTGAGTTTGCCTTATAAGGCTTTATAAACTTCATTGTTTATTCCTGCATGGTTTAGATGCACGTGGACACATTTTCTACATTAGTTGCCACCACTTCGCCTGCATCTGTGTGACTGCAGTGTGAAGGCTACAAGCACTGTTGATTTGGTTTATGGTTCTTGTCAAGTACATGCATAACATAGACGACAAATAAAACCAAAGGTTAATGGGAAGGGAGAGACAGAATGACTGCTGTAGGACAAATAATGGAGGTGAGGGCAGGCAACAATGAGGAGAGGACATGTAGTGACTAAGTGTGGTAGAACGACAGGCCAGCTGTGCAAACCCATTTTCAGGTGTGGGGGTAGCTCAGTCTGCTCTGCCCTGCTTTAAAAGAAACTATTGGTTATGTCCAGCTGCCACTGTGGCGCTCTGTGCCCCCATCCTGCCCCTGCACCACACTGAGTAATTAGACTCCAGCCTCATTACATAAACAAGATGCTGAGCTATTTTAGGAGTTTGCTGTCTCATTTTCTCAAGCGATCTGAACCCCCTGATGCACAAACAAATACAGTAATGCTGTATGTCCTGACGCTGCTTAATCAAATGCAGTTAAACGTCAAACGTGAGAGGGAAGGTGTCACGATTGATGTGTCCATAGTTTAAATGCATAAATGGTCTCTCCTCAAGTGGAATTACCAAAATCCACAGGCTTTGTTCTTGACATTCACGGCTCCGTATGGAAAACAGTTTCGTATCATTTTACTGCAGCCCTCAAACCTCTTTCCCAATTTGTCTCCAGACATTGTTTGGCTTTTTGTAAAACATAATTGTGTCAACAGTCACGGGAGATGAGACACCAGACCTTTTTGATAAGTGCTTTCCCACAAGGTAAATTTGGCAGGCGGGGAGCAGGCAAACATGCAAACAAACCAGCAGACAGTAATTTTCCACTGTCTGTCACCGTGCATTTTAATGAGGTTGATGGATTAATGCTTCACTTTGGTAATAGGCCACTTGGAAAGCTCCAGTTAAGCCTGTTGTGCTCTATCAGTGCCCAGCTTATCGCATCAGTAATGGTCACTCACAACTCCCGATCTGTCTGTTTTCCACATAATTTTGCCATCTAAATGTCTTTGTCGTAAATGGGCCCTTTTTTCCGGTGGAAAGCAGTTAAACCCCACAGAAACAACGCAGTCCTCAGATTAAGTGGTTGAACACTAAGATCTTAAGTGTTGTTGCTGATTGCTGGATGATGATTGAGCTGCAGGATGGACATTCAGTAGGAGCCGAATGGACTTCATTTGGTTGAAGTGAAGTGTGTGTGTGCCTGCGTGCATATCTTTGAAACAGTTGGTTTGTTTTTTATGTGAGGTGACCTGTGACCCTGTGTAAATGCGTACATTCATGCATATGTGCACGGTTTTTATTGGGAGGGGGGCAACTGTTTCAGAAGTTTTGACAGTTTCTAAATAAATTCCCTTGAGACTCAAACATCATTAATATGTGATGTAGAATTATTTTCTAATGAAGTGTTATCCACAAATTTTCCCATCAGGTAGTGATTTCCTACATTACCCAGCATTACTTTTGACAACCTCCAGATGTTTGTGAGCTTATCAGATGGCTATACTTAAAACCAAAGGCAGCAATTAGCAGAGAGAGTTTTGGTTTTCCAGTTGACAAAGAGTGAAAGTAGCACCACTGAAGAAAAAGCCGTCGTGTGCTGTGGCTGCATTACAATCTGTTGATGCTGCTGCCGTTGGACGTATTGAGGTCTGTGTCTTCTGTAGGGAACTGCAGAATGTAATTGTTGTCAGGATGATGCTCTTAGAAAATGGGTTTCTCTTTTCTTTTGAATCTCTGACACCAAACCTGATGTTTAGCTAATAAAAAAACTACAACCTCGCTCAAACTGCTTCCTTGCTGCTCTGAAAACTGGCATTATGTTGTCTATGGGGGATCGTGCCTGATTGAATTGTGAGATACACCAGTGACTTCTTTTTGCTTTACAAAGTTATCTTCAAAAACATTTGATGAACACAATCGATGAATGCTGTTTTTAGGTAAATGTTTTCATCTGCGTTCGTGATACGCAGGGTTGCTGAATGCTCCACCCATGTCTGTGATCAGTCCCACCTCCCAGGCTCTTGTCTGGGCTAACACAGTGGACCAGCTACCCACTCGTCTTCAGAGAAGAGACCGTGGGCTCAGCTAATGCCTTTTTGGATGTCAGCGTTTTATCCCCTGTTATATCCTGCATTTTCTCTTTGGTCTTGTTCCTTAATGGCTTTACGCGAACACACACACACACACACACACACACACACACACACACACACACACACACACACACACACACAGACTTGTGGTGGTGGTCCCACCTCTGTGCTGAATAACACTGTAAAGCGTGTCTTCTCTCTTGGTTATTGCCTCCCTATTGTCCACTGGCTTTGTGTGCAGGGGCTTTTTGTGTCAGCCCGGCTGGAATCGGGCTGTTTACTGTGATTAAATGCAGCAGAGGAGGTTGGGAGACTGAACCGTGACTCTTTTAGACCAAAGGAAAGTTACAGCACAATCTGCAGTAGCTTAGCTATACATTGACCTTTGTTGGGACACAAAGCACCCCTGTCTGTTGACAAAAATGTTTTGTTTTTTTTTTGTTTGTTTTTTTCACTTTATTGCACCACATCTTCATATATATGTATGCTGCCAATAGTTACATTTAACTCATCTAAAATCTCTATGCAGTGGTAATTTTGATTCTGATTATGTATAATTGCTTTTCCCCATTTTCTCTTTAGTGAAATCATTAATTAACATTTCAGAGCATACACTGCTGTTAACACCACCTGATTGTCTGCATAGAAGTTTGATTGGTTGGCTGCTAAACACACTTTTTAACTCTAATTGTAGAAATGTTCCTTTGGACTCGCACTGGACTCGCACTTGTACGTTCCACAAGTATAGATTAGAGATGCAACTAACATTTTCAGTTAAATAAATAAAAAAGCAAGCCGGTCCTCCCATTAGGGAGGCTGGAACCAGCAAATATTACTGCAGCTTGATTAAAATTATGGATGGGTTATCAAATTGAATTTTTTGTCAGTGAATTGGCTAATTATTTAAGCACTTGTGTGGATTGTGTAGTTGTTCCTCTAAAACTGCTCAGCTGTGATGCAGAGCGCTTTTCTTTGTTCTGACAGCATACTCAGTAAAGTAAAGCATATCACTGCTCAATATTAATGACTTTGATTACACAGTTTTAATAACCGGACCGAGCACAGAGGATCATGGGTCATGTTTGGAGTTTCCCACTTGTGGCACCAGGCGTTGGAGGGGGTTGTTGGGAAAGAAAATGGAAATATGCTTCTCTAATTGTGAATACAGCTATTTGAAAAGACAAATAGCGCTTTATTGTACTGTATTTAGCTAAATGGTGTTTTAGTGGAAGAAAAGTACAACTAGCATGACAGAGTAATTTCATCCTTCATTGAGGCTACACATGTTGAGGTATTATCAGATTATACAGAGAGGGAATTAACAATGGCATTTTGTGCTAACTGATCATATTTCTTTGTCTTTTTCAGGTATTTGGTGACTATTATCACTTCCGGCATCGTACAGTGGTGAAGAGGTCGCTGTCAGATCACAGGGGGACACAAGTCCGTCTAGAAAAAGATCCGAAGGTACAACCTTTATTTCTGGGGCTACAATTTATGGACTGTGTGTTTGTGGATGTGCAGGAGGTTTATTGATATTTTGGAGTGTGTGTGTGTGTGTGTGTGTGTGTGTGTGTGTGTGTGTGTGTGTGTGTGTGTGTGTGTGTGTGTGTGTGTGTGTGTGTGTGTGTGTGTGTGTGTGTGTGTGTGTGTGTGTGTGTGTCCGGTTGTGTGTGTGTCCGGTTGTGTGTGTGACTGGTTGTGTGTGTGAGGTGTGTTGTATTTGTAGTGTCATCCATGAGTGGTATCTACAGGTAACATGGTCAGAGCTCTTCAGCTCTGAAACAAATGGCACTGAATCACGAATTTGGATGGTTTGTTTTATTCAGCGATCAACAAACAGTTTGTAAATCGTGTAAACACTAATTTACATATGGAGTTTTTGAAATGTAATCTCCTCATATAATCACTTGCTGTTGTTTGGTTCCAGTGTAATCATGTGAGTTGCATTTATCTCACAATCTTAAAGTTCATAACATAATTTCCACAATGAAAATATCATACATAACATAATACACATATACATAACATAATCCTCCATCCCATAGTCCTTGCAGTCGGTAGGCCTTTCTGCATAAGGGACTTTTGACTAGTCATGATTCAGAAAGCCTAAATTTACTTCTGAGTCCACATGTGATGCTTAAACCATTTGCCTAAACATCTTCTTCTTAACTCATGTTATATTGTTTAATATTATGGCCATGCATTCATCCATGACTGCTTAGAAATGTGATATCAAACCTGATCTTTTTCATTGGAAAATTTAATGGGTTTGATTTTTCATTTAAAATCTCAGAAAGCTGTTTTGTACAAGATAAAACCTTATCTTTTATTCTCATTTGATTGATAATTTGAGGTAAATTGTTCAGTTTGTCATTTCACTAAATGAGAAGTTATTGTGTGCAGTACAAGCAGAGCGGCACAGTAGAACCAAAGAGGAACACTGTGAGCTAAGCAGGGCAAAGAAGCAAACCCTCAGCCGTCAAATGTCACCTCTTTTTTTAATCGCTGTCTCAAACGAGCCACAGCATTCAAACTATCTGGCTTCCTTTCACCTGAGCGCTCAAAGGTGAGCTGCTGCTTCTGTGCTGATGCTCCCCAGATACAGACACTCCTCTGTAACTGTGAAACAATTTCCTCCTGCCTGACTGACAAAATTAAAATTTCACATGTCTGTATTTTCTTGCAGTTTTGCAGGAGAGTTGGAGGTTAGTTTCCTGTCGTCCCCATTGGGAAGAACAATGGAAAGAGTGTGAAATTAACATTCATAGTTGTGGGAATAGTGTGTGTGGCTGAGAAACGGGATGTATGAGTACTTAGTTCTCAAAAGTTCTTAAAGACCCTTCCATCAAGAAAACCCTCCAACCTTTTAAAAATGCTTTTCTAAAAACTGAGTCACTGAATATAAAAAACCTTAATAAATACTGTAGGGTTGTTTGAAACGATTTTTCTTTGCTAAAAGTGTTAAATAGGTCACTCCATCAAATTAAATGCACCAATCCCGATCAGTCATGTTTCAGAAGTGCAGCGTTTTGTTTGCTGAGCTTCGTTGACTCGCTCAGATCGTAATTATCTGGCCATCATTCTGAAATGGAGACGCTACGTGTTCAGTGGAAATGCACTCATTGACTAGAATGGCAGTAATCATATGCCTTGTGGATGGAACTGAAATTACGGGTTAGAGTTTAATTGTTTGGCCAAGAACACCAGAAAGCACGTCAAAAAAATGCTTGTCATAATTTCCTAGAGCTGAAAAGTCAGTTAATCAAATGTCTATTTTGTACAGCAGAAAGTCCAAAAACCACAAAATATTTAATTTACTGTCACTTAAAGACAAGGAAAAGCAGCAAATTTTCACATTTGAGAAGTTTAAACAAGAAAATGTTTAGATTTTTGGGGCGCGAGCTGTGATGCGAGGTAGCGGTCTGACCATCCAGAGTTGATTGTGGTTCAGTTCGCCCAAAGACCCGCCAACCCTGCGATTAGTGGACGACCTTGTGAGCCACAGCTGTCTTCATTCAAGCAGCTAATCAATCGATTAAGTCATATTTTATAAGTTTCTATTCTAACAATATAACAATATTCCCTTATTGTTTTCTAAAACATCTGTGGAGAAGTGCTAGTTTATTGTTGTGATGACAGGTGGGTTTGGACTGAATTCAGCCTCTTTTCATGCACCGTAAAATAAAAAGTTACAGTTGACAGCAGCACTTAAGAGCAGCTTAAGCACTTAAGAGCAGCTGTGTTCCTGTTAGATGTCACAGAAACAAAGGTGAATCCTTCCATATGAAGTGCAACTGCACTGGCATTATATACGTCAAAACTAATCTGCTGCCTTTAAGGAAACCTGTCTTATGGTGTCACTGGCTATGCCGACATGCTGTGCAATGACACTGTACAGGTGCACATTGGGAAAAGAACGGCTTCTGCTGGGTTTGTTTGCGTACATGTCAGAAATGGTTCACCTCCCTCTTTGGGATTTCCTTTAACACTGCGCCTCCATTTCCTGTTGTTGAATTCCTTTTTTCCCACAACGCCTCAGAGAAAGTGGAAAAGATCCAAGAGGGGTCAGATCAGCTTGTGACCAATAGGAATTCACAAAATTTTGCTTTATTTCTTTGTTTGATTATGTAATTAAAGGTCAAGCTTTGTAAATGCTGCAATAGCTTGCAACCTCTTCCAGATGCCCTCGATTTGTATGCAGAGACTCCCTGGTATCTAAACATCGATACAGTTCTATGACTGTGCTGCAAGTAATGGTCTGATCAAAGCTTTTATATAGCTGCGGATCATTGCAAATTTGATGCACATTTTCATCAGCTGCATAGTTTTTCTGAAAGGGTAAAACGTTGCAGAAATATTCCTAATTGGAGGAATTGCGAAATTGTACAGAGGCTGTCCCCGCAGCTTTTTAACCGTTGGAGATGAAGCTGAACAAAAGGCTCAGTAAACTCCCTTTGAAGTGTGTCTAATTACTGAAGAAGCACCTGGACCCCTGCCAGATCTCATAGACTGGCTAACAGACCCTCGTTAATAGGGTCTATTGAAGATTTAAAGTTTTTAATCTATCTGCTTCCTCCACACCTTCTGCTGTCTTCTGATTTATTTGGTTTATTCGGTTAGAGAAATAATAGGACACACATAGCAAACCATTCAGATTCGGAGAAACAATGAATTTAAGTAGCATTTGACTGTGGCCAAGGCATTTATCGTCAGTTTCATGACTATGGCAAGAATAGAAGCAGCTGTAGCGCAGAAAGGCTTGAGAATAAATGGAAATGGAGTGGCTGCATATCTGCACTATAATTGGTATTATGTTCCTCTGTGGTAGCAGTGCTTTATTTGAGGTTTCCATTTGGCCTCAGAGGAAGGACGCTATGTTTGTATAATGAAGAGGGACAAAGCAGTGGGTGGGCAAAATGAGTCGGGTGGGGAATCTATTTGTCGGGCAGATAGGACTCTCCACCTAAACATGAGCTGAGTAGTCTGCTCCTGAGCATTAGTCCTGCACCGGATCTGTCTGGACGCATGAGATAGACACCGCTTTCCATTTTCAAAGCTCATCTATAATGAAACTGCTGTTTGTCAACTCTAGTCTGTTCTGTCACAGACTATTAAAGAATTTTCAAGAGACTCAAAAGAGTGGAAAGTGGAGACGTTTGTTGTTACACTCTGTTCAATATGGAATGTGAGTTTGGTGCTGAAAAGTGTGACTTCTATTGTTTCTCATTCCTGTTTACTCTGAATATGGAGAGGGAAGAGAATATTTTGTGGGAAATGAGGACTTTGATCTGAAGTTAACTTTAAAATTCCAATAAACCTGGTTGATTTAACAGAATAGTCACTGACCTACTGCATTAGATAGCAAATAAGCAATCTAAGGATGCTACCTGATATATTCCTCTAATGCCGAGGTCAGACTACACAATATCTTTGTTCTTTTCGATTGTCACTATGTCATAAACCAGGACCGGGTCCCAAATGCTGCGCAACAGGTCGTCTTTTAGGGCTGAAACATGTCAAAGTACACAGGTGGAGATTGTCGTTCATAATCGCCCATGACACTGGTAATTTGTTGGCCGTGACAAAATCGTCTCAAAATCGAGCTATGTGTAGTCTGATCCAGGCATGACTCTGTATAGAACTGATCACTGTGCTTAATGATTAATTTTTCCTCCAGTTTGTGCACTGAAATGATTTATTGCTTCCCACAAAGGGAACAGTGAAAGTACTAAAATCAAGATCATTATCGTGCTTGTAAACAGCTTTCAGGAAGTTATCTTTCCCAAGGTTGACTGATTGAGAATCGCCGTTGTCTTGATAGTATGTAAACACACTCAAGACACTTGAGTGGGACGAGCAAAATCACGTCTACGCTGCATTTTGATGCACATGTTTATTTAACAAACATTGATTACTCAACTGCAGTGTAGACATTCACAGTGACACTTTTGTGGCTGCTGTAACTGTTTATATTGCTAAACACAGACTTGTGTTTTTGGTCATGTCATGACAGCACGACGTGAGCACACTCCCAGTTTTCTTTGAGATTTATTGTACCAGTCTGTCAAGTTTGACCTGGAAGCATTTCTGCAACTTTTCCCCAAACAGCTGAAGTGTGAATAGAAGCTGCCACGTTGCACAAGAGTACAAAGTTCTTACATGTGATGGTTTTGTGTTGAATGTGCAGAGAAAAAGAAAGGAATTCAAAGTTACACCATCCGCCGTTGTGATGAAGAGAAGACATCTGATGCAGTGCAACCATCTGCTCCCTCGTTCGTTAAACATAACTTCCTTTGTTGCCCCAGAGAACAAATATTGCGCAAACATTGCGTCTTTTTATTTAATAAGAATCCTGTCACATTTGAACAGCTTGTTATTTTCCACGACAGAGGCCTGCCCCACATATGTGTGAAAACAAAACAGGGTTTCATACAGGATTTCATGTGTGGTGAGGAAATGGAAGAGGGGAAATCCCATACATTGCCTTATGATGCAAGAGAAAATCGCTTGTTCGTATCTGACTGAAAATCACTTGGACTCTTGTAGTGAAGTTTAACTTGGTCCGTGCATACAACTGAGTCTTTGTCACCCAGACAGAATCCTTTTTCAGTCCATAACACCGCCATTTTCTTTAGAACAGAAAGCCTGACAGCTGCCTCTGTCTCTAAACCTGCCTCACCATAATTAGATCAAGTAATAATGTCACATAGGAGTCGGTTTGGAATCTCTCCTTCTAAAAACATGGTGAATTGATAAGATACGTATTCATTGCTTCACATTTCTCTGTGACATGATGTACCACCTTGATTTATCTTCTCACTTCTGTCTGCAAAGAATGCACCAGGCTAAAATGCAGAGGCAGGAGGATGCAGGCATTTCTTCTGTGAATGCATTAGATCAGATTTCATTTCGACCTCTAAAGGTAGGTTCACAGGCGGACAAAGCAGCACAAAGAAAAGTTTACAGTGGCATTTCTCAACTTCTTTCTTTTTTAGACCCAGTCTTCATTTACATTCTGACCATATACAGTAAGGAGACAGATTCCCATTGGCATGAACGTGGTGTGAAAGAATCCTTTGATAGCATGTTTGAAAGGTCTTTTCCACTCAAACAGATTTTGATTTGCCTTTCTGAAAATCCTACAAGCACTTCTCTCAGAGAGCTATCCTGGTCTTCCAGACCTCAACTTGTCCTCCACCTTTCCTATTAACTGCTGTTGTATAGACATCATTTATTTTAATTTTGTGCTACGCAGCTGCTTAGAGGAGGCCAGGGCTGCTGAATGTTGGGATGAAGTTTGAGGAGGCAGAATATATTTATATAAAGATTTGGCCTGTTGGCCTTTTCCTTGCACTCTGAAGGCTCAAATCTCCTTCCTTTATGTGTGTTGGAGATCAGTCTGTCTTCTACTGATTCACTATTCATAATAACATACATTTAGACTGGGGGTGTCCAAACCTTTTCATGCACTGGCAGCCAGTTGAATGTTGGATCAAGCCTTGGCTGCTTTTAACTGAAAACATTGGCAAACACACCCGTCTGTTTGTCAAGCAGTAGTTCTTTGACTTCATTTGTCAAGGCCCATAATCCTTAAGTGCGCATATTCAGTGTGAAGATGCTGTCACCCAGTTTTTGTGTGTAATCTACCCTGGCTGCACCTCACAGGGCCGACCTCATCTTCCCAGTAAGAATCGGACGGATCCTGATAGAAAAACATTTCCCTCTCTTCGACCAGATCGAGCTTCTCACCGGTCACGGCAGCAACATTTACACGAACCCCACACATCTTGAAGTGAAATTATTCCATTACGCTGTTATATTATGGTAGTGTTGAATTGGCATCACTTCAGTGTAGCAGCTAATGTGACCTTCATTACTTCTTTCCTTTTTTACTCTTATGTCTCTTGTGATCTGCAGAGAGAGAGAGAGAGAGAGAGAGAGAGAGACTGTGATTTGGTTGTCCTTCACATCAGGTGCTCTGTCCTTGCGGCAGGCAGTTCTCTGTCTTCCTTCTCTGACATTTTTTTTCCCCCTACTCTCATCTACACGGGCGTTTTGCTGTGCAGCGAGCACGGTTCTGCAGAGGAAGTAAGATACAGGCTTATTTTCACTGTATGCATTCTGCTCCCGTCAACACTTTCTGTGGAAACATTACAAAAGCCTGCTGCAGACTGAGTTACTGTTGTGTTGTTCAGTTTATAGTGAATTTGTCCCCCTGTGTGTGTGTGCGTGTGTGTGCGGGTGTGTGTGTGTGTGTGCATTGTTCGTGTGCATACATGTTTAGGTGGACCCATAAGAATAACAGATCCTGGTGCATCCTATTTCACACCGATCCAGAAATTTTAATTAGTCTTGGGCTGCTGTGGAGTTCATCAGCGAGTCTCATTAGTGAGGGGTCCGCGATACCCCTGTGCCTCTAATCTCACTCTGTCTCCTGTCATCCCGCTGAGAATTTGGATCTCTATTAATTCATTTGACGTGGTGACCCTTGTGTCCAGCTCATAATTATTCCTTCTGTTTTTAATATGACGCTGAGCAGTTTGCAGATGGAGTATTTATATTTGTTGTGCATCACGTCATCGTTTTTTTGTTCAGCTAATTTGTGTATTTCTGTTTTTGTGCACTTCTTGTTTAGGTGACTTGGGCAGAACAACAGGTGTCGAAACGGAGGAAAAAGAGAGACGTCTACGTAGAACCTTTTGATCCCAAGTTCAGAGACCAGTGGTACCTGGTGAGTATGAACCCCGCTGAACAGAAACTTCATTGAACTAAAGGATGTGTGTGTGTGTGTGTTTTTGTGTGTCTGTGGACATATTTCAGCTCTGCGCGCTGGTTGAGCTTTTTATCTGCCCAAAGTCAATACAGGTAATTAAATCTGGGGCTGTGATGTTTCCCCGGAGTGGAAAGACAAGCCTGTATGAATCCAATATACCGTCTTTGTGTGAAATGCTGTTGTGAGTCTTGTTCAAGCATTTAAGTCTCAGCGAATTCTCCTAAAGGATTCAACTTCAACAATATCATGCATGCGTAAACAGAGTGCCTTTTGAATTCTGAATCGCATGCTCTTCAACAATTGATGATTTACTTTAGTCCATAAAGCACAGCAACAAAGAGGAAGAGACAGAGGTGATTCACCTTGAAGCTCTCTTGTTTTCACTTGATTGATTTTCACGTTTGACTTGAAGAATGTCACTGATACATTGGCCTGTTCAAAGCAGCACTAACAACCCCTGAGACTCTGTATTCGGCTCCGCTTTTCCTTCAATTACTGTGAGGATGCTTCAGGCGGGAGAAGATTCATGGTGATGCAAAACAGACTTGCATCACCAGTTGTTCAAAATGTCTGTGCTTTAACAGAGACAGACTCACTTCCCTAGTGCGGTGGAGTAGTTAGTGGCAACTTGAAAGGCAAATGAGGCAGATAAAAGCCTGCTGCCTGGTTAAATCAGTGTGACTAGATGTAACAGATTCTGCCATACATCCACAACACTTAGAAGTATTCCACTCAAAGTAAAAGCTGCCTGTGATACATATGGATATGGTAAAGTACAAAATGTAATAGCGTTCTTATCTTTTAGGGCTGAAACAAATGATTGTTCTCGTTATCGATAAAGCTTCCTCGATTTATCCTTTAGTCTCTAAAATGTCAGAAAGTAATACAAATAATAATTTCCCAGAGCCAGAAGATGTTTTTAAATTATTTTGGCCCACCAATAGTCCAAAACCCAAAGATGTTTCAATGACTATTAATACTGTTTGTATGACAAACATGGCAGCATTTGAGGAGCTTGAACCATAGAATAGTTGCAGATTAATTGTCTTTCATGCATAATTAAGTGACTAATTGTTGCAGCTTTCGTATCTTTGTTATATTATCTTTGTTATATTTGTCACATTTTCCAATAATATAACTTAGAGAAATGGCACATTGATTATTTCTCATGGGAAACTGGGAGAGAATATTGCTAAAACTACAATTTATGAATATGGCATTTTCTGTGGTTCTTTTTCAAGGCAAAGCTGAACCTGTATGATTATAAAGCATAGAAATAAATCTGTAGGCAGCCCATGAGGTTTCAGAGCTCATTAAACAACAAAAGACATAAAAACTGGTGCAACACCTTTGATGTTCTCAGATCCCGTCCACTGCTGGGATCAGCTGAGCCTCGAGTAGAACATAAATGTCACCATGTCAACATTGGCAAAGGAAAAACCGTGTCAGCTGTTAAGACACCAAACAATGACCATTTTGCTCCATTCAGTTAGGTTAGCATTAACATGAAGCTCATAGGAATCATAGCATTTGTTTGAGAAGTGTTGTATAACAAAGTGAAGTGTTGGACAAGTGGAAATGTTAGTGTGTTCGTGGGGCTGGATGTAAGTAAGAGGATTACCAGGATTCATCCTTTGGCTACATGGAGTGACTGCACCAAATATAATGGCAGTCCACTTCAGTCCAGTATATCTAAAGATACTTCCCTGTGGACCCACTGACCGTCTGGCTGACGTACCAGGTGCCACACCAACAGCATGGCTAAAAAAGAAGCGTAGTCTGAGCGGTGATAAAAGCGGTGATAAAAGCTTGCTAAGCAATTCTGTGGAGAGAAAATAGAGCAAAACAAAAAAATGCATTAACATGTTAAAAAATTCAAATTTGTCTGGTTTACCGTGAACTCCTAGACTCTGGATTAGGGCTTCAGATAATGTTGCTTTCATTCGTAGTTCCATTCATCGGTTTTACTTGCCTGTTGGTTGCTTCTGCGCTTGTGATTAATTTTCAACACGGAGCTCTTGATTGTGAACTGTCCAACCTTTGCAGAGTTATAGAAAAAAAACATGTTTTTCTCTCATGGAAATACATTCTGTGTATTACAGATAATAAGTAATTATGGTAATATTTTTTCACAAGTGTAGCTAAGGTTGTCAGGTTGTAGATATGTGCTGCCTTTCTCTCCAGCAGTTAAAAAATCTGTGCTTCATTAAAGATGAACCCGGCTGGCCAGAGGAGAGCGTGGGTGGTACTGTTGGCAGGGTGTCCTTGGTGGACAGTTGCTAATAGACAGGATCTGCTGTTGAAATGAAAATGTAATATTTTGTGATATTTATCTAAATGATGGGCTCTTATATATCAGCTAGCAAGATTTAAAGCAGAGATTTTGAGCTGTCTATATGCTCACATTCTCAGGTTTTCATGTACAGAAGAAATGCTGACATTAAGGTAGAAAGAAAATGGCTTACTTGATGAGCAGTATTCAATGTGAAACCTTGCACAAGCCTGGCTCAGATTTATTATGCACTCAGCGAGTCAGCCACAAGAGGCCTTTCTCAATCAGTCAGCCTTGCACTTTCAGCTTTCATTGACTATCTTTTTGATGGTTTACATGTCATTTGTCAATTACAAGTCCGAAGAGCAAACCTCATCCTGTGTAATAGAATGCACTTAGAATGGTCTGACATTGAAGAGGTGAACATGGCGGATGGCACATCAGATACACGACAATATGCTTTAAAAAGAAGAGCTTTGAACTCGATGAATGTCAGACATGGCTTTGGACCAAAGGTCAAGTTGAATGTCAAAAACACATCACAAAGCATCCAGAATCATTACGGTCTGCCATCATCCAGTTCACTGGTGCTTTCCGTGGTATTAATAATAAATGCAATAAATGCAAGCATGGCACCGATGCTCTCAGAATAGAGATACTTTTGGAACCTTACAATACTGCCTTTCCCCCTCATTGAGAAACATAAGCTAAGGCCTGAAATCAGGGTTTCCATTAGACAAAGGCAAAGGAAATTTATTTGTATAGCACAATTCATACACCAGGCAATTCAAAGTGCTTTACAGAAGCATAAAAATACATTAAAATCATAAATAGAAAATACATTTCAAAGAAAGAGAGAAAGAAGGAAAGAAACTAGAAGAGAATAGAAAAACAAAAATAAAATAAAATACATTTAAAGGAAAATTAAAAACGGAAGCCAGTAAAAGACAGTAATTTAGCACATAGCAATTAGAGCAAATTGGTGGTGGTCACATGTTATAGAAGATTTCAAGGTCCTGTCATATGGGAGAAATTCCAGTCAAATATTATCTGTATTTATGGACCCTATTTTCCCATAATTTTTGAGAGAAATGGGTGAGTAATTTTTGAAAGTGGTCGAGTATTGAGCGAGAGCACTGTAGCCAGCAGCCACAAAACGGACTGCAATGTAATCCCTCTGTGCATTTACTCAAAATACGTCCTCTGAAAGCGCTCGTTATTTGTCACTGACAGGCTCAGATTGTTGTTATTCTGTGTAATAACATTATAGAAGTGATCCCTACAGAGAAAGGTTTTGTTTAAGAGTAAAATCCTTTTCGTTTCACCAGAAACAGCAGCTATATCGCTCTCAACAAAGCCACCAGACGCCATGAACAGAAACAGTCATTTTCTCATCGTAAAACACACTTTATTCAAATTGGACAGCAACAAAATAAAACTCACCAAAACCTTCATGGTTTGTCTTTCCAACAATAAACACTTAACTCACAGAGTTAGACATGAAAGTATCGGCAGAGAATCGAGAGGGAGGGCAGACATGGGAGAGGCAAAGGGGGGAAATCAGTGTGGAGAGCCAGAATATTTTCACATCTAAACCGTGAATTATTTTCACGGGACATTCAACAGATATTTAAGAATGTCCAACTTCAATAGATTTTCCCGGTAAAGACACAGCAATTACCAGAAAATGGAAGCCCTGACTGAAATTCAATAAGAGGCACCATTTTTTTCCTGGATGCTTTAGTGAAAAGCTCAGTCCCCGTCTACTGTAAATGTCTTAAATGATTGCCTTTTTTTAAAGCCCTTCCATTTTTGGTTAAAAGCGCCTTCTTGTCAGTATTCAGGTGTCTCTCAGATAATTAGATTCCTTCTAAGTTATTTTCTCTCCATCCACAGTACAACAGCAACCACCGTGACTTGAATGCCAAAGCTGCGTGGCAGTTGGGCTACACAGGTAAAGGGGTGGTGGTGTCCATCCTGGATGATGGAATAGAGAAGAACCATCCAGACCTGAAGCAGAACTATGTGAGTACAACTCCCAGCTGAGCTGAAACATAATGTTTTACGTGGAGAAGTTGCAGGAGCAAACAAAACAAAGACAAGAACAGAAGAAATAAAGCAGATTTTGAATGAAAGATGATATCTTCATCGTGCTAAAATTGAGCATCTGATGGGTTTTAAGAATCTGTGCAGATAGATTTTGAGGTTTTATGTGTTGCACATTTTTTAGTATTTGAATGAACCAAACTGTCTCTGCATCTGATATCTTATCTGTGTTTTGTAAGGATGCGGATGCCAGCTACGACGTGAATGATGGCGACCCAGATCCTCAGCCTCGATACACGCAGCTTAATGACAACAGGTAGAAATCTACACAGATAACAGCTTAATTTCCACTCCGTGTCTTTTGGCCTGCCCCGGAACCACCCACTTTTGTTCCCTAAACGCCGGCTGTGTGTGGAGGACATGTCAGGATTAAACTGCGCTTGTTCATTAATTAGTCTCCCTCACTGCCTGATAGCTGACAGCTGACATGTAAATAGGCCCATGGCTGTTTCTCATCCACTGTTGAGTCAGGGAACAAAACTAATTAAAGGCCGCAGCCTATGGAGTTTGTTTTGTCCAATACATTTTAATTCGCCGGCATTTAATGCCTTTTTTCTCTCCACAAATGGGCAATTACTTCTTAATATGAGTCCTGCCCCCAACTCAACAGTCTGTGAATTTGTTTTGACCTCTTAAATCACAGAGGCGCCACCCAGGCATCTCTATAGTCTGGGTAACTAGAGTAGATCTACACTAGGATTAAGGTAGTGTGCGAAGAAAACAGCTTTATTGCAGTAGCCTCTGCAGATGGCATTAGGAGTTGTTTACCACCACAGTGATGTCTTGCACATAATTGATTGAATTAAGTTTATCAGCATTAATGAAACAGAGCAAATCTCTTGGCTCTGGAGGGCCCATGTTTGTCCTCCTTCACTCCCACTGCCCGCCTCCCTTCTGACTTTAATTTCTGATTTGCTGTAATCTGCTGTTTGTGGGCCACTGGCCTGAGAGGCTTTTTATATATCTCGAGGCTCACCGCGATTACTGGTGATGGCAGAGAAGATTATAGTTGGAGGGGTGGATGGAAGTCAAACATCCCATCTGAGACAGGGGCCTGGAGTGGGCACCATGAATGTGGAGGCTGGAGGGATACAGTCAGAGCTGCAGAATGGCCTGAACATGCTGTAACTAAGCTAATGCTGTATCAAGCACTTAAAGGCTTTGTGGAACATATAAGAGGTGGAGGCTTATTGTGGAAGGTGTGTAATTATTTTCAGACTCAAATTAAAATATACTACATCAGGGCAGAGCAACACCCGTGTGCACATACACACATGCAATTATCAGTAAAAGTTTTGATAAACATAGAAACAATTCAAACATCGCTGTTGTTTCTAATTCAGCCCGATGGAGTGTTTTGTGCCAGTGCCTGAAACTGTTTTCCCTAAATGGTGCAAATTCTTGTGGAGGAATGTGGGAGAACATCCCTCCAGTGCAGCTCCACAGATTCACAATCTATGCCAAGACACGCTTAAGCTCCTCTGGTGGCTCGTAGTGGCCCAGAGCCCAGCTGAGACACTGAGTATTGATGTTTCCTTCATTTGGACTGCACCTCTTTCCAACCCTCGCTCACCTCAGCCCTTATCTCTTGCCACCCAGCTCTCCGTGTCTTCCTTGTGGCAGTCCTAACCGAGAGGGGGCATATTTTTATGCATGTGTGTGTGTGTGTTTCGTACTTTTACAGTGGGTTGTTGTAGATGCATGTGTAAACAACCTGTGGGCGGGCATGAAAATGCGTAAGGTTGTGTAAGACTGTAAGTGTCTGTTCCCTGCAAAAAGCCCAACTCTGTTCACCTCCATAAAGCTGTCTTTCTTTCCCAGCATACGGGAAGCAGTGAGGATGGCTCAGGAGCAATGTGACCATTCACACTCATGTTTATCTAAGTCGGCATGTGATATAGATGGCTCCCTTTCAAGGGTTTCCTGACTCCTATCAGGATGATTTCCAAATGTGCATTTTCTGGATTCAACCTGGGTAGACTGGCATGGACTTATTGCCTCCTGATGGCGAGCAAGGCTAGCTCTTGATATAATTTAAACTACTGTATGTCAAAATCAATCTTTTCAACATGTGCAATAAACATGCAGATATTTTCTCGAAGATGATGAGGCATGGGGGAAAAAAAACCCCATAAACTTACTTCAGGAAACAAGTGGGCAGTGCAGGCTGACTGCACATGTAAATTCAGAAATATTTAATGCATAACGATGGATGAAGGGACATATTTAACAGTGCTCCAAACAGCAGCTTGATTAATTTTCACCTGATCCTACATTAATCTCTCTCTTGACATTTTCTTTATATTCTTCTCTTTACCATGCTCTATAAACATCACTGGGCCTTTTGTCCTGAAGGCCAGCTCATTAGTAAACTGGCAGAACCATTAACAGACTTAAGAATGAGCAGCAGCAAAACAGTTGTGCAGATTTACCTTTGAGGTTGAGTGCAAACCAGAGACTAATGAACAGCAAGCAGTGCTATCCACAGCCTCAAGAGCCTCAATGATTTTTTTTTCAAAGTAATTAGGATGATGCAAGGGAGAGAAAAGCAAGTGAATGAAGGATGTTGTGTTCCACACTGAGTATTGGTGAGAAGTGGAACTTTGAAGATAAAAAAAAAGATCAATGTGCTGTTGGTTAGGTGCATATTTCACTATATAGGTTTTTCTTTTTTGTCACCTCCTTTTAGTCATCTTGTAAAAGTTTGCATGTACCACAAATTACAGGAAAGGCAGAACTTGTCAAGTATTGCTCAACACATGTGGCGTCTTTAGAGGATTGTTGTCTGTCATTGTCTGTACAGCAATGAAAACCTGCAGCATCAGTGACAGATCTTTATACGATAAGACAAAATGCTGCTTTTGTGCCGTTTTCTTTTTTTGTAATTCATAATTTGCCGCTATTGTCGGGTCAACCCCTTTCCCATCTTGGGACTACGTCTACAGACATAGCTTGGATACATGTGCATGACAATAGCGTGTCTCCAGAGAGACTCGGTTTAGGCTGTGCACAGTGATAATAGTTCTGCCAGCTGTGAGTGTGAATACTGATCATGTTTTTGGTCTCGGGCCTGCAGCCAAATGTAGTTCACTGTAACCTGAGTTGGTCTCCGCACATAGAATCTGCCATGGGGTTTGTTCTGGCCATAATCTGAACAAGACTTTGGTGAAATTGCTTTTTGTTCACCATAATCTCCTATTATCACTATTACGTATGACGATGGAATCTGGGATATTGCACAATGTGTTGGATACAAAAGGTGTTTTGGAGTTCCTACGAAATTCTCTTTTTCTAAGTGAATGACTTTCCACATCAAGATTTCCTCGAGAAGGATTAGTGAAGGCATCAAAGTGTTTTAAATAAAAAGCAGATGTGGTCCACCCTGAAACTGCTGGCTTAAGTGTGATAAGATGAAAGCTCACAGGCATGTACCCCTGAAGTCTTTACAGTTTGCTTTATGTTGGTAATGACTGTTGCGTCATTGAGTTTTATTTTGTTTGACTGGAAGCTCGTCTAAGTTAGACCGCCGGAGTATTCGTTGTACCTTAGTGTGGTGTGTGTAGACATGAGTGGGTCAGGTTTTATGACTTAAAAGAACAACCTGATGATGCTAGTGCTGAATTAAAAGCCTTTTTACAGTGATTTTTCATTCATGTAATTTGTATATACCATATAACTCTTCATATCCAGACTGCATCTAACAATACAAAATGTTTTGCGGTGGGACGACAAACACAAGCTGACCATACTACTTACCAAGTTTTATGTCCAGCGAGTGTGTTTTATTTTAAGATTATCACATGGTCATTACATGCAAGTAAATCTTTGAGAAATTCTAAAACATCTTGTATGACTGGTTGTAATATCTGCGTATCTGTCATAACAGCATGCTTCAGGTGGTTTAGATAATTGTTGACGAGTCATTGAACAGGTTTATAGCATCAGAATGGAGAGCAGTAATTTGTTTTAAGGAGTGCGAGCAGTTGAGAGTGAAGACATCTGAGAGACTGGGCCAGTGTGTCAGGCAGATATTTACAGCACTGATAATTAATGTGTGACTTGTTCACAACTGATGGAACAACGCTGTACTTCCAGTGACAGACAGCTCTTTGTTCCTGCAGACGGCGTCTGTGGTTTCACTTCATGTGATGATCTGCTGCGCTCTGCTGTCACCTCTTTAGTCTCCTCTGTGAACCCTGAGCCTGGAGGATGAATCCAGGTTTGGTTTCGTGTGATGTCTGACTCGCCAGGATGTCAGATCAGTCGAAGAGTGTGCATACAGACAAATTGAGGACATTCAGTCCAGTCTTGCCTCATTGTCAGAGGATTGGGGGCTCCCCCAGGCATCTCATCGTGACTGATCGTCCTGTTGACAGATGAATTCACAGAGTTGAGGTTTCTAATTAGCTGTTGTATAACTCTGCGTTTGGGGATTCGGGCTGTAAACTATTAAGATCTTTACCATGGGAATCATTTGTAATACTACAGTAAGTTTAATGAGGCATTTTAATGCTTTGGGGTTGTGTGTGTATGTGTGCACCTAATGTTATTGCAATGAATAATGTCTCATTAAAGGTCAGAGAAGAATCAAGATTTTAGTTTAGTTTGTGTAGATCACCAAATTAATTTTAGGGAGTTGTTTTGTACTGGTGCTGGACTGTTTTAATCTTAAATTATTCCAGCATTTTGTGCCTTTTGTCTTGGAGCGTTTGTTAAGACATCCCTGAAAACTAATTAGGCTGATTGGCTGTATCATAGGTGGCGATGAAATGATTAGTCATATAAGTCAATTTCGAATGCTAGAAAAGAAAGTGTTGCCAGCTTTTTCAAATTGCTAAATACTTCATTGAGTTGCTTCCAGATCAATAGACCACTGCTGCTAATGTCTTATAGCTATTAAAATAACTTTTGACCTTGAGTGTCATTTGCTAGACCAAACATTGTTGACTGGTGAGCACCTCTGCTCACTACCTGCAAATCGATAGAGTGAAAATGTTAGAGACTCGTGTAAGTCATGCTGAATAAAGAGCAGGGAGCCAACTGCTTGCACAAGAACATTTCACAAAAGTGTTTGACCCTCAGATGCACTCTTCTTCACATTCTCATTGACCCGAACACTGAGTGGGAGCAGTAAAAGGATATCCCCTTGTATCTATTTCATCACTCCCAGGAAAATCATTCCCAAAAACCTGATTATGCAAGTACTTCTTGCCTAATCAGATTCAGAAACCAAGAGCTTCACCTCTGTAACAGCATTTGTATGCTATGAATCAGTCTACCGTGAAAGCGACTGTAATGAATGTGTCAA
The DNA here is from genome assembly GCF_039877785.1 of Chaetodon trifascialis. Taxonomy (NCBI): domain Eukaryota; kingdom Metazoa; phylum Chordata; class Actinopteri; order Chaetodontiformes; family Chaetodontidae; genus Chaetodon; species Chaetodon trifascialis. The sequence continues at coordinate 16,288,823 of NC_092056.1, forward strand.
AGGAAGGTTTAGGGAAAATGGCTCAGCTGAACGGTGGAGGTATAGGCCTGTGCATGCCCGGCATCCCATCGCAGACACCTGAGCTGCTTTTTGTTATCAGCTGCATCACAAACACGGATGCTGTAGGACATATGGCTCCAAAGTCAACAGACTTGTCACTTCCAGGAATGTTGAGATAAAGTCCTGTGGAAAATTGTCCACATGACTTACGCTTGTGTATTTACTTTGGTGTAGATGATGTTTTTTTTCTGGAACAGTCCTTGTAACCTCTGGCTCCAGCTAACTGACGTCTTAGAGACACAGTAGAGACACAGTACCAGGAGAGATCTCTGGGGGATTACATTACAATATTCTGACCTTCTGTCGGTATACCTGTGTCCTTAATAAAAGCAGAAGTATTATTAGAATTAGTCAATTAAAAACGTGTTACAGCTTCTGTGATCTCTGATCTCTCCATTGTGAACAGTTTAAATTGCAGTTTATTAATAATACTCATTAATAACTGATAACAGTAGCTTTGGTGGGTTCCCCTCAGATTAAACATCCGTATCCTGACAGCAGATATGGTCTGCTGCGTCAGGAAAGGATGTCTACTGCTGTTGTTTTGATTCTTGTGTTGTCTGGTTTGGCTGTATACCCAGAGTGCCTTAATGGAAGCCTGCTTGAGTAGATAGTGGCTTCAGTAGTGAATGTTCACTGTTTCTGTTGTTTCCTGGGCTGGCACAGTGCTACCCAGGCTCCAGCATTCCTGTCTGGGAATGGCTGTGTTCCAGTGAGGTTGCGCCACAGTTTGAAGGGCATTAAGAGTGCATATCCATCTGGCAGACCAAGAGAATGCACCTGACTGGAATGTGATGATCAGTCTCTCTGTAGCGGCTTCTTGGATCTCTTCACTGCAGTGCCTGGAGCTAGATCCTACTACAGAGGCTCAGGCTTAGTGAAGGACTCATTGTGAAAACAGCAAATCTAATTCACAATTTCCCCCTGTGTGACAGTAGCATGTCATCTTATTTCCCCTTTTCCCCCCAACTTTATTCAGGCCCTGGCAGCATTCCAAGGTTACTGATGTTAGAAGGCCAAAGATAATGTACAGTGGCCTCCACTCATTGGCTGAATGTTTTCTTTCAGACAAATGGGAATTCAGATTTGTTTGAAGGAATCAGAGCCAAGAACCTGTCTCCATGAGTTTGTTTTGTCTCCGTCTACAGCTCGACCACGGTGCACAGGGGAGCACATTATTCACACAAGCAAGCGTTGTTACATGTACACTACCTGTGGGTATATATTCAGCAAACTGCTGTATCATTAGGTGTATGACAGTCAAAAGGATTAACAGTTTCCCTTAAACATACCTCTCACTTTCTCATTCTTCCTCCTCTCCAGGCATGGAACACGCTGTGCAGGAGAGGTGGCAGCAGTAGCCAACAATGGGATCTGTGGAGTCGGTGTGGCCTACAATGCCAAGATTGGAGGTATGATCAAATGAAAACAAGTAGACTGGTTTCATCCCTTGTTTTCTTTTTTGACTACCAGAATAGCAGCGGCAGTCTTATTTTCAGTTCATTTCCCGGGCACAGCATGCCACTAAGTCTCCCACAGTTGTGATGTGGATTGCCAATGCGCTGCAAATGTCGTGGTTTTGTAAGAGTATTCAAAAAACCGTCTTTGAACCTCACAAAGTACATTTGCTGGAGTATTCCACTTAAGTACATTTTTGAGGTACTTGTACTTTACAGTAGCACTTCCATTTTATGTTACTGTATACTTCAACTTGATTACATTTCAGAAAGAAACATTATACTTTTTACTCCATTTCATTAAAATTTTAATTAGTAGTCACTTCACACATTCAGACTGTTAATACAAAATATAACCAGCAAATAAAATGATAGAGTAATATAAATTAAGCTTACACAGCAGTATATATGCAGTCAAAATAGTCAAATTAGCTGCAACTTTACAAGCTACAACATTAAAGTGATACGTACATGAATACATCAATAGTCATAATCCAATTATATAATATACATTATTCTAAATTATTCAGAATTATTATTCTGCTGTAAATAGGTCCAGACAAACCATTATACACACCCTTCAATATACACTCGAGTACGAACCCACCCCTTCGTGTAGCTACGACCACAAAACATACCACAGTTGATTTAACACCTGAACGACAAAAACATTGCGGGCTTCGTGGGGACGGGCTTATTCCAGTGCTGCTGTGCTGGGCTGCTCTGGATTGTACAGATGTGCCTAATAAACTGCTAACTCAATTTATTCAGAGACATCTGGTTGTGCTGGTGGCATCTCAAAAGAAGTCAAAGAAAGAGATAAAGGGTGGCTCGGAGTGTCACTGTGGTTCTGCAACTTGAAAGCGCTGCCTTTTATAGTTTGTTGAAGGCGAAATGCCCACTTTAAAGTTTTTTTTGAAGCCATGGCAGAGACGGGCTGAAGTCAAATCGTCAGAGTACACGTTAGGCAGGGGCTCGAAGACGCGTCTCCCCCCCCCCCACAGTTCCTGACCGACACACGCTTGATATTTGTGTCTCTCTGGCTAATGAAATTTCATCACCCACTGTCTGTTAAAACTTCTGTGTGCAGCATGTTGCTGAGTTTCACCTTCCTCTCCTTTAATTTAACAAAGTCCAAACTCCAGGGAAAAAAGAGATTTTTATTCATGCTGGTTTTTGTTTGTTTCTGGTTTAACATCTCTCTCTCTCTCTCTCTCTCTCTCTCTCTCTCTCTCTCTCTCTCTCTCTCTCTCTCTCTCTCTCTCTCTCATTGTTTCATTCTTCATCAACATTTTCATCAAGCAAATGATGACCATATGCTGAATTCACGTGGTAGAGTAACTATTTTGATAACTGATTAGCATTTAATGTTTTCAGCTTCTTAAACGTAAGGATTTGCTGCTTTTCTCTGTTTTTTTCTGATTGTAAATGGAATATTTGAGGGTTTTGGACAAAACTAGCATTTTTTGCTATTCTCTAGACTGGATTTTCTGGATAAATAATCGATTATCAACAGAGAATTTCACTGGCAGATGAATTGGTAATGAAAATAGTAGTTGCAGCCCTCATGTTGGATGAGATGGAAAGAAAGCGAGCCATCATGGCTGAACTAAAGCATGCTTTTCTTTTCTTTTCTTTTCTTTTCTTTTCTTTTCTTTTCTTTTCTTTTCTTTTCTTTCTTTTTTTTTTCTTTAAGCAGGTCTGTACATTGGGCATGCCGTTCTGGTGTCACGGTGTGAGCTCAGTATGAATTCACTGACCCACAGTCAATTGAAAACATCATGATTTAATGATGAAACATTGTTATTATTTAAGATCATTTTTGTGTCAGAGACAAACAACCACATAGTAGAATCTGCAAAGAAGATACAAAGTATGTGAGTGTGGCAAAATATTGTGAAATATTAATTTGTTTGTTCTAAAAAGGGTTTTACACCGTAAGGGATTGCTTAGCTTCTGCCTGCAGGGAGGGAATAGATTTTTCTTGTTTCTGTTCCCATTCTTCAAAGGATGCTGCAGTGTCTTCTTCATATTAAGAAAAACAACAAAGTTTTATTGTACAGCCACGATTCTATTAAGATTTTGGACCGTATGTAAAACAAATAAAACACAATTTGATCATTTGCTAATCCTTTTTGACAATATACTCAACTGAACTTTTGTAAATATCTGCTCATTCTGAATATGATGCAGCAACAAGCTTCAAACAAGTTGAGACAGGAGCGGCTAAAGACTGGGAAAGCTGTGGAATGCTCCAAAGAAACCGGTTTGCTCCAAAAACACCTTTTAAGTGGTCTATCAGGATTACAGTTAGCTGTTGGTTTGGTCACATTGTTCACACATGGTTTATATTTGCCGCTGCTTGTTTCTTGTTCCTGTGCTGAGGATATGTTGTAATGTCTGTTGTGGACTCAGCTGATTCCATGAAGTAGCATCATGATGTGTCATTTTGTCCCAGTGCATACTTGAACTCATTACCTCCCTGCCTATGTCCGTAGCCTCCTGCCTACATCCTGCTCTCATAAAGTTTGAGCCTTGTCAGTATAGTGCTATAACTCTGCTGTTTATGATCATTCCTGATGGAATGTGAGAATATGGCACATGGCATTCTGCCTTTGTAACCTAATGTGCTGCATGTGGTCATGTAAGCGGAACAGGAGATGGTGTGGTATTGTGAAAGACCTACACATGTGCTTTTATCCACACTCAAGGCTCTTTTCCATCAGTTGAATCAGAAACTAGAACTGAAGCAAAATTCTGAAACTACAAAGAATCCTTGAGTGTGTTTGTGTTTGCTCTTCCTCCTCACCTCGAGAACTGTCAAGGTTGGCTTAAGCAAGACAAGAGAAAGAAATGTGCACTGGTCTTTTGTGAGCTGCTCCTGGCTCTGCTGCCTCTACAAAACATGTTTCAAAATTAGCTTTTCAGTCAGGATCCAGTGTTTTACCGCGCCTTACATTACGGTCACATATCAAAACCTTGAAACTAAGACAGACGTTGTAAGAACGAAAATATTATTACAGTCATCCAAATGTTTGAATCCCGCTTCCAGTTGTAAAATCATAATTTCCATTCTCAGAACCTAAAACTATTAGAAATATTCCTTGAAAAAATCAGATTTCTTGATTATTTATCTAGAACATTGTACTGCCTGTTATATTTTGAACCAGCAGTGCAAAAGTTAAACGTGATCTGACAATTAATGACCCGAACATTGATACATTTACTTTGATGCATTGGCGACCTCGGCCTCTGGTTTTGGGGATAGATATTTTGGGATGGGGACTGGAGATTCTTGAGTCTCCTCAGCAAATCACATGGCTCTCTGACTGAAGTGCAGGCTGCCATGGAAACACTAGCAGCTCAGTGTCTGTTTGATGCTTTTGGGGGACTTCAAAGAGCCAGTGCTTCGTTGCTTTAACCCATATAGAGCAGCATGGAGCAACCTGACCTGCAATGCATCAAAGGGGGAAATGAGTTTGTTATTGTCTTTGATTTCTCACAGCTTTTCTGTGGAGGAACGTTACTGAGACAGAGAAGTGGTTCTGTTGCAAGAAAACCTGAACTTGAAGCAGAAATAATTGGTCAGGATGAGCACCACACTCTCTCTGTCTGGCTATTCTGCATTGTTTTGTGTGTGCTGGTGTTTCATCTCTGGTGCAACACTTCATCAGTGACCACTTGAAATAGCTTATATTAAGCCTTAGTTGAAACCTGCCCTTTAACACTGGCTATCATTCCCTTCTGTTAAAACAACTTCATCCAGACACAAAAAGGAAGACAATTAATGTTTTCTTTCATCTTTTTATCTGAGTTTTCAGTCTCAGAGGTCTGCCTGACACTTGATCAGGCAGTTCACCCACAATGCAATTGATCTCATTTCATTTGTTTTTCCCAAGCCAGCTCAAGCGCCAAAGCACATCAATAGAGATAGTGTTGATTTACCTAGTGTTCCACAAAAATGTTACGGTGGATTCACAAATAACGAACACCACCAGGATGTGCTGCACCAGTGCCTGAGCTGTACAAATACACACAGACAAGGTACACTATTCCAAACAAGTGTGTAAATATGCAACTCAAACAACAACACAGCAGCACTGCTTTGTTCTGACACGTCGAACCTTTCTGAACATGAGCACCCAGTCAGGTAAAGCTACAGAGCTGCAGCACCATGCACTGAGGCACCGAGCTGCAGACAAAAGGAACTGGATCGTGCAAGGTTACGACCACCTGCAGCACAGTTTACGCGATTCCATGGAGTTCTTCTTGTTTGCACTGTGCTGCTGTAACAGTATTCATAATCCATATCCAGACATGTCATGAGAAACTCAACAGAGATTTGGGTATGTAAATGCTAGTAGTGGCTAATGTAGCCTCAGGCAGAGTTGAGTAGTGGGCTACAATGGTCTGCTAGCTTATTTCTTTCTAACTCCACACTCCCACATTTTTGTTATGCGTGAAGCCTTCAGACCCAACTGATGTTGACTTAAGAGACATCACTTGATGCAGTTTATCCATCTCAGGTCCATCTGAGAGTATCACACAACATTGTTTATGTAGATGCCCAACATGTTGCCGGGGTTCTGATTACTGTAAGGTCAATGTTTACTGAGTTCTACAGAAATTTCCAATATACTAGATTCACATTAACACTGTTAACCAACAACAGCTAATGCCAGATTCAGTTTTGCTTAGAGAACTATTTTTACTGAATAGTTAAATTACATAATATATGTTTTTTGTTCTGCCTGCATTGGCCACCATGTTTTCGGTTTTTAGCATGACTGAGTCTCAAGAGTTTCGCTTGGGTTTGATGTTCAATTAATTTTCTATGAACTTTCACTTGCAAGTACCAAGAAAAGCTTTCTGCTTTGTCATCTGGTGTGTCTGTATGTGTTTGTGTGCATGTGGGTGCAGGTGTGCGTATGCTGGACGGTGAGGTGACTGACATGGTGGAGGCCCAGTCTCTCAGTCTGAATCCCCAGCACATCGACATCTACAGTGCCAGCTGGGGCCCAGAGGATGACGGCAAAACTGTCGACGGACCTGCCAAACTCGCCAAAGAAGCCTTCCTGCGTGGAGTTACAGAGGTGTGTGTGTGTGTGTGTGTGTGTGTGTGTGTGTGTGTGTGTGTGTGTGTGTGTGTGTGTGTGTGTGTGTGTCTGTGTGTGTGTGTCTGTGTGTGTCTGTGAGTGTGTGTGTGGTGTGTGTGGTGTGTGGTGTGTGAGTGTTTGCGAGTGTGTGCGTGTACGTGTTTGTGTGAGAGAAGAAATTATTTACTGCCTTTGTGTGTGGCTTCCTTTCAGCAGTCAGTAATTGAACTGTTCAAGCATGAGAGGACACAAGCGGGAAGAACAAAGCAGTTTTTTGACCCTGACAATTAGGAATGAAAGAGAACGTCCTCTAAACAGCCACCAGGGACGAAAATCTTGGAAAAGGAATAGAAGTATAGAAAGTGTTTTTTGTTTTGTTTGTTTTTTGCTACATTCATTGTTAGTTGAAGGACGCTTCTTAAATTGCCAGCTCATCTTTTATCCCTCAGCTCTTTCAGACATGAGGTCCTTTCAAATGTGAAGTGTTTAAAAAAAAAAAAAAAGATAATAATTAATCAAGGTTGTTTTTTTAAATTTCCAATCAAGCAGTTAGTGGGGCTTTGAATGACCTGACAAACATTTCTAATCAAAAGGCTCCCAAACACACTCCCAACAACTATAAAGAAGTAAGACTTTTTTTGGGGGGGGGGGGGGGGGGGGGGGGGGCGGGCTATCTGTCAGGATGGGAATCTGAATATTACCCAAAAAGGGGCTGTGCTGCTGTGTAAGCAGCCCCGTTGTTAATAGCAGCACTTGTTTTAATGCATGGGAAGGTGTCAGATGTGTATAAAGAACAAGTCAACAGATAAGCACACAGATCACACCCCAGGCTCTCACATCTGCACCCCATGAATAAACACATCCATCCAGCTAACACTGACTCGTGTTGCAGGGCAGCAGGATTCAAGGCATGTGCCATAAAGCTGATTGGACCTGCTGACACTGACTACTAAGATAATTGCCACAGTGACAGCGTTGTCAGATGGTGATGTGGGTGGTGCATAGCTGGGTTTGATCAGTACAGAGAGACACGGTTCCACTCAATACAATAAAGCGCTCTTAGAAGAAAATTATTGCACTTCAAAAGCTGAGAGGCTGGATGATTTATCACAGTGAGCTGTTGTCATATAGTGCCTTTTTGAATTGCATTGCTGTCATGTGATATTTAGCTCTTTAATTTACTGAGTGAGTGGCCCTTTTTCAAATGAGCTTTGGAATTAATTTGCTTTCCTATAATTGGGATTGGGACCAACAGTATGAGTGAGTGAGTGAATAAATGAATGAAAGGGTTGGTGGTTGTCTTTTTCCTTTCGTCTGATTGTACTGTGCCTTCTCCAGGGTCGTAATGGTTTGGGCTCCATCTTTGTGTGGGCTTCTGGGAACGGAGGGAGGGAGAAGGACAGCTGCAACTGCGACGGCTACACCAACAGTATCTACACCCTGTCCATCAGCAGCTCCACCCAGACCGGCAATGTCCCCTGGTACAGCGAGGCTTGCTCGTCCACCCTCGCCACCACCTACAGCTCGGGGAACCTCAACGAGAAACAGATAGTGAGTCACGTTTGCCTCCAGTGTCTCTCATTCTCTTCCCGTCCTGTGCATCAGACATAGAACAGTCTGATATTATAATTAGTGCTGAATCGAGTAGTCCTTCAATCAACAACGGTTTCGATTCATTGAAGGTGCCCTATGGACTTTTCTTGTGAACAAGTGTTCACTCCCCAAAACACATAGTGTTTCCTTGAGGTCTAACAAACATGTTGAATTCATTTCCTTCCTCAGGGCTGTGTTTCATAACATATTACCTGAAACCATTGACAGGGATGCCTATCAGGTGCATGCCTCCCTGTGTGTGTGCACAATTGCATTTTGTACGTATTGCTGCAAATGACAGTTGTCTTAATTACCAATTAGTCCACCAATTATTTTCTTGATAGAATGATAGTCAGAAAACTGCAATTTCCCAGAAATGTGTGGCCTTTAATATCGTTTGTTTTGTCCAACCAGCTCGTTCTCACCAGGAAATGCTCATATTTGAGAAGCTGTAGTCAAAGACTGTTTTTTTTTTCTATCCAGTTTTGCTTTAAAAATAGCTTCATGATTTAATTGCTTATCAAAATATTTGCTAATGTTTTTTTTTTTTTTTAATCTCCATGGGACTAAGTGGTTAATTGAATCTCATTTGCAGCATTGGGCTCTGCAGCTTTATTCTGTGCCCGCTGTCTGAACCACAGCACGACTTCTTCATTCTTTCTTCCTTTGCTTCACTCTTCTTCTCCTCCGTTCATCCCGTCTTGGGCCATTAAAATTATAACGAATCGTGAACGGCTGAAACTCCATATGGCAATCGGTTGCCGCTTAATATTCTTCTCACAAACACAGTGTCACACACACAGTCTTTCCTTCTCGAGCATAGCGTCGAGCAGCCAGACCAACTGGACGGACAGCTTATGACACCTCCCTGACATGTGGCGGGTCCCTTAATGCTTCAGTGCTGTACTCATTTAATTGTGCTGTCACTCATGAACCTGAGAATGAAGAGATGGAGCAGAAGAGAGGTGGTGGGACCTCCAGGGTTATGGAGGAGTGAATATCTTTATTTCTGTTTTTTTTTTTTTTTACATTTTTTAGTAACACTTACATTAGCCCTGTCTTTCAATTTAAAGTAAGGTTCATATGGGACACTCCTGAATGTGTAATCCGACCACTGAAGTCAGTTCTGCCAGTGCATTTATTATTCTATTTAGTCTGTTAAAAGATCAGTTTCTGGAGGCTCTGCATTGGTTTGCACATGAAGCAGATTTTTGATTCTCCATTTTTGAAGTCTTTTTAAGTTACATTGATTGAGCTTCCCTTTAGGTGGTTACTGGGGGCTTTTTTTTGCAAGGGAAAGTTTTGTAACCTTTATCCTTCCAATATTGGTTTTGCTGAGTACAAACACGCCGGTTCTGCACGGCCTGCCTATGTATTCATGCAGCTGCAGAAATTCATTCCAGGGAGCCGCCCAGGACAAGTCACCATGCAGATCTCTAGTGGAGTAGTTCAATCTACAAAGAGTAGCTCACCTCACTGCCAGTTGTTGAGAGAGGGTGAACAGGAGTTATACCATTTTTTCGATTTCATTTTCTTTCTGATCCAGGGAGTCATGCCCAGGACTTTTTTGCTCTTAGGTTCCTGCTTCTTTAACTATTAGATGATTTCTGCCTCCCGCAAATATGAGACAGAGAAGAAGTGAGCAAAGACAAGAGTTCTCCTTAATTTATTTGGAATAATAATAAAAAGTTGTGGTAAAAGTGTGGGCTGTGTGATGCTGGGTGTGGATAGACCAGTTATAAAACTGAATTGGAAGAGAATATTTTCCCCTTTTTCCGTTTTTGCCATCTGTTTAAGCATCACCATGTTTATTTTCCTCAGGTGACGACAGACCTCAAATCAAAATGCACAGACTCCCACACAGGCACCTCTGCCTCTGCCCCGCTTGCTGCTGGGATCATCGCCCTTGCCCTTGAGGCCAAGTAAGTGCTTATCATTATTTTTCTCACTCACTTTCTCACTCAGTCTCACCAAGTCTTGCAGTTCTCTTCAGCTGCACAGTCTCATTATAGCCTTCCCTGTCTACATATTTCACTAACTTTTGTTGATGAAAATCATTTAATCCAATGGAGTAGAAAATTTCGAAATGTAATTTTTTCAGAACAAAGTCATGATTAGATTTGCTGTAATTATTCTAGAGAAAATTTTCAGAACCTGCGTGCACACTAAAATATTCCAAAAGCCAGATTAGTTTGAATCAATACTCCACTGTTATCAGTTTCTAGCATGTGGTTAGAAGTTTCCTAACTACAGTTGGTCATTAAGAAGCAACAGGTAAAACAGGTTTTTTTTTTTGCACAGACTTTTGAAAGCCTCATTATAAATTTAAGCCTCTCATACTAAATCAGTCCTTAACTGCCAGCACAGTGTGTTTATGCATCGATTCTGCTCGATTATTCCATTTCATGAATTACTTTTTCACCCTTCTGCCTGACAGATTTTTGCAGTGCATTTACAAAAATGCTACAATTTGATGTAAGCACCAATCACTCTTATCCAGTCAGGCAGCACTAATGGAGGACTAATGGAGGGACAAACGCGAATGTCAGAACAGTCCCGCAAATGAGTAATTAGGCTTGTGGCAAAAGAGAGCTGGCTATAGAAAAAGATTGCAATTAGGAATGCATTTGATGAGAAAGGGATTGAGCAAAGTTATATGTTTTTTTGTAGGAAGTCCACAATAAGATGATAACAAGTTAATACATTTGAAGTTAAACCCAACTGTGACCTCCTTTAACCCTTTTTGAGTTGCATTCATTAAAACCAGCATGGCCGCAGGCAGGATAATCAGCAGGAATTCATTTCAAATACATGTTGACTGAAGATTTACTGTAATTCAGGTGCATATGACTGGTGCTTCATTATATTCTGTTTGTCCTCCTGCAGGTTAAGACTGTGGGACGTGTTGTTAGACTTGTCTGTTTGATGTATTTGAGTGTCTCAACTTTTTAAGAGTCTTACCATGTGTATTCCCCTGTCTGTCTGTCTGTCTGTCTGCCTGCCTCTGTGTGTGTGTGTGTGTGTGTGTGTGTGCGCGTGCCTGCGTTGGTGTGTGTATGCGTCTCCTGTTTTTATGTGGCTCTGTGTGTGTGTGTGTGTGTGTGTGTGTGTGTGTGTGTGTGTGTGTGTGTGTGTGTGCTTGCTTGCCATATACACTTGTTCCAGTAAAAACCTGACCTGGAGGGACATGCAACATCTGGTTGTACGAACTTCTCACCCTGCCCACCTGCTCACCAACGACTGGAGAACCAATGGGGTTGGGCGTAAAGGTACAGCAACTTCTTCCAAGTTCTCCTCTGCCCTCTGCAGATGCCTTTGAGGCTCATTTATATGTTATGCGTTGAAGACACCAAACTGTCATTAGAGATGCCAGGCCCTGGTTGTGTGAAAGCCTAAATGGGATAGACCCTGTGTTGCTGATGTATAAAGTTGGAGCTGGGAGAATCAGGCTGACATTTCCTCTTTTGTGTCTTGGTCACTGCAGTTAGCCATTCATACGGATATGGTTTACTTGATGCCAGTGCAATTGTAGCGCTGGCAAAGACGTGGGACAATGTGGGGCCACAGCGGAAATGTGTCATCACCATGGTCAGTGAGCCAAGGTTAGTACACTACACACAAACACAGACGCACACACACACACACACACACACACACACGCCCGCACAGCTTACTGACTTTATCTCCAGAAACCTGATTACAAGTGTCTACACATATTACAGCCGTCACTTAAAAAGTGGTGAAAGCTAATTAGAGCTAACAAGTAATTTGTCCAGATTAATTTGAAGGCAGCTCACGTAGCCTAAACCGAAACTACACTGTAGAATTTATGTTGTTCTCCTCGCTCAAAGGTGCCTCCGCTGCCTCAATTTTGAGTCACTTTACGTCCTAGTTTGACGTCTGTTCAGCATAGCTAGCCTGTTCTCTGCATAGCCTATTTTACTGATACAGCAACAGAGCGTTCAGTGGGTCTGATGGATGTGAGTTAGGAATGCCCCCTGCTGGAGAACAAGTCACAGTCTGTTGTGCTGACATGCACATTTAGATTTGGTTGAATATTTAGTATTTCACACGTTCAAATGGTCTGGATTTTGAAATGGCCTTAACATACAGTATATTTATTTATTCAAACAAGGGTTCCCATAGACAGCAAGCTTGTTTTACAATGATGCCCTGATCACTATACGGTACAATACAAAATACATCTAAAAATTCCAATACATATATAAAACTGCATTTTGGTACAAGCTATAGAAGTATCAACAAGTTTCACAATAAACATGTCGAGGACAACAACATGAGACATCAAATAACACACCAACCCTCTCACTGCTCTTTGTTGATCAAAAGAAAGTTCAATTGATTAAAAGGGATTGGCTTGTCTATTTTTAAGACTGCAGGTTTTTCCATCAGCAGGGTTAGGAGTCAAGGGGGTTGTAATGAAAGAGGCAGTTGCATTGCACTATGGGAAATTTCAGCATTTTAGGATCTTGATACTTACTTGGGATTAAAAGTCAGGATACCTCCTGACTGCCTACATCTATCTTGAGCCCCCCCCCCCAATTCATTCAAGTGCAATCCTAAATCACTGGAGTACCCCTCCAGTGCTTCGCTGACTTAAAAAATTAGATCCGTGGCTAAGATATCAGCAGCACATTGACGACAGAAGTAACTAACCATATGGTACAACCTTATGATAAAGCAGATCAAATATGACTTGAGTTAACAGAGATCAGCAAAGCAGATGTCACCAGAAAGATCATTTAGGGTGATAAAATAGCAGCCATAAATATAGCAAATAGAACAGAAACACATTAAATAAAAGGTTCTGTACACTGACTTAAACTCAGCCTGTGATTAAGCAGCTTGATGAAATCAGTCTGGATGTTTGAGATGTGATATGAGAAATTTGCCCTTAACAGAATGCAGGTGTTGGAGATGCTCATGTGTGACTGAGCTGTCGCGCTCTGCTGCAGCGACACGTTACGTCTTCAGCTCGGCTCTGGGCACCTGTTGAAATGCTCTTGTGTGTGTGTGTCTGTGTGTAGTTGTGCTACATAGTGGGGACCAGAACAAGTTTTTAACCAACAGAATGAGAACATTTTTGTAAAGTGAGGATATTTTGGCTGGTTCAAAGGACTGTTTGAAGGTTAAGATTTAGGTTTAGGTTTAGGCCTTTACCTCTGATAGTTAAGGCCAGGGTGATGCATTATGTCAATGAGGGTCCTCACAAGTGTAGAAGTATGTGTGCAAGCAGGCACTCAGCTCAGCTCGAGAGGGAGCATTTAAAAGAGAAATAGCAATTTGTCAACTCCTGCGTCCCTTTCACTGTAAAGAGTCAATATTTCTCCGAAGCCATTTTCTCGCTCCCTGTCTAAACCCAGCCTGACATCTCCTCTTCATTATGCGCTCCCTGTCACTTCTCTCGCCCGGTTTGAGGTTTCTCTCTCTTTTACCGCAGCTATGAGATGCTCAGAGCAGATGGTTCGAGCGTCTGGGAGCAGCAGTCAAGGCAGGTTATTCAATTTACGTTTTAAGTATTTAGCTGACTCACTTATCCGAAGTGACATGGAAGAAGTCAGCAGGTAGGTGTTCAGTGTCTTTCTCACTGTCACTGACATCAGAATCATGATGGTGTGCTCAGAAAGCACATCTTTCCAGGGAAAAGTGCAGTGCAACAATGTGATGGCTATAATTACGTTTCTTTTTTGCCATTAACTTTGGCTTGTCTAGCAGAGCGAGCGGCGTTTGCGGTGGACCTAATCTTATGTTTAAAAAAAATGAAAATATTAAAGTATGAAGTCTTACAGGATACAGGCTGGGTTTGTATCGGAGAGTTTGAGTGTGGGACGTGCGTGCACACTTTCCTCTGAAAGACTTAAAGAAGATTTACCAAACTTTACCACCTGGACTGCTAAATTTTGTGTTACAGCAAACTGAAGTATTGCATGATGTTGCAGACTCTGTTGTAGCTCTTCAAAAAGTGATTTATGATTTAGAAACACCCTGTGCTTTCTCAAGCATACTCACTACCAAAATGGATCGCAGTTCTAAAGGCTTGGCTGCCTCCCAGAATATCATTTTGATGGTTCTGAAAAGCTTTATATGCACTGAACAAAAATACACATTTGTCTCTCCCCAGGGTTATATCTGTTAACAGATTTAATTTAAGAATTTTTTAATAAATGATTCCCAATATGTAATTTGTATGTGATTGTGATGCTTGGAGAGGATCTGCTGGGAACTGCTAAGTGCCAGGGGAAAATCAAAAACACAGCACCGTGAGTGCGGCGTTGGTCTTTTGGCTAGTGTTGCGTTTTGGTGATGCTGAAGTCATGTGTTATTTTACAGGCATCTTTTAATGTTAACTATCATCTCTGAGATGGTTTTTCATAGCATATCAACTGAAATGCCGATAATGAAAAAGGGCCAACATTGTCACATCTCTCCTTCTTGATCAGTTACCCTAATTTACTCGTTGATTTTCCCACTGTGACTGATTAGCAGATTGCTGTCTCATAGGTCTGTAACGCGTCCCTCCCTCTGTCTGTTCTGCGTGTGCTTGTAAAAACAGATGCCATGCCGCCACAATTTTTGCTTCTCCCAGACATTAAATCACAGTCACCCATGCCGCAGCGGTCAACTGGCAATGATAAATCAACTTCTGCAGCAATTTGTATAAATTTCCATTTCCTTCTCTCGTGCTTTCTGGTCTTGCCTAGAAGCACCACAAAATACATATTGCAAAAGCCCCAACATGCAAATGTCGAGGTGATGCGTTGCTGAAAATTTGCATCATAGTAATACTAATGTGGACACTCACTGTATGACTTGGTGGCATCTAGAAAAGTGCTGCAAATTAACCTTTTAGACTTCCCATGAGAGGCTGCCGGAAAGGTCGAAAGCGTTTACGTAGTCCTTTAATGCATCATGAAACATTTATCAGACTGAACATGGAAGGACTGTGTCTTAAAGAAACCGTGACAGTTCAGTGATCTTGTCTATAATTTGGGCTCCTCAGTGTCACTAAAACCCCAGCGCCTTCCTCCTCCTCAGAATTGTTGTGGATGCATGTAATCTCCTAAGCGGATTTAGGGGGGAGGAATAAAAAGAGGTGGGTGCTTTACTTCCATAGAGGACGTTGGTGCTACAGGTTGTGAGACATTAATCCTGTTCAAGGCCACAAACTCTTCACCCTTCACAGGCTTGCACACTAGCCAGTAGCAAAAAGCCACACTCACAGTTATCTGGTGTGTAGCTTATCCCAAGCTCACAATGAGCCAGTAATGATTTCACCAGAACGCAACCTACGACTAATGCTCACCGCTGTCTTCACGTGTCTTCTCTGCATGTCGTTTCTCATGTTTGACAGGAACATCGGCAGCCATCTATCGATTAACAAGAGTGTGGACGCCTGCATTGGGACAGACAGTCATGTGACGTCACTAGAGCACGTGCAGGCCCGGCTCACCCTGTCCTACAACCGGAGGGGAAACCTTGCTATCCACCTTGTTAGTCCCTCCGGCACGCGCTCCACGCTTCTCCACCCCAGGTACAAACACACACAGATAGACACACAGTTCAAGTTGGTAAAGAGGAACTGCTGACAGTCCTGCTTGTCGTTCTCCCACAGGCCTCATGACTACTCATCCGAGGGTTTTAATGACTGGGCTTTCATGACCACCCACTCCTGGGATGAGAACCCCACCGGGTCGTGGACTCTGGAGATTGAGAACGTGGCTGGTGCCAGTGACTATGGTAAAGCACCTTTGCTGCTGCTTTAACATTTTGTTGAATTTGTTGTTCATTGGTTGGTTTTGTCTGACTTACAGATACATACAAACATAACTCATGTACTGCCAGGCTTAACAACAGAAGTACATGATTAGAAATAAATAAGACGGACGAAACACACAGAATACTAAATCCTGATTCTCATGTGCAAAGTAATGAAAACAATGATTATTGCAAGCAAATGTATGAAACCGACTAATCTATTAAATTCTTTCAGCACTGATTTTAAGTGGCTTTTCATGTAGCTATTCTTAGTTACAGACTTTGTTTCTCCTTTTATCTGATGCTGACAGTAGAGAGACAGACAGGAGGAGAGAGAGGCGTACGACGTATGACTTAAGTCCTCAGGTGGATTTAAACTGTGGAGGCATTATGGTCACCTCACATGAATGTTAATCAACATATCTATTAATCTGTTGAGTCTGGAGTTCAGCTCAAGGGTTAAGGGTTCAGTGCCAGGAGATTAGGGCGTGTATCCAAAGTGCCTGTGCCCTTGTTCTCTTTCTAGGAGCTGTGAAGGTGGTGTAGCTCTGCAGCAACCCGTTTTCATATAGCAGGGTGCATGATTCAGTGAATACTTCACTCTTGTTGGTTTCCCTTGTATCATCCCCCGACTACCGTCTGCATCTGGACATAGCAGTTCCACCCACAACATGGTATTCAGAAGCCAGGAAAACCCCAGAAAACAGATGTAGATAAATGTCTTACACCTCCCTCCTCAGGAAGGAGTGATTTGAAGTGGAAGCTCTCACAAGGCCGCTGCCCTTCAATGACTCCTCACAACCGAGCACTTTATAATGCTCTTATTAGGCACACATTGAAACCATGCTGTCTTTAAATTGTGACTCATTTCAAGGGGTCATTTTCTGTCACTTCATGCAGAAAATCCAAGTGTCTGCGATGAGAAGAGGATTCATTTACAAAATCCACCGTAGGGAGTGCCTGAGCCTGACTGTTTTTGACAGGCCTACTTTTGTTCCCGGGTTAATTTCACTTTTTGTCTCTGTGTCTATTTCTCCGCTCAGGCACTCTGACCCAGTTCGTCCTGGTGCTGTATGGCACTGGCTCAGCATCTTCCAGCTCCTCTGATGAGTCTCAGCCTGGCAATGGCAGCTGCAAGACCTTGGACCTGAGGCAGATATGCATCGGTAAGACTGATTTCTCCTGTCCTGGGAATTTGTTCCTTACAGGAAGTTGCTGTCACAACAGCCAAGGAATGGTAGTGTAATTACTGAGTCATGTTGAAATTGGACATGTGAAGCAGCCTGGATACTGTGAGGTGAAATACGATCCCATGTATACTCAGCTGCATCCGTTTACATTGTGTCACGCTATGTCAACTGTAGGCAGACTTGTTTGAGAGTCACAATTATCTTATTCAAGCTCCTGCAAGTATCGTGCCATAATGTAGCTTTAGCATCAGTTTCCATTTTAAATGAAAATCTAGCTTCTGATGAGATCAAATAAAATTTTACCCCAGGTCCCCTTTTAATAATCTCATTTAAATTTAATGGTGTCCATACCGCTGTCTCCTAGTTAATCCAAATAGTGCTATAGGCAAGGTCTCAAGATACAGTGTGAGGTCCAGCTACATGTTGTCAGTCTGACCCCTACAGGCTGGCAGAGGTACTTACACACTGACACACAAGATCATATACAAATTCATTAGATGGTGAAATGAATTTAATTATCCTACATATGATTATCATATGTTGTGATTAGCATGTATTGTGTAGTGCACAGTACTCTCTGACTGACAGCTATAATTTTCTCTGTTGTCAAACACATTGACGAGACCCTGCAGTGCATTACATTTTCTTCCTTCTGTTGGCTCACTCTCCTGTTTTCAGCTCTGTTACCCCCAGCGTCCACAGTCTGCTAATTGCCATTGCAGGCAATGGTCTGCATCTGGACCTGCTGCATATGGAAATGCGTCTGTTGACTTAAACATGCTGCACTCAGCATATAAATTGCACAGCTTTTCATCAGTTTTTTTTTTTAAAAGTTGGCAAAAGTAATACTAACAAAAGTGAAAATGGTGATTTGAAAGCCCTAAAATTGCCCTGAAACTTTGCCTCAACATTTCTAAGATACCAAACAACCCTGAATGGCTGAATAAATACAGAAATGCTTTCCCATTGTAGTGCTCTCTGAGCCTTGACTGTCTGGCCTGGTTCATGTTTTTGAGTTGTCTGACTCATCAGAAGAGTTAAAAAGTGTGTGTGCAGCTGTTGACTTCACTTTTGTGTCTCTGTTTTACAGAGTGCAATGCCGGCTACTACCTCTTTCAGCAGGGCTGTGTGAAACAATGCCCACCAGGCTACTCAGTGGGCTCCCAGCCCCTCAACTACACAGTGGGAAACTCTATATCACCATCCTCCGTCCCAGCCTGCCTGCCCTGCCCACCGCCCTGCCTGACCTGCAGCAGCCTCAGCCCTCTGGCCTGCCTGTCCTGCCCTGCCCACAGCTCCCTTGACCCCATCTCTGGCACCTGTCTACACCTCAACCAGTACATGCGCGAATCCCCTGGCAGCTTCATGGTGGGCCAGGGGGGCCCAGCATCAGAGCTCCAGTTGAGCTCCCGCCTGCCCATCACCATCGCTGTGCTCAGCTGCATAGCCATCATCGCCACCTTCGCTGGCATCTTCCTGCTGCTGCAGCTGCGCTCAGGCGCGCTCATTAAGCTGCCCTCACTGGAGGCTGGCGGCGGCCTCGGGGGCAGCTTCAGCCTTGGGGGAAATAGAGTTGTGTCTTACCGCGGCATCCCGACAGTGTGGGGGGATGAAGAGGTAAATACAGACTCCGAAAACGATGAGTTTGACGTCCACAATGAGAGGACTGCCTTTATCAAAACACAAAGTGCTCTTTAATGCCTCCCCCACGTCCCTCCGTCTCTCCTGCTTTTAAACACCTCCCCCCCCCCAATTTGTCTGATAATTCAGGGCTGTGGTAACTGTCCTTTCGCAGTCTTTTCTGGTTTTATCTCTCATCCCTTTGTTTCTGCCTCTGTCTTATGGGCTTCTCGTCTGAGTCCTATTTCAGGATCTCGTCTTCTTCTCTGCTGTGGGAGACCTGATGGGAAGCTGCCGTCCCTCAGAACTCGGGATGGCCTGAGCTTTGCTCTGTTCACACTTGGGCGCATTTCTATTAAATTGGCTCTCTCCCTCCTCTTGCCCTCAATCGTTAACAGTGTCTATCTGTGCAGAGTCCACGCCCCCCCCACCCCACCCCCACCCAGCTCCTGCTCCTTTTTGTTACAAGTAAACACATGATCATTATTTGCTTTCTTCCTCCTTGTTTCTCTCTTTCCATCAGTCTCAGTGCAGTAGCCAGACGAGATTGTAGAATGTGAGGTGTAGAGATGTGTGTGTGTGTGTGTGTGTGTGTGTGTGTGTGTGCGCGTGTGCATGTGTGCGTGCATGTGTGTGTGCACGTGTCTGTGTGAATGTGAGCGTGTAAATCTAATGAACAGTGTAGTGCCCTTTAAAGAGAAGCTAAAGCTGGTCCTGTCACATTTAGTACTATATCATAAAAGTGATAACAAAATTGTATTATGAGGCATGAAATGGGATTTGGAAACATTGATTCTTTCCGAAGTGTCGTTTAGTGACATCAACATCCAAGATCTGTTCAGAAAAGCACCACTTATCCGTTGTGCGTCACATTTTTTAAGCGCATTTTAAAAATGCACAGATCAAAAGCAGAGTAGTTAGAAATGTCCAGACTGGTGACACATGATTAAAAAAAGCATTAGAGAAACAAAACAGGCTGTCTGAGAGCTTTTTAAACATGTCATGTCGTCTTTCTTTTTATGATCAGACAGTGATTTGTATTTGAACAGAATCCATCTCTCACACAGACTTTTTTTCCTCTTAAATCTGTACACTTATTGATCCTGGTGAGATCCAGCTACTGTTCACATGTAGATCTCTCTCAGTTCTGGCTGAACAAACTCTGAGTCAAAGCTTCCTCCAGCTTTTGGGGACTCAAGATGGCCTCTCATTTATTCCAGTGTGGAAACTATATGTTCTCCTCCACTCAGAACAAATTATCCATTACATGGAACCACATCAAAACAAAAAGAGGTGTATTTAAAGACACACACGCACGGGCTGTTCGATCAGCCCTGAGGCTTCCAGGATATTTCATTTCTGTGTCTGATGCTCTCACTTGCCGGTGCTGACAGAGAAGCAGCCAAGGTGCTGATGTGAAGCACAAGAGCTTCAAAGCAGCTTGCAGGTGTTCAGTTACCTTTGATTGATTTCTTGATAGAGAGGAGACGGCGACAAAACTTTGATACGTTCTCTTTTTTTACACAGAACATTCACACTACAAACACACGACTCATATCATAGTACCTGAAACTTTGTTAATGTGTGTACGCACGCCTGTGCTTGTCTGTGTGTGTGTGTGTGTGTGTGTGTGTGTGTGTGTGTGTGTGTGTGTGTGTGTGTGTGTGTGTGTGTGTGCGTGCATGCGTGCGTGCATCCGTACGTATGTACGTACGTGTGTGTGTGTGTGTGTGTGTGTGTGTGTGTGTGTGTGTGTGCGCGAGCGTGCTTGTGTGAGTTAGTTTACTACAGATGAGGTGGAGAAATGTTTATCTGCCCTCTGATGTGAAGGTTTCCTTCCTTCGTCTCTGCTCTCTTCTTCAAGTCTTGAATTGTGTTTAGAAATCTGGCGTTGTGACTCCACATCTCATCAGCGTCTCTGCACTTACCCTCCAGACTTCATCTAATCTGAATTTCAGATTATCTTTTCGGCGTACTTGCCAATTAATTATATTCTGAATGATTCTGCAGCAGCTATTTATTCTGAGAGGTTTTAATCACACCTTTAGGGAAGATTGTTTTAAAGTGATTTTTCTCCGGGGCTGGTTATCTTCTAAAATATGCATCTCATGATTTAACCCAGAGTAGCCATTTTGAATCCATTGATCTCTTTTT
Source organism: Chaetodon trifascialis (assembly GCF_039877785.1). Lineage (NCBI taxonomy): Eukaryota > Metazoa > Chordata > Actinopteri > Chaetodontiformes > Chaetodontidae > Chaetodon > Chaetodon trifascialis. Next base: position 16,309,769 of record NC_092056.1, read on the forward strand.
CTACTATGTTTTTTTTTTCTTTTCTTTTTCATTTCCAGTACAAAAAACAGTGGCGCTTGCTGAGAGAGGTTGTCATGGTGATGACATGCATACAAAAGTGCAGCTGCTCATCCTTTTATCTACCTCTCATATCATTCAGCAAGGGTCCATATGCTGTTATAGGGGCTGTTAAATGATTATAGTGGTCAAATTATATGTAGGTCAGATATGAAAATGCTTCTCTGGAACAATTTAGGAGGATAGGTATGTAAGTCACATTTATGTTTTAGAGGAGAAACAAGCAATTGCAATTCAGAAACTGTAAAGCTGCTGTATAAATTCTAATCTCCTGAACCTCCTATCTCTCTTGAAATTTATTGCCTTTAGGATCAGCATTCATGGGCAGGCACACCTGGGCTTAAAACCTGTTATTGAAAATAAAATGGGAAGGATTGTCCATAGATCTTGTTGACCAGCGTTGAAGTGCTAAATCAACTTCAAATTGTTAGGGGCATTTGTTTTGTGACTCTATCAGGGGTGAAGACCTTTTTATTCTTAAGTTTGCATCACTGACAATCAAAGTGTTTCCTTGTTTTGAGGGCGAGATTCTGCACACAAAACAAATGGATTTTAATTTAACGACTAGTGCTGGAAAGCCTCCTCAGAAGGCGTTATTCATAAACATGCACAGCTAAATGTGATTTAAATTGCAAAAGCATGCTCAGAGAGAAAGAAAGGAAAATAGAAAATGGGCAGAGAATGAAGAGTTTCAAACCAATACCTGCCAACATTCTGCTCCAAAGCATGGAGAAAGATTGGTATGTCAGACACTGCACTGAGCCAGAAGCTTAATTCATCTCGGATGGCCAGGGCAGGTGAAGCACATTTGGCTTATCGCGGTAGTTTCAGCCAGGAAGCACTACACTGGATTGGACACCAACCCAAGAACGTTGATCTCAGAGAAAGTGCCCTCCAAAGGAACAAAGCTGAGGTGGCTGCAGAATAAGGAGTGCGTGCTGCATCGCTTTGTGTGATGTACATTAGTGCCTAGTGCCATTAGGCTTTGATTAGCCCCAGTTTAAGCAGGGTGCTAATTTGAAAATCTAATAGCTACAGCCTCAGACTTGAGCCACAAAATCTTACTGACTTCCCAGCTTGGTGTGAGGTGTGTAAACAACAGATAATGGGCTAATGTGGCATCAAAATTGCTTCCATAAACAATTTTCTTATATTCTGGATGCTTAGAGTTTGCATTTTTAGATGAACCTTAATGTGGAACTCTGGACCGATTTGTTACTATTAGTATTGACTAATTGTTGCTCAGTCTCATCAACATTATTCATTGTGCATCTTCCCTTTCAAAGGGTTTATATTGCATCCAGAAAGTATAAAGTTTCTCCTAAAGTGAAACATTATGGTTGCTGTGGCCCCTCCAGTGCGCACACAAAATGATTCTTTCCACTTAGCTTGATGTTGTATTCACTACAACTTGAAAACTCAGAAAACTTTAAAAGGATAAACTCGGAGCTTTGTGCATTCAAGTGTTCAACTTTAAGAAAATCATGCAGGCAGCATTAAGTTGCTAGTGCTTCCAAAGCACGGCGAACTGCTGAAAACCATTAGCAGCTATCTGACACTGCGGCTGCAAGAATGTGATGGAAACTATACACTAAAGAGAAAGAAAAGGTTATCTAATTGTGCCAGAAGGCGGCTCGTTATTATAAGGCTGCCACTTCACTGGCACTAAATTGTGAATCCTTTTCATGTAGAATGTAACAGAAATGTTACAGAAGAAAATTGTGTTCATTGCAAATTGTCTCCTCTGGCTATAAAGAAAAGACTCGCTCGTGGGAATGATGGAGGATTTTCCTTCATACAGCTGATTCATTTTACATGGAGCTCGATGTTGCTTCAGTCCTGCCTTAGGATGTAGTCTGAAGTGATCAACATGAAGTCGGATGGAGTTTATAGGAGCAATATCTTTGGCATAACCAAAGACAATCATTTTAATGCTGTCTGTTTAGTGTTACGACGTGTTGCTTTCAGGTTGTCACAGTCCATCGACCCCTTCACTTGTGTTCAAAGTGTTTTGTTGATATCATTCTGTCATCTCTGCCTTTTTTTTTTTATTTGGAAGATCTGCAGTGACACCTTGTATGTTCAGCAGCTGTGGAGGGAGGAGGTAGAATGTATCCCATCTCCATTAACTTAAGGGCTGAATCAGATCTGCGTGCGTCTGTGTGTGCGCATGCTTGTTCAAATATAAATGAAACACTTTGTGATGGAGGGGGGCAGGCAGTGGGGCGGTTAGCGGAGCAGCCTTCGATGACTCTGTTGACCTCCTCCCGCCTCTTGGTGAGGTTCCTGGCCTGTGGCTGCACACAGTACCTTACAGATTTGTGACCTATGAATAATGTACAAGAATGACTATCTTCACATGGGACATAACTCTAAAATAAGGCCTATTTTTGTACTATATGAATGGTGCAGTGTAATTTTCTTGTAATTTAAAGATTTTTTTGCTTTTGTTTTTCTCCTTTTTATTTAATTGATGTCAATTATAGATTCTACTAAAAATAAAGATCTATGCAAATTTGAATGTGTTTTTATTAACTCCAATGCACTTAAATATAATAGATATAGCTTTATGTAGATGTAGGTCAGTGTATAAAAACTGCACAACGGTGGAAGCAGTACTCAGATTCCTTGCATAAAAGTACCAGAAGAACAATGTATTATGAGCAGTGCAGACGTTTTATTAACAAACATACTTAAAATATCTGCACTAAAAGTGCCCAGTCTGCAGAAAATTGGCCCCTGTGACGTGTGCATATGTTACGTTATCATACCGTTAAACAGCTTCATACTGTTATAGCTGGATGAAGTTTTACTTACTTCATATGCAGTGAGGTAGAGTTTAGTCTGTTATCCATTGGTCTCTAACCTAGAGGCCACAAAATACATCTGAAGAGTCACAAGATGACTTATGGAAGACCACCGCAGAAGAAGAAGAAGAAGAAGAAGAAGAAGAAGAAAAAGTTCTGCTGCACAAAATTGTATTCACTTTTGGACTCCTCTTTAATCTTTCTATGGACATTTTTATGAAATACTACATTAAAATAAATAAATAAATAAATAAATCAGCAGAAGTCTAGAGGACAAATGTCTCTCTTATTGTAGAAAGATGCTCCAAGAAGAAAACTGCTTGTTAGCCATGCTGGCAGCATCTACAATGTAAACACAAAGCACAGATATGTATGATATTGAGGCACTTGTGCATTACATGTGTATTTTTATTTGATACTTATTTAACAGATTAGGATTTTACATATTGCACATGTTCAGTGAACACAATCTGTTTATTAGTATTTCACCCATTTTTTTTATACACAAAGTATTCTCTGAAGTAAATAGTTTCTTCTTCGGGTATTTTTATTAGCGTTCTGCTTTCTTCTTTTCATTTGAGGTTCCAGACGCACCACCAGACGCACTGTGGTAGAGTCTACACTAAGGTACCCGTGTAGAAATACTGCACGTACATACAAGTAAAAGTCCTGCATTGAAAATGTTACTGAAAAGTACAAAATCATTAAAATACACTTAAAAGCACAAAAAGAGGAAGTATTCAATTATGCAAAATGGCCCATTTCAGAATACTGTATTATAAGCACTGATGCTTTAATCTGTCCATCACTTTAATGTTGCAGCTGGTGAAGGCGAGGCTGTATTTAATGTCTTCATATACTGCTGAGTAGTTTGTGAATTTCCCTCCAGGATCAACTAAGTCTTCACCTCTAATGTGTGTGAAAGCTGGAGGCTGCTAGCTGCTCCTCCCACCTATGGCTGCTGCAAGCTCCTGCTGCTACAGCTGCAATTGTTCACATCTTTTCGTGTCACCTATGGATGAAATTGTATCAAATGGTACACACGTGTTCAGCATCCCCACCTCTACGACTTGGCTGCATTTGGTTGCTGTGGAATATTATCTTAAAGCGATATGGCAGTAAGTAGTATAGTTGTGTTTTGTTAATATGTTTTCATATTTCAACAGACCTGTAAAAATATAATATGTATTAATGTTACTGTAGTGCCTCCTGTGGGTATAATTGTATTTACAACATTTTTCAATTTTTTTTGCAATCCAATATAGCATTAAAGAGTTATGGCCCATTAAGTACATCGGGTCACACCCTCAAAGATTTGGTACCAAAACAGTGATACCAAAAAAAATTTACCCAAAGGTCTCTTCCGGAGTCATCTAAATATGGTACGTACTGTGAGAGGTGAAGATAAGATGAAAGAGAAGCAAGTTGTACTCCTAACAGAACTTTAAGCTCTGTGATTGAATATTTAATGCCTTGGAGTTGTAGTGAACATCGACCTGAAAATGATCAGATATATGCAGTTCTTAACACTTTTAACTAATGATTTAACTGAGAGACCCTCATGTCCATTCAAGCCATAGAAGTGCTTCATGTTAGTTATGTAATATTGTGAAAGGGAAAAATGAATGGCCCCTCTGGAAGCAGGGCCTCTGACTTGCACTTTCCCCTTCACAGCTCTATTGAGAGCACCTCTGACATGAAAAGTGGCATTACAAAATAAAGTGTGTCCTTGTGAAAAGGGTCTTTGAGATAAATCTTAACATGAAATAAAAATGTCACAGATCAATGCCAGTATGAATTAAAATGAACTCACCTGGTAAGTTATGATTATGATGATGATTTTCATCTAGTGCCATCAAAAGGTCAAAAATTGAATTTGTCGAATACTTGGAGCAAATGCCTGCAAAACCGTTGAAATTTCTTATCAGCCTCAGTTAAATGTTAGCATGCTAACACATTAAACTAGGATGGTGGATGTGATAAATGTCCATGCTTAACATCAGCATGGCAGCATTTTCACTGTGAACATGTTAGTGTGCTTAACATTTAGCTCAAAGCGCTGATGTACAGCCTCACATAAAACAAAGAGCTTTGAAGCCACCGGTTTTATCTGGTTTGCCTGCTGCTTCTCGTCACAGTGAATGGTTGGCTCTAACATGACTTGTAACTCTTGTATAGATGCTACAGATACTGTACCTAAATTTAAAAGCACACATTTCCTCTGCAGGCTGCAAAAGTTGTCAGAGCTGCGCAGCATTGTTCAGCGCGTCTTCTCTCCACTGTGTGTAATGAGTGTATTTGATGATGTATGGCTGGTGTAATTAAGCCAATGAGTTTACAGCAGAGAGGTTGTACCCAACACTAACCAAGTCATAAATACGAGTAATGAAGTGAGACTGAGTTCACAGTGTGGTAAAAATGAAATTGAAAAACTCTTTTTTATTTTATGCATTAAAACACCATCAGCAGTTTTTACAGACTGTTGCGCTTTAAAAGTGATAAGCTGTTCACTTAAAAGAACAACACACACAGAAGTTTGCAACAAACTGGCTACTGCACCAAGTTAAATGGCATTGGGAAATATCTTTAAATGATTTTTTTCCCCATTTTATGTATAGTACCATATTTGGATTAGTAGTAAACTGATTTACTTACTCAAGTAAAATACTTTATCTCAAAATTGTGATTTCCTACAGCGGCTGGCTAAATGCACTTCATGCTCCCTTTGCAAAGGCTGAACATTAGTGGCTATAATGTAAGGAGGATAACGTGTTTCCAGCTCAGTGCTCTGTTTCTGGCAGCCTTCAGCTTCCACCTGTCTGTGTGTTTATCTGCATTTTATTTGGATATTTTAGACATTTACAATAACAGTAACTTTTAATATGCCTCACAAGTGGCGCCTAAACTGAAAGGAAAATTACAAGTACAAGCACAACTACATTCAAACGGTCATGAGGAAGTGCTGCCTCACTTGAAGCTCTGTACATTTTTTTTGTGTGTGCAGGGAAATGAAACCCCTCTGTGGCCACAGAGGAATAACTACTCTTGGTCACTGGCAGCTGCCTCAGTTCTGCACTACTCGAACAAAGGTGCTTGGACTTACTGCTGACAACAAATCCCTGGAGTTAAGTATTCAGAGATGGGTTTTGGGGAAGACCTGTGGTGCCCCCAGGCACATGCAGCTGTCATGCGGCTGCTGGACTCAGAGCTTCACCTGATGGAGGTCATGAAGAAATGGATGGGTCAGCGGGCAAAGAGTGAGCGGGAGTTTTCAGTGCAGCTGCATCACATGACTGTCATAGCGGAGAAGCTGGACCGGCCTCAGTTCGGTGCAGGACTGGACTACATCAGCCAGCTCAACAAGGTGAGATCCTGTGCAGTAGATCACTCTGCAGCTAAATCATCAGCTGATCGCTGATCACCGTTCACTGTAATGGACGACAGCAACTGCACAATGCACAGTGTGACTTCAGATTAGTTTTCAAAATTAAGGTGAAGTGTTTCCCATATAAAGAATTTCTTTCGGTGGCCCGCTGAAATACAATTGCATCCATCCAAAAAAAAAGAAAAATAAGGAATCTGTCCATTTCTTGTAAAAAATTACTTCCCTAATCAGAAGTGTAGCTGGTAAATTTAATGCCTTTCTGTTGCTTTCATTTTCAGAGGTTTAAAAACCACACTTAGCAGCAGTAGAACAGCTACGGAGCCATTGCGTGCATTTGGGTGCAATGTGGAAGTGTGAAATACGTTCTCAAATCCAAATAAGAAAGTACTCACAGTGTACCAACACTGGGACTACACAACCATCAAATAATGTTTCTTATTTTTATTCATTTTAATATTTACTTATTTTTATTTTTTTAAAGCTGCATGGATTCAGATGTAGAGATCACTGAGTTACAAGCATCAAGCTGCAAAGTGCTACCTGTAGGTGAACTCCCAGAAAGGTTTGCAAAGGTTTTGAAATTTGCTTCGAATTGATCCTCAATTTGGTGATTTCTTGAATTGTGGCAATAGTAAATACGTCTAAATACATATCAAATAATCATCCTTCATTTTGCAACCCATTAAAGGAAACATTATGACATAAACAGAAAAGTTTTTTTTGGGGGGGGGGGGTCACAAAGACTGGCTAAAATGAATAAGAACAATGATGAAAAGACTTTTGAAAAAATCCAAAAGGTGGACAACGCAGATAAAAGCAGGTTGGACGATGAAATCTTACAAAGTTCTGCACCTCACAGGTCAGGAGCCAAAGTTTCTTTTTAGATAACCACTCAGTGGCTCTGTCCATGACAAAGAACACAATTGTTGGCCCATGGTGTGACCTGTCTCCCTGACCTTTGTCCCCCCGTCTGTCAGTCGTGGGCAGTGCTGGTCTCTCAGACGGACTCTCTCAGTCAGGTGATGAAGAAGCACTCTGAGGATCTGCTGGATGGTCCCATCAGCAAACTGACGCTGCTCATCAGAGACAAGCAGCAGCTGCGTAAAACCTACTCGGAGCAGTGGAACCTGATGAAGCAGGAGATCAACAAGGTTATAAACTCATCACACACACACACACACACACACACACACACACACACACACACACACACACACACACACACACACACACACACACACACACACACACTATGCAGACTATGATGCCAGGGGGCACCTTTGTCCAGTCAGACTTCTACCTGTGGTAAAACTGACTCTTCAGGTGCTGAACTGGGATGACCATTGCACTTTGATGACTTTGTTCCCTTTTCATCTTGTAAATGGACACAGACAGAAAACAGACAAACCAAGCTACTAGCTAAACAAAAATATTCTTAAAGGCAGACAGTATTGGTGTATAGATGAGTGACTACATATTTACTGTGGTCCATGCACTGATACTGCCTGAAGTTATATTTTTATTTTAAGCTCCATCCATGTCTCAGTTGTTATGAAGTATTGCTTTTGTTTGTCATTACTGCAACTTGCTTCAGTTTCTGAATGCTTTGGTATTTTAAGATGAAAGTAAACATATTAAATAACAATAATGTGTTCAAAAAAGAGACAGTCGTAGTGGTAGAGGATTCTGATATGTGCCACGATCGTTCATGTAGAAGCTGTTGCTTTAAAATGGATTTGTCGGTTTTTCTTGAGTTTATCATCTTGGCATGCAGATGAACGTTGCAGTGGCAGCTTTATAAATAGACAGCAGTCAAATGAAATGAGGCTCAATAGACTGGAAAGAGTGTGTGCAAATGCATTTTGATGTAATCTCAAACTGGTGGCTGCTCTGCACTGTTTTTATTACCCAATTATGTCAGGCAAATGATGTGTTCATTTCCAGTGATCCATACTGGGTCGCAGTTTGGCCGTCGAGCTGGCAGTTTGTTAATTTCAGTTTTCCCACTTTACTGTGCGGGTGAAGCTCAGACGACTGTGGTTGTTTTCTGATAGATTTTATGTTGCAATTACAACTGATCAGCAATGACAAGAAAGCTGTCGGTTTGAGTTATGCAGTTTTACCAACAGCAACATGACAAAGGTCAGATCATTTCCTCATATCTCTTCTCTCATGTTTTGTGTTGCTCTGCGGTGAAACATAAAAGAGCCACTGTCCACTTCCTGTGTCATGTAGTGTTTATGCTCAGAGAGATGAGTAACACTTATTGCGCCATGTATTTTCATGTCTTTGCATGCTGTTGTTGGTGCTGCCTCAGGTGACCCAGACAGAGCTGGAGAGGCTGAAGAGCAGCTACAGACAGGCTGTGAAAGACGCAGCCCATGCTAAGAGGAAGTACCAGGAGGCCAATAAAGGTGTGAATTCCAAGTGTCACCTACTTCCCCACACAGAATAAGTTTCACGTTGATGGCACAGTCTGCCTGTTTGTGCTGTGTACAGTGTAAATCTTATCTTAATCTTATCTTAATAAATCTAAATCTTAATCATATGTGTGTTTCCTCCATGATATGAAGCGTCCCTCTTCCCTTTCTGTGTGCAGATAAAGAGCGAGACAAAGCTAAAGAGCGCTACATAAAGGCTTCGCTGAAACTCCACGAGCTGCATAATGAGTATGTGCTGTCTGTGCGGGCAGCTCAAGTTTACCATCAGCACCACTACAGTCACATCCAGCCCTCCCTGCTCAGCGCACTGCAGACGCTGCAGCAGGAGATGGTGCTCATACTGTAAGATCACACACACTGCAGTTGTTCTATTCACTCTTTTTCTGTTTGCATTTAGTGGACTATTTTCCATTCACTCACATTAAATATGAGGGAAGAATGCTGACCTCAAAAGCGCATTTTAATTAACTATACCACAGTTTGTACACGTTGTCTCTGATTAGATACAAATCAATTTCCCACAAACTGCTACAACATTTTTTTGTTTGTTTGTTTTTTTTTACTCTCGGGCAGCCATTTGTTTTAATTAATGCCCGAACAATACTTCGAACAATGTGCTGATTGTTGTTGCTTGAGAAAGCTAAGGCCGTACAGTGAATAATAAGCTGTGTTTGTTTCTCATCAGCATTATGTTAATAATACCTGCTCATGCATTGAGTAGTGACTGTTTTGACAGCTTTTCCTTGTTTGTGCGTTCAAGAAAACAAAGCCCAAATCACTACTTTCATAAGGTGTGGAGATAAAAAGAGAGAAATAAGCTGAACAGGTTCATGTTTTAAATGTTTGACAGCCAGATGTCAGATGTCAGATGTCCCAGTACGTTTGGACACTCTTTCATTACAACTGTAACAAGCAATAAAATGTTTATCCACTGCTTTTCTCAGCAAAGTCTCTCTAAGGAGATACTCACAACACTGATATGAAAATGACTATCAACCTGCAACTTTACCAACCTGGAAATTCTGATGTTGTGTTGTGAAAAAGGAAGGATGTAATGTAGTGTGTGTGGTTTGAATAAGGCTAAAACTTAGATGATGTTGAAAATGTTCCTTGAAATCACAGAACAGGCTATCCTCTGACTGTTTTCTCTCGTTCTTTTTTTTGCCCTTCCTGACCTCTGAATCAGAAAGGAGATCCTGCAGGAGTATTTCGACATCTCCACTCTCCTCCATCATGAAGTGGTGCTGATCCACAGGGAGATGTCGTCTGCTCTAACGGCCATCGATCCTCACAGCGAGTATGAGAACTTCGTCCACCAGAACAGGTAGACTGAGGAAAAACTTTCCCCTCAGATGGCAGCGATGCATTCATGAAAGCTAACTGCAGAGCGATGACACTGTGGGCTGTGTGTTTGTGTTCGGAGGTCTGTAGGGGAGATTCCTGCTTGTGCAGAGTTTGATTGCAGTCTTCTGGAAGACACTGAGCGGCTAAATCCCAGAGAGATTGAACTGAATGACCTCACGCTTGAGATAATCCAGCACAAGTGAGAACAAACAACAAAATCTCATCCAGATGACTGAACTCTGATTTTTCCTTTTTAATGTCTCAAATACTTCCTCCTCCTGACCCTCTCTGTTCCTCTCCTTTTTCATCTGACTGTTTTGCATTAGTTACTTCCTCTTCTCACATTATTTCCCTGTCTCCTTCTCCCAGACTGACCACTGTAGAGGAGGAGCTGCTGGACTTGGCTCGGACTCTGGGCTCCCAGCAGACCTCGGTCGAACAGCTGGAGCTGGAGCTGGAGGAAGAACAGGAGGGTGTCAAGAAGGGCCAGAGGTGAGCGGACCACAGACTCGAGTCAGAATCACTGATGGTCTGATGTTATACTCAGAGGTTATAGAGGAGGTTTAGAGACACACAGCATTTGTGGAGAACTTCATTTCGCTGAAGTTTGCCTCTGTTGGCAGTCCTTCCCATCGGGGGTGTTCAGCCCTTGTTGGGCACCAGCTAATAACCAGCATGTCCTCAGTGCCTGATAAATTATAATACAGCAATATGTTAAGCGTTATGAAGCTAGATTCCTTCATTTCTTCTGGTTGATGAGGCTGTCTGAAGGTGTTAGAGGTTCACAGTCCTGTGGGAGTGATCGAGCCATTAACAAGCTCCTGGGGGAGCAATTGTATGTTGGCCTGTACAAAACTGTTGGCGCTCCAAGTTGGCTTCAGAGTTTTAAGAAATAGTATGACGTTCTGAGAAATATACACTTATTCACCTCAGATGGCAGTTTGATGTGAAGATCAATACCACTCTGGTGTATGTATGGTCAATGAAAGGCAACAGCCAGCAGGTTAACTTAGCTTATCACAAACACCGAAAACTGCAGAAAAAAGCTAACCTGACGGTCTAAATGTACTATAACCTGCTTACCAGCAAATGTTTGCCCTGGTGCCCTCTGAGAGGTTAATCCAGCCACGCACTGTCCATTCCTGTTCTGTTGAACCTTTTCAGAGGTCTTGTTCACCTTACTAGCAGGAATCCAGGCTCATAAAGGTTTACTGATCTTATTTGCTCAAAATCCAGCACAAAGGCTGACTAAGCTGTTGCTAGAGAGGCCTTCTTATTGATTGCTTTAGTCAATAGGAAGCATCTGCAAACCTATTCTCACAGACAGATGTTTTATTGATGTCTTTGGTCTTGTATTGTCTATTTGTGTCATTTTGTGTTGTCTTACCGACTTGTGCAACCCTTTGTGTTGTCCATGCTGAAAAGGTCTTACACAAACTTAATTGACCTTCCCTGACCTTGTCCAGGGTCTACCAGTTCAGCAAGAGACATGCAATGGAGGAGTGCCGGCAGCAGGTTACTCTGTCTCTGGGCATGAGGGCCAAGCTGGACGTTCAGAGGCTTCTTCTGAAGGACAAACTGGAAAAGCTGGGCTCCAGAGAACCCCCCTCTGCTCTGAAGCTGGACCCAGACACCATCTCATGTTCTTCCAATGCAAGCAATGTATGCTGTCTCTTGCAACCTTTCCTTCCCTTGTCTTTTTTAAGCTCCTGTGATTATCAGTTCTGTCAGTCAAAAAAGTGGTTGAGAAGAAAGATGATCATGGACGGTTAGAGCTAGTTTTTGTTTGAAACAGAGAGAGGCCGTGTTGGCTATAAACTCAGTGAACCAATCTTTCTTTCTTTATTCCATCTCAACCTAAACACACAGAATGGCTTTCCAAGTCATCGCTCTGGAGGCAACAAGAACCTGAGTGTCAAGTCCTGGATATTAGTTATAAGTACCAAATCTAGACCAAGACGTTCGACCTCATGTCCTCATCTTCTGGAATTGCAAAGAGCAGCACGAGTGTGCTAACTTTACTGACATCCATCAATGACAGTAGGCTAATGCCAGACATTGCCACTTGTTTATTGATTTTTACAGACAATTAGGCTAACAATTTCATTACCACACTGTCTTTGTAGTAATGAGCTCTTAGCTTACACAGGCCTAAGCCATGACTAGCTAAAGAACAATAATCCTGGCAAAATTAACAAAATCTGAAATTTCATCTGTTTGTCTGTCTACAGCGTTCTCTCCTGATTGGCTGCTGTTAAGTTGATAGTAGAACTATTTAAGTACATCTGTTTGCAGAAAACATAAAGGACCAGTTTGATTTAAGGCGATCTTTTGGCAGAATATGGCTGAAATATAATGTAATATTCATAGGTATAAGAAAACATAAGAAAATAAGAATCATGTTTTGATATGTAGAGAGGGAGCGGGTGCTCTTCCACTCCGTCCTCACAACTTGTCACAAATGGATTTCTTTTGTTAGAGAGGTAACATAACATATGTACGTAACGTAATGTATGTACCTTAACGTATGTAAGTGAGTAAGTAGTCAGCAAAGTTTACCTTGAAAGTGTAACCCCACATTACGTATTTATTATCACCAACTTGACCGCAGAGCCCTGCGTGTTGAAAAATAAGTTGGGAGTGAGAATGTGTTGGTCTCTACAGTAGCCCAGAATGGACAATTCAAACACTGACTCCAGAGAGTGCCTTTCATGTTTTCCTGAATCTCACAGCCAGGTTCTCCTATATGCTTTGAAAAGGAGGGTGAAGTGAGGGGTGTTCAACTAAATTCAGCACACTGGTCCTTTAAATTTCAAATTAAGTGGTTTTTTTTTTTGTTTGTTTGTTTTTTTAAATAAGTAAGTATTGAAAGAGTAACTGTAGGGAGATGAAAGAAATGAAGGCACAGAGGACACTTTATGCCAGATGCAGTCAGTACATTTTCACTGACCTCTGTATTTCTTTTCAGGACCAGAGCCAAACATCTTCTAAACTGGGCATGGATGGGATCATAAGCAGTCTGAGTGGCCTGTTTAAGCCCAAATGGGAAGTAGGTTAAACACTGGATTACAATCAAGGCACAATTATTACACATAACACAATGATAGTTAGAGTGCAAGTGCTTATACAAAACTGTTTGGCATCACACTGTAGGCACTAAACAACATCCACGCTGCAGTAGTTGCTGTTGGGGGACATTTTAAAAGGAAGGACACTTGTTCCAGTTGAAGGACATTTCCACTCTCACTCTCCCACCTCCGACCTTAACTGTAACTGTTTTTGTACCTCAAACCTCTTAACACCCAGCAAACAATTCATCACTTTTTGTTTGCACAGCTGAGCTCACTCAGGATTGGATCTTTCTTTAGGGTCTTGTGCTCCTGAAAGGCATCATTGGACTGACTGAGGTCGGCTTTGTCGGTCAAGTCACTTGTTTTGAAATTGGGCCTGACCTAAAAGTTTACTTCTCAGGCAGCCAGTTTCCATTTCATCATTTATCATCGCTGACACACAATAGCACACATGCAGCCAAGACCCCGCTGTCCTGCACACACGTCTCAACAGTTTAATCAGTCAGAAAGATAAAACAACTGTGTGCATGGTGTAACAGATCATCTTGACCAAATCAGATTTTACTGTCTATAATGCACTGGACTTCAATTCAATTCAATTTTCAATTCAATTTTATTTGTATAGCGCCAAATCACAACAGAAGTTGTCTCAGGACACTTTCCATATAGAGCTGGTACAGACCAAGCTCTTTTATCTACAAAGAAACCAACAATTCCACTTCAAGCCTAATTTTTTTTTTGAACTATTTCCTTCTCTCCAACTTCCAAATCGGTGGTACCCTGGAGGCATGGAAGGTGGTTCAGTTAGACTTTCAAGTATTTCAGATTCTTCTTTGAAGTATATCCAGATAATCTCTGCAGAATCTCCCTAAAGTCCATCCTATATCGCTCCTTATTGTTTCATTATTCATGTCAGCTCTAAACATTCTGCTTTTCCCCCTTTTCTGCCTCCAGGTGCTTCCGGCTCTCACCGTGGTGCAGGAGGTGGATCGTCCTCTGGGGCAGCAGGACTGGTACCACGGGGCCATTCCCAGACTGGAGGTCCAGCAGCTGCTGAAGAATGACGGAGACTTCTTGGTGAGGAAGAGTCAAGAGAAGCAGGGTTACGTGCTCTCTGTGCAATGGGAAGGAGCCTGCAAGCATTTCCTCATTCAGAACACAGATGTAAGGAAATCTGTTCAATAGAACAAAACATGCAATTTATTTTAACATTTGGACAATTTAGAAAGCAATTTTGTTGTTCAGCTGTTTTTTTAATCATGTCATTAAGTTTTTTCTGCTCACATCTGAAAATGCTTTTCCAATGTGTGTCAGTAGAACCTGTACCGTCTGGACGGAGAGAGCTTCCCCAGTATCCCACAGCTGATCCATCATCTACTATCATCACGACAACACATCACCAAGAGGTCTAGCATAGTGCTGAAGAATCCTGTACCGAAGGTACTGCTGTGCGCACACACACCCACACGCACCCACACGCACACACACACACACGCACACACACGCACACACACGCACACACACGCACACACACGCACACACACGCACGCACACGCACACGCACACACACGCACACGCACACACACACACACACACACACACACACACACACACACACACACACACACACACACACACACAGATGCACAGCAGACTCTGTGACTTACATGTAAATTATGCTCTCTAACACATTATTAGCCCAGGGCTGAATCACTTTATTTTAACATACTAACTGCTAAGTGTTTGTCACAGATGAGCTCATATGCAAATCTGAACTTGCTCTCTAATAATCTTTTCCTCAAATTTTCTTTTCTTTTCTTTTCTTTTCTTTTCTTTTCTTTTCTTTTCTTTTCTTTTCTTTTCTTTTCTTTTCCCTGCTGGTCTCACAGTTTCAAACAGCACCTCTATGTGTCTCTTACTGTTTGTTTTTACCCCATTAGGACAAATGGGTCCTGGAACATGATGATATTGTCTTGGGACACCTCATTGGACGGGTAGGTGAACTTAACATGTGTTAACAGGCATGTAGAAGTGAGGTAAGAGCAAAAATAATATTTTCTTTGTTACCTTTGATTACGCTTATTAACAACCATGTGTAGTGTGTCCATCTGTTTGTCTGTCTCTGACTCAAAATGTTGTCAACATATTCGCATGAATCCTTAGTGGGAAGTTTGGTCAAAGGGTCACTAATTCAGATTTTTAACACAGGAGGTTTTTTTTTTCCCCTGTAAGTACACATATACACTTCATTATTGGATTAATAAGGAAATATGAGAACTTTGGTGACATTATTGCCAGTTTAAAGAATACAAGTTCACATTTCTCAAGTCTGCTTAGAATGAATACTTAATTGGTTGAAATGACTCCTCCTCTCCACACTGGCTGTAAACAGTTTTCAATGTAGGTGATGAGGGTAAAAATTCACAGTTCTTGTTTCAAGCAAAAATATGTTCCATCTGAAGCTAATCTGAGGCTTCAGCAGTGTGAATAAGTGAAATAAAGTTGTCTCTACAGGCAAGAGGGACAGTTACAGAAACAATAGCCTGTCCAGTGTGTGTGAGTCTTGAAAAATGTAAAACTGTCCTTCAAATTGAACATCCTTGCAAATTCAAATACAGCTCTGACTTGTCTTTTGATGTTTCCATAGTTCAAACACTTAACAGTGATTAGAAGTGATGTACATGCGTATCTCCATATCTCTGCTGATTTAAAAATGTCATTGCACACATATGAGAACAGGGAAATAACTCTCGCTACTCATGTGGGTATTCGCACTCCACAGGGTAACTTTGGAGAGGTGTACAACGGTCATTTACGCTCTGATAACACTCCTGTAGCGGTGAAATCCTGTAAAGAGAGCCTGGCCCCAGAGCACAAGAAGAAGTTCTTGATGGAAGCCAGGTTAGTACATACTCACACACACACACACACACACACACACACACACACACACACACACACACACACACATGCGTACTCTATCCTTGTGAGGACATTCTTTGACGTAATGCATTCCCTAGCCCTTTAACCCTACCTTAACCAGCACAACTTAAGACCTAACTCTAACCTAAACCTAAACCTAAACCTAATTCTAACCTAACCCTTAAACCCTCTGACCCCTCAACACCCCCTTTGAAGCTGCAAGGAACCCAAATGTCCTCACTTTTCCAAAATTATCCTCACTCTGCAAACATACACATCTCTGTTCTCTCTCCTGTGCTGTCCAGGATCCTGAAGCAATACGACCATCCCAACATTGTGAAGCTGATAGGAGTGTGCACTCAGAAACAGCCCATCTATATCATCATGGAGCTCATTCAAGGTAAATATGACCTTGTTGCACTCTGCCTTTATATGTCTCCGTTGTTTCCCCAACAGCTTCAAACTTCATTGTACCATTATTGCTTCCACTCTTTTGTTCTTCTATCATCAGTCTCTCTCGCTCTCTTTGTGTGTCTACACATCTCATAAGGTGGTGATTTCCTTTCCTTCTTACGGAATGAGAGTCACCGTCTGACGCCTAAGATTCTGGTCAAAATGACAGAAAATGTTGCGTTTGGCATGGAGTACCTGGAGAGCAAGAAGTGCATCCACAGGTTGGTCAATCAGTCATGTTGTACAGCCTCCTCAGGAACAGGTAAGATTTTGACTCAGTCGGACACACTCGCTTCAAGGATTTGACCATTTATAGCAAATGGATGTGGGTTTATAGTTGGTGTCTGTGGATGAGGAAGCTCTCAAAGGGTCTGAGCAGCAACAAAAGATCAATTTACTGCATTCACCACGATCAGAGGATCTGCTGGAGGAAGCAAAATGAATCTGAGCAAATGCTCCCACTGAGGTTTCAACTTTGGGCTGCTGACCAATAACAAGCCATCTTGACAGCGCTGAACTTCAAGGGACCAAGAACCTCAGAGTCCAAAATAGAGGAGGATATTGTACCTTAATAGCAGTGTTGTACCATTCACTTGTATTTAATCTTCCCTTTTGGAAGAAAAACTAATCCAGCAATGGTTTGCAGACAGTTATGACTTCTGATATGAAAATCTTGTTTCTTGCCCAAAGATTCTGTATTAATATGCAGATCTGTTTATAGAGATCAAGGCTGTAATGATCAGTCTGTGCACCAATGAATGAGCAGTGATGGTAAAGCATGAATGAAGCAGGTCATGAAAATTAGTTAATGCAAGTGTAATTTCAGTCCTCTGCCTAAACTAACACAACGCTTCACCTTTAAAATATATTTCCAGCCTCTGATTTTAGAGTAGTTTATTGCGTTTATTGTGTCCATTGTGTTACAAGGGAAAAGCTAATTGTAAAAACAAAACATGTAACACTTAACACTTTATGTGTAGATTTCTCTAAACTGTGTGGAGGATCTAAAGCCACCATGTACTCAACACAGAGGAAATATATGAAACACAGCAGAGCCATGTGTCAGGCAAATAATGGCTGCACTGAAGAGTAATTAGTTGCATGTTGATTTTACATAAATTATGATGTAGTTTCCACAAGAACTAGAGGGCTACAAGCTCCAGGCAGATGGATTTCAAAGCCTTTATGTTACAGCATAAT